>NC_137461.1:76838434-77304185 GCF_964235325.1 Thermobia domestica
TACATCGATTCTTGCCAGATGACAGTTAAAGTCAATCATTTGCGTCTCTAGCATGTTAAAATTGGGGGGCGGAGACGACTAGAATGCTAGTAAACCTCAACTAAAGTTATGTGAAAATTATGAGTAAACTGAAATCTACTTTACTAATGACATCCGCTCTTTCTAGCCTTAGCAACACAGTTCTTCATAATTTTCTTCCATCACTTTTAGACTACTTGCCGAAAAAAAGTATGTTTGTATATAATATGATTATTAGATAATTTCTTCACCTTGATATTCCTACCGTTGAATCCCTGCTCAGTTTTCTTAAACGCATTTGAAGCAGTTTAGTTTCATAGTCCTCATATATTTCGATTCTTTAGCTAACAAAATCTTAACTCTCTGAAAGAAGTCATACGATGATGCTTGATTTGATTGTGAATTTCGATTTTTTTAAAAATTTTTCTTCTGCATTCTTAATGAACTCAAAATGTATATTATCTACCTTTTTGTTCTTAATTTCGCTGTATGTTTTTGAATTTGTCCAATGAACTATCCTCGTTTACTTCATTTTCCGTTTTAATGTATAAAATGTACTGTTTATTCTTGCTGTCATCCGACTCCTCAATGTATTCTTTCCATCTTCTTCAAACTCAATTCACTCATTAAACACTCATTTCTATCTTTAATTTCTATATTGTCATAGTAGTTGTCCCTTGCTGCCCTCCTACAGTATTCGCATGAAATTTACTCTCATATATAATATTCAAATTTCTCTATCTTTTTAAATTCTTTTTGGTCACCTTCGCTTATATTGTATATTTCCGTCCTTGTAGATTTCCCTTCTTAATTCGAAGGTAAACTTTCTATACATCCTTTCCTCCCCTTATCCAGTCTCCCTTCGTCATGGAAACCAATTGTTGCTGGTTAGGCAATGAAAAACTTATGTGCCTGTAGCAGATACTACTTTGACTAACTAAGAAGCGTAACTTTAAAAATAAATAAATAAACAAAATCCTTCTTTCAAAGTGACATACGTCAGGCGGACATTCTATTCACGCTAACCTAATGTTTAAGAACAGGCATAATTTTAATTTGTTCTGCCTATATTTTTACTTCTTCCACATAGATCTAAATACTTTCGGCATTGATCCATTTATCTCGTATTCAGAATATTTGGGGGACGCGTCCCCCTTTAGACCGCCAGAGACGCCCGTGAAGTCAATAGAGTCGACACTAGCACCAATTATTATCTTAACAATCGATATAACTGTTTGGTGGATTTGTAGAGCGATGCTAATGCTCAAAATTAATATGCGATTCTGCCACATAGTGAAATTTTAATTCCCCATGCCAGCTGAGAGAGGCCCTGGGGAGCATTCCATCATATAAGATTTTCCCTTTATTTTGACCTGCAGAATAGTGTTCTGTAGTTTGTGGGCGCTATTTTTAGGACACCCGATATATATATATATATATATATATATATATATATATATATATATATATATAACCGATAGTAGTGTCGAATCCATAATTATCGGGGTCGCTGAGACGAACAGTGACACTTCCGATGCTGTTTAAATCTTCTAAGTCCAGCTCCCATTAGTGCTCTTAAAGAGGATAGTGACTTAAAAATAATTGAAAATGATCGATATTAGTGTCGAATTCATAGTTGATGGGTGACAGTATTTTTGCTATGTCTAAAATGAAACTTATTCTCCCCGTGCAAAAAACGGGCATTCTGGTAGCGAACAATAAATGAGAAATTGTAAAATTTAAATTTCCTATCATTCAAATACATTCTTGCTGCTATCTACTGTGTTATCTGGTAGGATATTGAATAACTCTGATTCAGCAGGAAGGAAATTAACTATAGTATTGAAGTTGGCTGTGAAGAGTTTCTCTGCATAGCAAGTACTGAGGTTATATGATAAGATATGTTGTGTAAAGTGAAATATGGATCACTATTCGAGTTTTATCCAATGCTTGATATACACCCTAATGATTGAACCCGCGAACACGCATAAAAAGCACGAGTGTTGGCCACCTACCTACGAATGGATATGCCACACAACAATTCAAATTGAATAATAAAAGCAAAAAAATATACTACTTACACATTTTATTTTTATTTTATACTATTTACTTTGAGACGAGATCGGGACTGAGACCACTTTTGTCAAACGAGACGAAACCGGAACTGCAGCCTCGTTTATATACCATCCCTACCCGAACTCCTTCAAATTTGACGATTCTTTAAAAGAGCTTCAGTCTCAAAAAAATCTATAATTTAATTTAGAAAGTTTTAATGTTTTTTATGATCAATTTTATATCAATTTGCAATCATTATTAGCGATAGGTATTGAGAGTAATCAATAAATCACCATAAATCATCACCAGGACTGTTGTTCACACAGGCGGTGTCAGATACAACTATATGTAAAATTTGAATGGCTGATGCCATGAATGATAAGAATGGTACCATATTTTATTAAGCTTATTTCTATGTGCCAGATAAAAAGGAAAGACAACCATATCTTTGAAGTTTTTTAGGGTACACAGACAGTAGAGCCTACAAACAATGAAAGCAAATATTATCTACTCTAAATGCACTAGCTCATTCGTAACACTTGAGCAAGTGACAAGAGCGTGTTGCTTTTTTATAATAAGAAAAAAGAAAAGAAAAAGAATGAAAAAACAACTGACAGTTTTCTTGAAACATTCATTGTAAAGGGAAATTCAAAGGATTTTAGAACACAAAGGAAAAAAATTTAACTTGATGATAGAACATCTATTTCACTCCCGTCAGTAACAGAAATGCAGGCGTGTAAAATTTTTGTTCTATTTTCATGTATTGAACCAACAATTTGCCACATGGAAGGAATTCCCCCCCCCCTTCCGCATTATGAAACCTTTTGCTGTGATTTAGCTTTTTCCGTTTCCCGACTATCCACTACCGATTTCTTTACACAACTGGATACTTGAGATGCAGTTTACAGAGGTCACATGGATCACAAGCACTTTCGAAAGAGACACCTGTGAAAAAGGGGGAAAGGGTCATCGGGTTAATGATCCCTAAAGGGTAGTGCAGTGACTAAGTGCTAAAGGTATAACATCTGGTGATATTCGTCCTTTGCTTAATGGCAGGAAGTTTCATGTGAATTTTATAGTGTACAACGCGGTGTTTGAGCTTTATTCTACCTTTCTTTGGCGTTACATGGGTTCCTCCATTATAATTCACTGTACATCATTGTTGTTCTTCATCTCAATGGGAGTAAAACGAAGATGTTGAGGACTCATGCTTGATTTAGAGGTTAGAACGCTTGCCTTCGGCGTGCGTAGCCCTAGGTTCGATTCCCACTGTGATACGAAAAAACTGGTTCTGATTCCACAATAATAAGTAGGTTCACGTCTCCTTCAGCCACCACGGCGTAAGAGTGGGACGTTAAACTCAAACAAAGCAAAAACCAAAATAGGTTAAGCTTTCATTTCATGTCGAGTTTTCTTCAATTATGAGTTTTATTTTTAAAAGTAGTGTACTAAACCCGTAGTTTTAAACACAATTTACGAGCAACGAGTAAGTTCTATGTCTAAAATCCGTCGATCGAGTTTTTCATTGTTGCAATGTTTTGAAATATTTTCCATAAAACTTATTCTACCTGTTCGAATAGCGGGCATCATAGGCGCCGACTTCGGAGTGGGGGAGGCAGGACACCTTTGGCCCCCAATATTTAAAGGTGGTGTCCTTGCCCCCCGAATATAATCCAGTTTAGGAAAAATTAACAAAGAGGAGAAAGAATTTCTGTCGTAAACTTTGTCGTACCTTCAATTCAATATTAGGAACAGCCTTCTTATTCGATACAAAACGCCACTTTTAAAGTTATGTTTAATAGAGCACTGAAGCTTCAACCAACACTATCGCAGCACTGATATGACAAGGGACGATCAATGTGGTGCGCAAACTTGCAGTGAAGTTCCCAAATTTTGAACTTGAATTTGTTTTAGGCGAATTTGATTTAGGTCTTGAAATTCGCAGCGGAACGGATGAAGCAGACCGAGATCCTGTGGGGAAGGGGCTTTCATCCAGCACCTGATAGAAAACGTCTGAATATGGTGATATATTTATTCATTGTTTACCCCCCCTCCGATCGGCGCAAATCCGTCTTCAATATTGAGCGAGAGGGGTAATATATATATATATATATATATATATATATATATATATATATATATATATATATATATATATATATATATATATAAGCAATGTTCAAAATATTTATGAAATTCAAAAACAATGTTGTGGAGGATCAGGGGAGCAGAGTTGTCTTCAGTGGCGTATAGGGTGCTCAAGATCGCCTCGTAATAAATCTGTTAGTTTTTCGCATTTCACTTAGAACAATAATCAATAATCCTTCTTAGCATTTCTAAGAATTTCATTGGCTTTCCATTTTCTTATGCTCTTTGTTCAGAAATAATACTGTATTTGCCAAATTTCATATAATATAAGAATTGCGTCCTCTTTTTCTTTCTTTTGTCCTTTCTAATTTTCTGTTTCTTTTTCTTGATGTTACTATCTTTGGTTTCGCCTATCATACTTTATCGACCGTTGTTAGTTGTGATTCAAGTCGGCCGTCATCAATAACACCTAAACTAAGAGGAGTCGATAAGCGAAACTGGTGTTCCACACCAACTTGAGCGGATATCAACATGACGGAACTTTAGTTATTATAACAAAGGAAAAATTATATCGTTTTGTTATTTTAAAAAGAAGGAAATGTTTGAATTAAAGAAAATCAAAAGGGGGGAATAATTAACCTGGAAAATTAGGTAGGCCAAGAGCATACTTCCTTTTTCTTCTATGGATATAATAAAAGTTGAGATTCACTCCTAAGTTTTTGTATTATACCATATAGGATTTATCGGTCTGCAATTCTTGCCATTGAAATTTCAATTCATGCATAAATTAAAATACATTTAATACTCAAACTCAGGTGGGCAATTGCCACTTCCTTTCCTGTGTTGGGCGTAGCCCCTCGAAACACAATCCTAAAGGCCCCACTGGTTGTCTGCAACATTGCGAGGTGGGCAGACTTGATACTTATTCTAGGAAAGGGAGTTGAAATCCATATTACGGTAAAGGGCCGCAGTGGCTCAGTGGTAGACCGTTCACATCTGGTGCATCGGGTCCCGTGTTCAAACCCTGCTCCCGCGACGTGCACTTTGTAGTGGACAAACACCATGTGCGTGGGTTTATTCGGGGTTCTCCCGTTTCCTCCCACTTTCTTCGTTCCACCATTTCGTTCATTTCTCATTATCACAGTCTCCTTTAGCACAGTCAGCATAACCATGGGACATAAAACTCAAAGATTTTCATATTACGGTAGATGAATCTGATTTCTGAGGTAAACATGTTGTAGAGTATATTATATATTAGGCGATGTAGATGAAGTAGTAGTAGTACATATCCGTATTACAAATCACTGCCGTGAACGCATTCTGAAATCTTAATACCTGAATATTTATAATTGGTATGTTTCCAATTAGGCATCAACAATGATCCACGTTAAAATTTCGGTTAAACAATGACTTCCCCAAAACTATGAAGAAAGAAAATTATGTATGACGCAACAATACTCTTATTTGAGCAAAATTATGATAATCTCAATAGCATTACAGGAATCGTTACAGAAATCTGACACTGCAGTTAACAGATGTAACCTTAAGATTACGGAGAAAAATATTCCAGCAATTAAATTCTTTTCTTTACTTACGAAGCATGAGTAGATGCCTAGTCTGATACTACAAATAGATGAAATGCGAGTTTACTGAAAAGATGGGTTGTACTGACGTAGGGTAGTCTATATACTCTTCGTATGCTAGGGCCTATGGGAGAGGAGGAGATAAGATTTCACATCAGGTTACGTCACGCACAGTCGCACACCTTCATTTTCATTAAAAATAGAAAAGCCAAAAGAAATCAATTTCATCTCACTTTCCTTTGAGGCAGTCGGACACAAATCATCACACTTATCTGCAAAAAGCACTTTTCAAATCGGATTATTGGAAGAGCCTCAGCCTCCAGTTCCAATGTTAGGGGACATGTCTCCCAATTTCCCCGGAATTTTGCCCGTACCTACAGCTGAGACAATTTTCCAGGATGAGGAGAGGAACATATTCTCCTCTGGTATTTATTGCAATTTGTGCCCAAGTAGCGGATGTGGAATTAATACATATTGATGAAACTACTAAACGCACTACAGCACGAAGTTCAGTTTGAACTACTACAGAACACGATTCTTTCTAATATATATATATATATATATATATATATATATATATATATATATATATATATATATATATATATACCGGTAAAAGCTAAGAGAAATAAATTCCATCATACATTCCTTTATGGCAGACGGACACAAATCATAACACTTATCCCAAAAAGCACTTTTCACGTCAGATTATTGGGGGGACTGTTCCCCAGGTACAAGATTGGGGGACATGCCCCTCTCATCCTCCCGGGATTTGCGCCAGTGGTCCCCCCAATATTTTCTTAAGTCGGCGCCTGTGAGTGTTACATTCCGTTATTTTCATCTTTTTATTAACTCTTCTGGGGCATGATGTGTGTATGTTTGGTATAAGTCATTATTAATGTCTGTATAACATGAATTATGATATTATTCTTATTAACACTCCTAAAGGCAATATTTAGATGCATGTAGCAAATTCCTTGGTGTGTCGAATATTCAACAGCTTCTCTCTCCCTACTACGTTCTAAAAATATGGGTATATTTTATAGGTTTTAAAATATATTACCGATAAAAGCATCAACCAGAATAGCTATAGCGCAAATTCCATTGCAATCAGTACAATACTTTCCAACTTACAAAGGTGTATACACAAATTTGAATCAACCTTTTATCTTATCGGTGTCATTATGAGGTTTCACTGTATATTATTATTAATATTATTATTTTATGTCATTCTTTTTTCACGACGTAGCATTCATATATCACATAGCTGGAAAACTGGGATTATAATTCTGTAGTTGATGAGACCATGCAATACATTCGTTTAATGTATCTTTTAATGTCTTTATTACTGATCTTGAACAATAAAGCACATTTTACTTATTTTTGCATAAAGAGTGATATTTGATATGCTTCTTAGTAGATATAGCAAATATGTTCCTCAGGGATATTGCTATTTCAAGAATTTCAAACCAAAGTATTCTAAAATCAATACTTTGTATTTTTCTGTAAACATAAAGTATGTAACTGAATTAAATTATGTACCGCTGTATTTTCTAGTTTTCTTGTATTGCTGATAAAACATTCTAGTCTTGGATTTGTATGCTGTAATATGCATCTCTATTACAGTACACAAATGGCATGTCTGTTACAGCATAAATATTCATGAGCCAAGTGAGTTTAAATCATAAGTTTTCTAAAAGGAGCTTCAATTCTTCCCAGATTCCGTATGCAATAAATAAACTCTTTCTTGTAATCTTTGGTGACTTTGTCATTGCACCCTCGGTATTCATATCTCCCTCACGTAAGAAATCCGTCTGGCTATTCGAGGCCGCGGTGGCTCAGTGCTAGAGTGTTCACTTCTGGTGTATGTGGTCTCGGGTTCAAGCCCTGCTCCCACCAAGTGAACTTCGTGGTGGACAAACACCGTGTGCGTGGGTTTCCTCGTGAATCTCCCGTTTCCTCCCACTTTCCGCATTCTGCCATTTCATTTATTTCTCAGCATCACCCTCTCTTTAGCCTAGCCGAAATAACCTTGGGACGTAAGATTTCATTTCATTTTTCCGGCTGGCTATTGACCTTCTAATCCCCCTTTTCCTCGCTAATAATACTTCTGTGTAATTGGAAATCGCGGAAAATAAATTTCCACAGATTCAAAACATTTCATCTCAGTCTCTACTGCGAAGGCACGGAAAATTCTGGAGTGCTAGATGTTAATAGAACGACGTCATAATTCTATCTTTTTAATCGATTATTAAATTTGGAAGTGGCAAAAACAAAGTAATATGGAAATCAAAGAATCGGAACAAAACTCTCCCAAAAGACAGAATCTACTGCCATGATGGCTTGTAGTTAGGGATGGACATGACGAGTCCGAAGCGAGTTTTCTTTCAATTCCACTCGGGAGCTCGGCTTGGAAATTTTATCCAACTCGACTCGAATCAAATCCAGTGTAGTTTGAAGTAGGGATGGCCGGATCCGGATCTGGCCGGATCCGAAGATCCGGATCTGATTGGGTCCGGATCCTTTGGATCCGGATCTCGGATCTGGATCCGGATCTCGGATTTCGGATCTGGATCCGGATCTGGATCCGGATCTCGGATCTGGATCCGGATCTCGGATCTGGATTCGGATCTCGGATCTTGATTCTTATCCAAACCCACATCCCATCCAAATTATGATAAACATGAATATCTAAAATTCGCCGAAAGTAATTTCACGAAGTCCTGACAGTGAAGAAGAGAACAGAAAATTAAGACGAATATTGACAAGTCTATTTGTTTCCTTCATTCTACTCTAAATATCAAATGTTTGGCTTACTTAAGAAAAAAAAATGATCCGGATGAGAGCTCAAATGTCGAATCTAGTTCCACTCGGTTGCAGGACCGAGATGAATATTTAAAATTCCTCAATGCACCTATTTCATTGACAGTTAAGAAAACATAAACAGTTAAGACAAGTATTGACTACTTTTTACGTAAATTTATCTTGCTCAGTCTGCTCAAAATATCAAATGTATACCCTACAATTAGATTTAATAATTATTTAGTAAATCACAATATGAGCACCGAGAATAAACTATGAATTTTGGTGCCTCTTATCTAGATTTGAAATTTCGGATTCATACATAGAATCAGGCTGAAATATAAATAATTGAGATCTGGAAACCGAAACATGTGCTAGTACCAAGATCGTAGCCGTTTGTACAGTGGCGTATTTACGATTTTGTTTCGGGGGGAGGCTTAGCCTGAAAATGTGAAAATTCTGCAAGATATTTCATATAGTTTACTATAGTAAGTAAGATTTCGGGGGGGAGCTTAAGCCCGGAAGCCTCTTCCCTAAATACGCCATTGCGTTTGTACCTAGGTAATGCGAGCGAAAGGCACTTGCACTAATTCCGCATGTAGTTTGAGGAACACGAGAAATTAAAAACAGATAAATATTCTTTTTCAGGAGTAAGTCGCGCTTTAACATGACTTTTCATGAGTGTTGTGTTCAAATATGAAAACTGTAATGACAACTTGTTTGAAATAAAAACCTTTTCATTTTTAACAATAAAATTAGGTACTTTCACATTGGAGAAAAATTAGCAAGGCACATACCACTGATTAGGGTGCTGATTCTTATGGAAGCTTTCACTTGAACCGGAAGATTTCCTCATGTTAGTATCGGATTGCCACAATTCACCTTGCTGAAAGACGTGGTTTATCAGGAGGTCGGACAAGATTCTTTTGAACGTAGCCTGTAGACTGCTTCTAGTCTCAATTATTCCCATATAACAAGACTAGCCATATACATAGTTGGTTCGAAATAAGTTAAAATATCACTAATTGACCTTAAGGGGATAATCGTGATTTAAATATTCGTAAATCAGAAGAGATGTGAAAGTTAAGCGGTAAAATAAATCCGATAATTCCGGAATAAAGAGATTTATATGCAACCTAATGATAGCAATAAAACTCTTTATGTAACATTTTCAAAGCTAAAATTAACAGTTATCTTCTTGAAGAGGGTTTACGGCAACATAGAATATTACAAATCCAATTATTATAAGTAGTACCTCTGACAGCCCTGCATTTCACATCACCATCGCCCTTCATCCTGACAAGTGGGCAATTCACTTACCCACAATGACTTTTCAGGCGTTCCAGTGACATCAATATCTCAGTTTGGGTTTGGGATCATGCTTCGGTGAACCTTGACTATCACCATCAGCAGCTATTAGAGAATCAGAACTTATTTCTGTATTAGATAATGTGGGTAACTATAGCTTTTCGTCTATAGAAGTCGGAGAGTGTATGGTATTATCGCAGGAAATATTTGATACATAAAACTTAGATTGTCAGTATTTAGGAGCAACTTTTAAAATAATCAGTTACTGTAAATGTGCTACAGATTAGCCGAGAAAACCCGACAGCCATAGTCGAGTGGTCTGCGGCATTAGGCTGTGGATCCTTTTACTGTAAATGTCTTGGATTCAAATCCCGCTTCAAATGAACGTAAGCCCGATGGTAGGAACCAAAGGACTGTCGTGCCAAGAATTTAATTTGTTTTAATTATCATAAATGCCTTCTCTATTATTAAATTTTATCCAATATTTTCTTTTCAACCAGTTTGCGAAACTCAAAGCTAGCTACTTGTTTTCTTTTTAATTCATGTTCATAGTTAGCACAGCTAATCACTAAGGAAAAACAATCATTTCAATAGAATTCGCCTCGCGTCTTTCGTAGCTCTAAGTTATTTTCAGCTTTTTTTTTTTAAGCTGAATGGCGTTTTATCACTTTCCCCTCGCTTTCCCTATTTTTTTTCTAGTTTTACCTATGTTTCTTTGCACGGATATTGTGCCTATATGCACGTGCTTAATGTGTTCGTTTACAAAAGCGGGCCATTTCCCTGCCACTATAGAAAGTAGAGTGCCCTGTATCAGAGAAATATTAATTGACGTATGTAAGTGAATATATCTGTGATGAAGTCATAATTTCTCAGTTTTTGCATCGCACATAGTTTCCTCATCCTCATTAATCTCTTCACCCCCGCTTCCTGAATTCCAGTTCTGGTATTCTTTCTTGAGCAAGGCCTATGTAATGGGAGACTGATGTCTCATGTAGGCTTATTAACTATATCATCAGCAATAAAGAAAGTAGGGTTTAATTTGCACTAATTTTAGAACATTACGTTAATTAAATAATAATAATAATACGGAGTGAGCTCAGGCTACTTGTTAGGATTCTTGCTTCGCAATTGGATTATACCGGGTTCGAATTCGGAGACCAGCTATCCTGACTGAGGATTTTCCAGGGTTGTTCCTCAGTTATACTGGGCAAATGCTAGGTTAGTACCTTGATCTAAGGCTCTGGAGACCTTCCTTCCATTCCTTTCCCAATGTTTTTATCTGTTGATTATTACAGTGTAAAGTGGCCTCTGAGGATGTATCTGGTAGCTTATAGTAAATAAACAATAACGACTTAATATATCTTCACGAAACGTGTGGGTTAATTTAACTATAGCCTTACAGTCACAATAGATAGCTAAAGTTTTAATATTAATTTCCTGACTTTTAAATACTATTTTCATATTGTTTCAGCTTTCAATTATCTCATGTATGTTCCACCGAGAATTGAACCTGAGATCACATGAACAAATGCGAATATGTTAAATATTTTTGAACACTAATATACAAAACACAAAACGCTTCAATGATACGATGCATGGATATGTTTTGGTTACGTCCTGCAATGTATGATTAAAGAAACCTGGAGGGTGAAGAAGAAATAACAGAAATCTCCTTTATATTTACTCCTTCAACAAACTCCTGACCTCAGAAGGGCAAGCCACAAGTTAGGTAATAAAGTCGTACAACGAACACTTTTATTAATACTAATAATACTACACAACCATATCGCTCTCTTGATATTCTCGTGTGTATGTTTAAAGATCTACTGTTGTTCCACGCCAACCAGTCTATATTTTTTGTTGTACCTTCGAAGTGAAAGATTTGTTGATGGTTGGACTCTAGTGAGTCAGAAACTACTATTAATAAAGAGTTTGTTTTGTCCAGTATTCCTGCGATTAGAAGGGTCTTATCTAAAAGATATTTCATTTGTATATGAGAAAATAAGAAAGTTTATATAAGAAAGTAAATATTGCAAGGTTAAAATAACATAAAGAACAAAGGTAGCACAAACGTGTTATGGAAACATTTAAAAGCACAGCATCCTACTATATTAGTGAATCCGAAAAAAGTTTTGACGAATTTTAGATATTCAATTTTATCATCACAATTTCAGATGTAGGTTTGGATACGAATCAATATCTGAGATTCGGATCCAGATCCGAGATCCGAATTTCGGATCTAGATCCGAGTTTCGGATCCAGATCCGAGATCCGGACCCAGATCCGAGATCCGAGTTCCGGATCCAGATCCGAGATCCGGATCTAGGTCCGGATCCGAGATCCGGATCTGGGTCCGGATCCGAGATCCGGATCTGTGTTTCGGATCCGAGATCCGGATCTAGGTCCGGATCCGGCAAGATCCGGATCCGGATCTCACTGGATCCGGGATATCCGGATCCGAAAATTTTTGGCCATCCCTAGTTTGAAGTACACTGAATGGGCGAATATATGAAGGGGAAAGGATCATACCAGCATTTTCTTTGTTCAAGGGAAGGATGCAAGGAGGAGTTCGGACCTTCAACACCGAGGTCACATTTGCCCTTTAGGTTGGGCTAGGATTAAGAAAGAAAGCGGCTCTAGTCTAAAAGAGTAACTATCATCCCAGCATTCTGGAGGGACTGAATAAATCAGGAAACCCCTCAGTCAGGATGTCCTACCGGAGCATGGGTTCTTGCCAACCTCGACCTACTAAATAACGCGTGGCAGGCATAGTGATCTCTACTCCACTGGCTGGTGATTACACACGACTTCAATATTCATGGCAGTACCGTTACTACTCACAAGCAAGAGGAAGGGGCAAATACAAAACAAAATTAAATTAAAACAGGGTGAATTTTACTATACATATGTTTATTAAAACGTTGATATTTAGTTATGATTAATAACAGAAAATATAGAAAAAGAAATATCTGTCTACTGAGCAATGAGCATTACTATCTAAATAGAGGTGACCTAATAGATTAAAGAATTTGTCTTCAGAACAACAACTGGTAGTTAATTGTTAACTCGTAGTGTTTTCCAGCGTTGGATAAAGGGAAAATGTCTGCCTATTAAACGGTTTATTCGTTTCACAATAAATGAAATTTCAACGTTGAATCAACGTATGTATTACTAAGGTTGGTGGTGGCGCCAGTGCCGTAAACATTGAAGTGGGATGTGATCCTTCATCCTTCATATGCCCGTCTCTTCCATCTTTCATCTTTCGTGTTTGGTTCAATTTGAAATATAGAAACATTTTAGACCGAAAGCCTATACTTTCCAGTAACATTGCTTTCTTATGTCTCATCTTTTTTTCATATCTTTAATCGCTATCTAGATGGCCTATGCAACCAGACTTATGGGACACAGTTTATTTATACAGTACACTTACATCCTATATAATATACTGTATATACGGGGATAATGTGTGCAGATGGACGTTTGTTGTTCATGAAAGCAATCATACTTCAGATGTTTTTAATAATATTGAAAACAAATCTTTCACAAAACCTGTAACACATTGTTAGAAATCCCTGAGAAATTGAATCGTTGCAGAATGTTGGGTGCAGCTACACTGCAACAGAAAAAAATACTTATTCCTTGTCCATTTTGTTGAAATGATCTGAATATTTTCTTCAAGAAACGTAGCGTTCAGAAAACAATGCTTTGAATAAGTAAATTTCTCCACCAAAAAAAAAAAAAAAAAAAAAAACGGGAACAGTAAATGAAAAATTGAAGTTGGGGCATACATGCATTCAATTGGTGCTATTAGGTTTAAAATGAATGAAAATAAGTTTTATATAATTTCAAACTTAGTTTTAAATTCTATATAAGAAGTGCTCTCAAGGTACTCGTATTAGTAACCCTTGAATCAAAAGACCAGCCTAAAAAAATAACTATATGCATGTGAGGGAAATGGATGAGAATAAAGTGTAACAGTTTCAAAAGTTTCAATTCTGTAAAAATTCTCCAAAGAAAACTGTCATAGTGTTTCTGAGGTCAACTTGAAAATTTTAAGTGATAACTGTTACAAAAAGTAGTGTTTTCTAATTCTCGAAGTTAAAAAAGTTACTTCGGAGTCTGAGGGAGAAGCCCCGAGAGAAGCTTTGGGGACGAAACCCACATGCGTTGAAACATGGAATATAAGGGCCTATACCTACGCTTGGTTCTTCGGTGTCCTGGTCAGGGCTCCTTGCGGCGGATTATCAGGGTTCTACGGTAATAGATTTTCACACTATTCTTCCGAGTTCATCCGCAAGTTAGTAAGCACTGTGCTAGCTTTTTCTCGAATTACTGAGAAAGAATCCTATTTACAAAATTTTAGCTTGATTTTGCTACACGCAGCGATGTTCATGAGACGATATTTGAAATTGTCTCAGGGTAATGTAGTCTCGTCTCGTTTACGGGATGTGACGAGATGTGAGAATTGCCCTTTCTCGGGAGCAACACTAAAATTATTCCACACTACTGCTTACTTTTCATAGCTTTCGTTTTCGAAACAAAGAAATCTATGATCTCTAAATGAGCTAAAAGGAGCCGCACGGGTAAACGAAGTATCAAACTCGATTCGACTCGAAAATCGACCTAAAAACTGTGACTAGAATACAGAAAATTTCTCTGCCTCGGCTGAAAACTCGACTCGTACCCATTCCTACTTGTAGTAATCTGGCAGTCTTCTAAGGATATTCGTGGTATTTCTCGTGCCTTAACCGGCCTCTGGGTCCGCGATTGTGCACCATTTTGTGTAAAAGGAAACAAATCACTATTTTGGCAGGATATTCTTAAATATTCACGAATATAACCAGAACTAGGAATTCAGAATACATGTGTGTGTGGTTTTGTTCGGAAAGCACGTCCGTGCTGAGGATAATGACATATAATACACGACCCACATGACTACACAAGCAAATCAATTTGTAGTTGTAACTATATTTTCGGAATGTGCATTTTCAGTTCTCCGAGAAGTATTGAAACCCTTGCAAAATAGTCCAAATTGTTTGAAATTTCAGTTTTCCTGAAATTGTTTGTCTTTCCTCAAGAGAGTAACGCATAAATAGGTGATTATATTACGATAATTATCGAATGGTCTATGGACCCTTGAAAACGGACATTTTTCTTGTAAATATACGCTGATAGAAGAATTCTTAAGGGAATATTACACATGGCTTTACGCAGGGGTATAGCCACGGGGGGGCCATCGGGGCCAGGCCCCCCCAAATGGACCAGCTTTTAAAACATTATAGTGAGATTACCTCGCTTCAATCATTTTAAAATAACAAAGTTTACATATTAATATTTTATGGAAAAATAGTATTTTACCATACCAATCGAAAAATAGTATGGTTTCTCTTCCTTATTACTGATCGGAAAATAGTATGGTATAGTTTTTTGTGACAACAGATTACACAATTTACTGTGATTTGTATTTGACAGTTTGAAGACAAACATCCTAACAAGTTTGTGTATATTACTGCTTCATAGAAAAAATGGCGCCATATAATATTTGCCGTTGCGTGAGTACGTATGGATTATTTGTTTTCCCGTCGAGTTAAGAAAGCTACAAGATTTCCGTTTCAATTGCCACGGACAATGGCCCCAAAACAGCGCTGTAACTTAGATTTTTTTGGGGGGAGGTAAGCATTAATACGGGTATTAGGGCCCCCTAGAAAAAGTTGTTTTTCTAATTCTTGGGTCCCCTCTTTCCATCTTTATCTTACTCTTTATGGGACCCCGGAGCCTGTGGGCCCTCCCGCACGGCATGATCTGCGGGGCCGTTAGTTATTCCCCTGGGCCCGTTTCATACATGACACATTAATTAATGGGACAATATTCACAAACCTTAAAGCCATATGAATAAATATTATTTCTAGGGACCCTAACAGTAGACAGTTTTTTACTGAAATGAGCCCACAACTTATTTTTGTTTTATTTACCTTTTGTGTGCTTTTTAGTTTATGTAATGTAGTGAAACTGTTTGATGCTTCATTTATATTTTCCATGTTCTGTATATGGAGTAAGAAAATTTTGACTTAAAATTAGCCCGCATCGAACGGCGGAGAGCTTCTCTGGGGGGCAGTTGCCCCCTGCTGCCCACAAGTTTACGGCCCTGCCCAAAATTTAACCTATTGGAGCGCAACAATTCTAGCGTAGTAACGATTCCTTCTTACAGGGACTCGATATGTTAGCCGCTTTGAAACTAATTGAGAGAACATTTCGCAAAAGAAATAATAAGTCTTTCACAAGTTATTCTTAAATTGCACAAAAATCGACAGTGCCTAAAATGTCATTCTTCATTACTATGATTAATATTATCCTTTCCATTTATTTGTTTTGCAAATTTGTTATTAAATAATCTGATCATACACTTTTCCAGACAGAATTTTAAGATGTGCATGAGCAAGGAATCAAATCTCTTCTTACACCTTCGTTGTTTAGACTACAAAAGGCTAGTACCTATTTGGGTTGCCCTTGCCAATTTACTTAATAAAATATGAAATACAATATTCGATATTTTAATTGAAAAAGATAGTATCCTATTAGTTATAGTATCCTTTCGGCAAACAAAGTATTAGAAACAACTAGGAAAACTAATGTTGATACACAAATATTCAGATCAGATTTTACCCCCTCACTTTTAACGTCCAATCGCCGCCACTGCTAACAAATACCATAAAACAATGGTATTCAACTAAGGGCGTGGGTGGATAAGTATAGTGAAATGGTTCGTCTTAGGTGACATATGGATGTTGGAAGATGGTGTGTGAGAAAGCGATAAAACTTTCTTGGTTACCTTTATAGATAGGTTCTGTGTACAAGGGCTTAAATTGAAATAGTTATGCACAAAAGTGTAGTGTTTGGTCCGAGGCAGTATTCTTAGTTAAACATAATAAACATACCACGAATATAATTTATGAAGAAAAACAATAAATAAATAAATAAATAAATATAATAATAATAATAATAATAATAATAATAATAATAATAATAATAATAATAATAATAATAATAATAATAAGCTAAAAACAATGAAGGAAATAAAAATTTTCCGGTTTTTTCAGGGCTCAGAAACACTAGCTGAACACATTTTTTTTTTAAATTTTGTACATTGCAGCTGCTCCCCTTCAAAAACGACGGCCCCCCTACTAAAACCTGCTGGCTACACCCCTGGCTTTACGCTTCTCTTTAAGTCCAATTCTACTTTGGAACTCTTAAGTAACAAGAGAATTTGGCCGTAGAAATAACAATGGAAATGATAGTTTCGAAAGTAAACTGTGTAATTTGAATTTTCTTATCTTGTGTTCCATTCCATTATTTTTATATTGCTCCTTTAAAGAATTATAAATGGATGACGGTAAAACTCTATATTATGAGAATTCAACTAGACAATAATACATTATAATTCATTTTAGAAACATAGTCAATCTCAAAAGTCGAGATGTGACTACGTGAGATAGTTTAGTGCCGCAACGTAGAATAGTGGTCAAAGTACTTGTTCCAGTATCTATTCTCGGTAGCATAGTAAGCAATGAATGAAGAACAGACAAAACGGACCATATCTTTACAGAAACATTATATTATGTAGCTTCGTTTATGAACAAGAACGTCAGATTGCACCTAATAAAATAATCGAAAACTTATTTGTTATACTTGGCACAATTTTATCACTACAAGACGCTATATACCCAGGAATACTTCCTTGTTACCACCTAAGCAAAAATCAACCGTACTCACCAGCTCGTTTCATTGATTGTCATATTCTTTGCATAGCCTGTTGTAAAGGCAGACAAAAGGAACTGTAAAGCAATAAATCACCTCTAGTTTTCACGTGTCAGTTCCTTTTCAACTTATACACGATATACCATAACAAGTAAGTGGAAATGATGTGTTTGTTATGATTTTCAGTAATAATTTTGTTATTTTTTATTTTCAAAATTTAATACCTACCATGTTCCATATTTAATCAATTATAAATACACAATAATCTCCGAGATGCTTCGTGTAAATAGACAGAAGGCATACTAGCTGAGAGTAAGCGAGAACTTGCATTGACGCACTGTAGTGTCCATAAATCATGTCTATTTACTGTATAATTGCAGTATCTTTTCTTCTTCACAGAGAGAATGAAAATACTGTAAAGCATATCGAGAATGTAGATTATACTTTATAACCAGCGCGAGCCAAAACTATATTTGTAACAAGTTTTGGCTATTTTTGTCTCATGGTAGCTAGCTACCTCAGCCTTTTAAAACGGGAGTAATAACAGTGTATAGAAAAATAGTCGGAAACGTTGTTTCATTTAGTCGTCCGTTTTAGACCCCTTGCATATTTTAGTTCATTCCAAGATGGGTCTAAACGCGCCGGAAAAGATCTGAATAGACCCCTTGGATATGAGGCGCTTCTATCTATCTGAACTTACAACAAATGGCTACAGCGAATCAAATGGCATACTTTGACTCAATAGTGTGTGGGCAGCGCGTTGACTTCCAATATTATTTATTGTTTTTTTTTTTTTTTTTTTTTTCGAAACAAAGATTTGATAGCTCATAATGTAAGGGTTTCCCAATTGCCTTAAAACACGAGAGCAACACCGTAATAGTCATAATAAATTAAACTGTGAAGGAAAGAAATTTCGAAGAATCAATTACGAGAAGATAACTTACAGCTTAGAAGCTGAAACAGAACAATCTTATATAGAAAAATGGTCACGTGATGAAAAAGCAGTTGGAGACAGAAATAGTTTGGTACTGTTAATATATTAAAGTATTAGCAGAGAGTGGTGGGTCTGGTGTAACCAAACATACTAAACCTAAGAACATCAACATATTGTAATATAGTAATCAAAAATAGAAAATTTTCATCATGAGTTTAAAATACTTTTGTATCTGTATGTACATAAAACCATTTGCTAACTTTTATTTTCAACAGAATGCTTGGTTACAGGATTTTCCGATTGCAAATCAGTAAAGATTACCGATGCTCGACCAGTAAACACACATCCTGCTTTGACCTCTACTGATACACATATTTGTGGGCAAGTAAACCTCAGTATGATGAAGCCGTAGTTACTCTGTTATTGTATACGTAAAATCTGTAATTCTATAGCTTTATACTCTGCATTTTTACATACATTTTTGAACAAGTCAGAATTGCTCTTTCTAATTGTGTACTATTAGTCTACTAATCTCGACTGTGTCCAGCAGAATACTTCCTTACAAGTACACATGCATGCACAGAGGCATCACTTTCTAGTAGCAAAACCTTGGTAGAACTGGACTAAATCATCTGGAAACCCGGGGCTAGAAAAAAAAATAGTGAGCCCTGTAGACTTTGCTTAATAAATTTCTGTGAAAGTGCAATAGGAAAGTTAAGAGAATTATATTTTTGGTCATATTTTATCTTATGATGATTGTATCTTGTATGATTCGTTTTAGACAGCCAGTTGAGATTTTGATCAAATTGGGGGGCCCCATCCATCTTTAGGCTCAGGGCTACAGCCCCCTAAGCCCTCCTTAATCCGGCCTTGATCCGTGGGTAGAAAATGAAATGAAATCCTTGAGTTTTATGTCCCACGGTTATGCCGGATAGGCTAAAGGAGACGGTGATGGTGAGAAATGAATGAAATTGTGAAATGAAGAAATTGGGAGGAAATAGGAAAATCCTGAGGAAACCCACGTACATGGTGTTTGTCCACCACAAAGTTCATTTGGCGTGAGCTGGGATCGAACCAGGAACCCCAAGCACCAGAGGTGAACGCTCTACCACTAAGCCAATGCGGCCACTAATCATTGGGTAGGTTTAACAATATTTTTATTTAATTATGCTATATCAATTTCTGTTGTTCATAGAACTTTCGTGTGGCCTTAAACTTAAAGTAATTTGACAATAATTGAATTTAAAAAAACGCAAAATAACTATAGAAGAATATAATCTAAACACAAACTGCACAAAACATAAATTTAGATGAGAAATTAGAGTAAATACTGGCATATTAAGAAACATTAGAATTTTTTTTTTTTTTAAAGTTGGAAAATTAAGTGCATTAAAAATGTTTACTTTGCATTGGAATGATCATATTTTTTAAATAATATAAACAATAACACACAGTGGCGTATTTAGGAGGGTCTTCCGGGCTTAAACCCTCGGAAATCTTACTTACTATAGTAAAGTAAATGAAATATCTTGCAAAATTTTCACATTTACAGGCAATTCCCCCCCCCCCGAAAGTTAGCAAAGCCCCTCCCGAAACGAAATCTTAAATACGCCACTGATAACACATATCGCAATTCTCCACTCATTCAATCTAATGATTGTAATCCTTCTCTCTTTGAATTATAGAATTTGTAAATCCGAGAATGTTAACACAAATAAAAAGCTAGTTGTTATTAATGATCCTATTAGCTATGGTGATTACTGAGGGAGTAATCAAAATTCGTATTACAAAATTGTCAATTAAAGAAACACTCATTTTGAAACAGGTTGGCCCATTTTGTAAGTGCACATTCATGGTATGGCTTCCACATATAAGGGCACGGGTTCAATGAGATGACATATAGGTCTATCTTTCATGTTTAACTTAAACCAAACATACTAGTGCCCCTTCGTTATTTGATATACATTTAGGCTTTATGCCTAACTTACCATCCATCCAACTGGAAGCTTCCAAATATCTAATTCTTAATTGGGTTGTAGCCAGGGAGGTGTGGGGTAAATGACAAAGTATAAATAAATCATTATGCGTACCTCTAAGAAGCCTGCGGTGATTGGAGCGCGGTGACTAGAAACTGTTTGCCACTAGATGGATTTAAGGCCTACCGCTCACTGGCAACATTTTGTCGGGCAACTATCTTGTTGCTCTGGCTAAATGCATTGAGTCTTATGGGAGTCCGCTCACTGAGGCGACGGCGACAGAAAAGTTGCCGAGGTGTCGCCAAGCAGGGCGACAGCAGGGCAACAGCTCGGCGACGGAACAGTTGCGCAACATCTAAAAATGCATTGAGTCTTATGGGAGTCCGCTCACTGAGGCGACGGCGACAGAAAAGTTGCCGTGGTACCTCCAAGCAGAGAGAGAAAAAATATGGATGTTTTTTACAAGTTTTTTCACATAACAGTTCGCTCCGTGTGTAGAGTATGAAAAGAAGTGTTCGCAATGGAAACTAACACATTCTTTGGTTAGTGACTAGCATGTCTTTAATTAGTGATAAAGACTATGAAAAAATAATTGAGGAAATAGAGCAACGCCCAACGTTAAAGAAGAAATATATATAAAGAAAAAAATATTGAAGGAAGTGTGTTTTGCTGTTGTAAGAAACTAGAATGAGCTTTTCATCCAAGAAAAAACAACACAGATAGGTACAATCATGTCCAAAATTATTGTCTGTAAAAATGTTTTTTTGTAAGAATATAATTTGATAACGAATTCGCCCGGTATTTCTCATAATGTTAGTATGTGTATAATCAGCAAAAACATGTATGTGGAAAATTTCATGTCAAAAGAGTAAGAACAATAAAACGAAAATAAAACTTTATTGTCCATTTAGCAACATTTTGTTTTACTGATTCTAATTTTCATATTTATAATTCTTTTCGTATGAAATTTGCCACAAATATACATTTCCCGATTATACACATATTATCAGTATTAAAAGTACCCCGCAAAATCATTATCAAATCATATTCTTACAAGAAGACAGTTATAGATATGCCACAATCATTTTGGACATGAGCGTACATTAATCGATAATGACATATCGCTGTCATACTACACACTACTACTTTCATTAATTTCCCACAACTAGAAAAATAGAGATAAAATTATCATTATCAATTTTCTTTCCATTTCAAATATAAAAAAGAAAAAAACCGTACAGTATAAAAGTAACGGATTTTAAAACGTGAAGAATATGCAGGAAGAACGAAGAAAGCCAATTTTTATTTTATAACTATACGTAGAACATCTGAGAGTATAGTTACGGCACAGTGTTGTCGGATTGCCGCTTTTGTTAGTTTCGTTCTGTTAGTTATTTCCAGTCGTTTTATATGTTCGTTATTATTGTTGTCTTTTGATTCGAATAATTGTTCCCGTTCGTATTAGCTTACATAATGCTGTTATTTTTGTCACTCATTGACGCTCAGGGACGTCATTTAGGGGGGCAGGAGGGGGCAATTGCCCCCCAAGAGTTTGAGAAATATATATATAAATACTCTAATATATTGCCTATTAATATACTACTACAAAACGTGAAAGTCTTATGTCGGTAGTGCTCTTGCCCCCCTCAAGCAAAGTTTGAAATGACGCCCCTGTTGACGCTACCTTCCAAAATTTGATAGCATTGGTGTAATTAGGATAATTTGCTGGGGAGCCATGGCCCCTTACTTCTAAAAATTGCAAGAACATTTTAGAAGATCTTGTTATAATAATTCTATATATGTCGTCTGAGTCCATCCTCCGTCCTCATTGTTAATCTTTTCAAATTATTTAGTTCCGCATTGTTAGTTCCACTCATGACTTTTTTGAACTTATAGACCTTTAACACGCTCGAAAACCTGTGCACGCTAACTCCAAGTGTGAATTGGTTTAAAAAAAAAAAAAAATGCAAATGGTAAAGGTGCCCACGATAGGGTACATGTCTAATAGACCTTTCGTACTAATTTGAGGAAGCTCAATCCACCCAATTTTGAGATTATTTTTCTGGAGACCCCAGAGAGGGACATGTTAAGAAAATAGTTCTAGTGGATTTGAGCGTCTTGAAATTAGTAGAAAAGGACTTTGAAATTTATCCAAGCAGGTCTTATTTTATTTATTTAAATTTATTTATTTAACAACTGGAATGGGCTATAATTTTTTAAATGCCCGAAACCAGCGATATATGAACTGTTCCGGTTGCCGATTATGTAAATTGTGATATCAAATGCTCGGCAACTTTTCTGTTGCCGTCGCCAGTGAGCGAGGGTATGGCAACAAAACTGTTTTGTCTCCGTAAAGTTGCTGACTGCAGGCGACAGCGACGAGATAGTTGCGCAACTGTTTTGTCGCCAGTGAGCGGTAGGCCTAAAATACTTTTTCCCAAGTTAAATATTTTCCTTACCAAAAGCGTAAGAGTAGTGAACTTTGAATGCATACTACAGGTATCTCTTTACTGTTTCATAAGTCAAGACTAATCTAATTCGTTTTCGTGTATCCCGACTTTTTACTTTTTTCCTTTTTTTTAGTTCTTGTGAAAGCTGATAGATCAATTTTCAAGATGTAATATATACACTTTCAGTTTTTCCCCAAACTTTTCGCTGGTCTAGTAATTAACACGCGTCCTTGGTTCATTAGATCATGGGTTCGATTCGTGATGAAAGAGTATCTAAATTTTAAAGTATTATGGTCGTTCACATTCCATATTTCACTGTAGATCTACGTCTTATATAGCCTTGGTGCATAAAAGAGATGCTAAACTTCAATAATCATCATAGTCTTTCCCCACATACTTGTAACCGGTTTGAGTTTTATGAAAGTTGAAACACATTTAGTTTGCAACATCATACTTGAAAAAGGACTTTGACCATATTTCGTGAAAATAGTGGAGATTCCAAAATGATTTTTTCTACGGAGGCTACTGAATCCTCCCACACTTGGTAATAGATGAAACGGCAGAACCCAGAGAAAACCGATGCACACGGTGTTTTTCTATTCCAAATCTGACTTGGCAGTAGCCAACCATCGAACCAGGAAACGCCACCATAAACGGTCTACCACTTTATCAATAAGATATTTATAAACTATACCGAAAAGATGTCCCAAATTGTAAGTGCTACATCAAGTGTTTAATGTTTTACGTTTCTATTTTAATGTTTTTGTGTATTTATCTTTTTATTTATTAAGTATTCCGAATTACTTGGAATTAAGATGTGTTTTGTTTACTTGGATGACTGTACTTTTAGTGATCTTGGTATAATGGTAGAGTTGGAAACTAGTATAATATTTCTCATTTAAAAAAAAAAAATCCCAAATGAGATGGAAGAAATATAATGGGTATATGTAGTTTGATACTATAATGCTACCACAAGCTCTTATGTCATGATTATTGCTATTCTCGTTGCTATAGTGACTAGCACTCACGACTTTGGTACGTGGGGTCCCGAGTTTGATTCCCGGTTGAAAAAGAACAGAAATTGAAACGCACAAATGTAGTTCGGATTCCACCTCGAACTTTAGATTCAAGTGTCTAATAGCCTTACTGCTGAAAAGAAACACTAAACTTGAAATCACTATCAGATGAGCATAATTTAAGTTTCAGTAAACACTTTAAGAAAAGTATGTTGGTAGCACTGATCGTCCTGCTTAGACCCCTCCGTCCCATTTAAACCCCTATCGTCCGGCTTAGACCCATTTTTGGTCCTCAATAGACCCATTCGTCCCGTATAGACCTCTTGTGTATTTTCGTGCATTGCAAAAGGGGTCTAAACTGAACGAAAACGTCCGGAATAGACCCATTGCAGCTACCTATCTATCTATCTATATATATATATATATATATATATATATATATATATATATATATATATATATATATATATATATATATATATATATATATATATATATATATATATATGTGTGTGTGTGTGTGTGTACAGGGTGATTCAATAAGAACGTACCAGGTCTATATCGCAGCTAATACTGCACGTAGAGCCTTCAAACCAAAAATTGCATTACCAAATCGTATGTGTAGAATGCAATAAAAACAGTAGCGAGACCAGTGGCGTTTCGTGAAGACCTTCAACGAGGGGCAACTTCAAACTTTGAAATAGAAAATGGTATAACTGTTGGAATCGTTCGAAAGGACATTAAATGTCATGCAACTTTTAGAAAACAAACTTTGTCATATCCTTTCCCAGTTAACCCATAAAATATTCACTATACACTTGGAAAATAATAATATTTATAATAAATAAATGACAAGGCAGAACATAATAAGTGATTTTATTAATTTTGAAAGAGGAAAGGAAAGATCTTTAAGCAGTTAGTTTCCAGCTTATTAAATATAACACTTGCGTCGAAGAGAGATGTTCACAGTTCGCTCATCATGTAATTTAATTAGATAAAAGTGGAGGACAAGAATGGAGTACCACTTTATTTATTTCTTGGAAAATTTACGTGTAAAATCTGTTAATTCAGAAACGAAAAATTTATTTATGTAGGCGAATAACGTGTAACTCATGTAACTGAGATACAGCGTTAAACGGTTTGCCCCATCACCATGATATTGTTCTATGTGAACAATGCAATGAACATAAGTATTTAGTAATATTATGAAGATTAATTTACATTTATGCACTAATAATTATAACAAATATATTCTGATCAGTGGCATATTTAGGGAGGCTATCGAACTCGAAGCCCCCCCCCCCGAAATAATTTCATTATTATTTTTTGCTTTATACGAGCAACCCAAATGCATCTTACTAATTCTCAAGCCCCCTCTCCGAAACAAGATCCTAAATTTGCCACCGGTTTTGATAACATTTGAATTGGTATTATAAGCAGTAATACTATATAGGAAGTTCAAACCTGAATTATCACAGAAATAAGAACACGTAAGATCTTAATAACTGTAGTCGAACGAAGTTTCAAAGAGTTGACCTCTTGAATGAAAATGTCATAGATACTTGTTAATTTGCATTTGAAACTAACATCTCTACAAGTGCATTGGCAGTTTATACTGGAAAATATTTCACTGTGGCGCAAGAAAATAAAAACTGAATATTGTATATTTTTCCTTTTTAAATTCGAGACGAGGCAAGAAACACAATTATCGTATCGTTTTCGAGACGAGAAATTCCTCGAATCCTGTGGGCAACAATAATTCACCCAAGTCTTGGATCTCAAACACTATTTTAGTGTCACATGATTCATATGTAAAAAAATGATAAAATGATGGTACGAAAACAAATAAGAGCATTTATCTACGTTTAAAATATACAAGTCATTACATAATTTACTCAAATAATAAGTAAGGTTTAAATGTTGTTATATCACACTATTCGTGGACCAATCGTGATGCAGGACGGTTGTGATAACTTCCAGTTGAAATTAAGAAAAACAATTAAGGCAATTTTTTTACATAAATTAACAAAACGAAAAAATAAAATGTTGATACAAGAGCGAAAGAAGCCTTCGAGGATCGGGACAAGACAAGACCTATTAAATTTAGTAGACGAAACGAGAAAACCTTATTTCTCGCCTCGTTTCATAGAGAACACTATTTGAACGAAATATATATCACTCTTTCTTGTAGCGACTACCTGGCAGATGTTGGTACATTTCTTTACATGAATAATACATGTTATGGCATATCAATCTGCAAGCATATAATCAATCTTTACGCTATTATTGGGAAATTGAGCACTGTAGAATGCATTAGGTTATTATTTAGAAATGAAATGAAATCTTTGAGTTTTACGTCCCACAGTTATGTCGGCCAGGCTAAAGGACACGGTAATGATCAGAATGAATGAAATGGTGGAATGAAGAAAGTTTGAGCAAACAGAAAATCAACGAGAAAATCCATACACATGGTGTTTGGCCACCACAGTTTTCGAAAATCTATTGAGCGTCTGAAGAAAGATACCATCTTCACCTGCATCTCACTATTGAAACAGGAAATGGTAAAATACATGTAATGGCATATCAATCTGCAAGCATATAATCAATCTCTACGCTATTATTGGGAAATTGAGCACTGTAGAATGCATTAGGTTATTAGTTAGAAATGAAATGAAATCTTTGAGTTTTACGTCCCACAGTTATGTCGGCCAGGCTAAAGGACACGGTAATGATCAGAATGAATGAAATGGTGGAATGAAGAAAGTTTGAGCAAACAGAAAATCAACGAGAAAATCCATACACATGGTGTTTGGCCACCACAGTTTTCGAAAATCGATTGAGCATCTGAAGAAAGATACCATCTTCACCTGCATCTCACTATTGAAACAGGAAATGGTAAAATAATTTCACTCCTCCGGTTTCAAGCTCCATACGGCCCCTCGGGGCTATGTGGATAATGTACCCTATGTGTCTTGTTTCGGGAGACCCGAGTTGAGTTCCCGCCGGGAGCTCATATGGTTCGGCTTTCACGTTAAACTGTAGGTCCATGCCTTATATAGCCTCGTTGCTGAATAAGACGCTAAATTGAAATCAAACCAAAACCAAATCCATAGCTCCATAGAGCAAAATCGGTAAGTGAT
This sequence comes from Thermobia domestica, assembly GCF_964235325.1. Classification (NCBI taxonomy): domain Eukaryota; kingdom Metazoa; phylum Arthropoda; class Insecta; order Zygentoma; family Lepismatidae; genus Thermobia; species Thermobia domestica. Next base: position 76,865,560 of record NC_137461.1, read on the forward strand.
ACCAAGTTCTTTTTTTATATATATGTTCTCTCACGATTTTCTTCTGTCCCATCAGGAGAATACCAGCAGGATGATGTACTCTCCACATATGGTCTCCCGACTTCCACATTTCCTTGCCTTTGTTTGGGTATAAAATGGCCCTTCCGCTCCACATGACATTTCGTTTTCTAAAATAAATATTAATTAATACATTTAAACTGTAATCGTCAGTTAATCTGTGTGTGTCTAACACAGCAGCGGTCTATTTCTCAAACCCACTAGTCTTGTAATGTTTTTTGAACGCCCATCAAACATCATGAAGTAGAAATACTAGAATAATAGTACCATTTATTTCTAAGTACGATTGCCGACACCTATAATTTGCCGTGTATAAGCAAGTGTAAAATATTTGATTTTGATTAGTGTCACACGTGTATTACAAGAGTAATTAGTTGTTTTCAAACGTAGGCCCCTGTAGTCTCGTTTGATTAAAAAGAAAAATGGGTTCTCAATGCCACTCAAAATGCAGATACGTAAATAAAATATATGTAATAAAAGCATAGTAGAGATTTACTCATTTCTAGATTTGTTAGACAATTTTGATACGAATATACCTAACAGACAGTAAGTACTAACATTTAGTATATCGTCCGTTTTTTCTAACAATAAGTCTTCTTATCATGTTCTATAACTAAGAATTAATTAATTGAAACTATTTATTGTTGAAATTATTTTGCAGTTCGCTATCCATCATAATATAGTAAATCCTCTAATTTCTATGCAAACTTTTGTCAGTTGATGCGACAAATAAGCGAGTTTGCTATTCAGTTCACTATACAGTTCAAAACAATTTTTACAAGATGAACAGTTCCCTCACTTGAAAGCAACACAGAGAGCTTTTCTAAAACTTCCATACGTCGTTCGTTCCAATATACCTCTACAGGTAACGATTCGCCGAGATGTTGCAGAATCAATGAAATCTTTATGATCTATGAAGAGAAAGAAAACTGACTTTGCTCTTATCTGCTGTCACTCTGCATTCCATTGGAGCTCATGCACGTGACCTAGCGGGGGGCAGAGAATGAAAGAAACTACTTGCTTAGCCTCCTACCTGCTATTCTGCGTTGTTGCCACATAAAGACTGTAAGTTAAACAGCTTTTAAATGGAAGAAAATTAATTTTTAATTAGTGCGCTTTAATATTACCCTACCAAAAAAGTTAAAGTGAAAGTGCAATATTAATACTAACAAACATTTGGACGAATTTTGAAATGTATAAAATAAATAGTTTTCATAATATTTTGGAAAGAAATATGCCATGTTATTATATAGGGAAATCCCATCTCATTTCGAGTGTTGGACACAGCCTTAATCCTATGTAAATGTAAATGTTCCGAACACTTCATTGCCAAAGGCTATGACTCCACCCTCTATGTTAGAATAGTTGTACTTATAATGACGCGAGGGCGTGAGTGCACGAGGGCGAGGAGCAATTTCCAGCACAAGGGCGAGGTCGAGCGAGGGCGATGGACAACTCAACTCGGTAGGGCGAAAGCCAAATGTCACTGCGAGGGCGAGGGTGAACGAGGGCAAAGGGTAAACTGCACTGAGAAAAATCCATTATCCGGACAGCGGTATATTGTACAAATACAAGGATTCGTTATGTTTACTAAGGAAATCTGTACGGAGCGTACTTTATCCATATACTACACAGGTACTGCCTTTTACCCGCTTAGATATTACATCATTTCGCTGCAGGATGTCTGACATCTAACAATCTTCTGTATTTTACATACATATACGTATGTTAAGTACTTCAGTTATACGTTATATACGTCCATCTGTACGTGAGATCCAGACCGCCTATAGACACTCTTTCTTTCGCCATGGCTGACGTCATTGAACTACCGTCTTTTGCTTGCGAAACGAGGTTGTTACAATCGGAAAAGAAGCGAGGAAGGAAACAAAAACCTGGGTAAGTGCACTAGTTAACTATTACTTTAGTTAAATATTCCATTAATTATATATTTTTTTAGTGTAACTTGCTTTAGTATAGTACTAAGTAAGTAATATAGTTTATGACTACAACTCGTTAATGATTGAGGAGAATGGAATGGGTGAATCTGAATTTTGAGAAATCTTTGAATATTAATGTTTTGAAACATTTTACGTTACAAGGTAGCAAAATGAATGTTATGTGTTTATTCATTCCGTTTTATATGTGACGATTTATTACGTGGTGCAGAGTTACTACAGGACTGCTTAACATAATTGCTAAGAAACCGTTTTCAGCGCGAAAATTCCCTTGTGTAGTGAAGGTTTAGGCTTTAGGTCTCTGGGCTTTCGGCATCAATGGCCTTGTTAGCCCGTCACATATGAGGGATGACGTCCCTCGATGAGCACACTATCCGGGTAAAGGAAGGGAAGAAAGGATTGGGGAAGGAAGAAAACGGCCTGGGATCTATATGTTAGGTACCACTCCGGCATTTTCCTGCTGTGAATGAGGAAAACCCAAGGAAATCTCATTCAGGATGGCTGGACTTAAAATCTTTTGATACTTTTTCGACTGAGGAAATCGATCCCCAATGGGATCGAACCCGGGACCGTTCGCACCGAAGGCGAGAGCGTTAGCAACTACGCTACGCGGGGCCACTTGTGTAGTCTAGAAAACTCATTTTTATTAGGATATTTGCATTTTTTTTTTTACTTTTAGTTTAACGCCCCATGATTGTACATAAACGTAAGTGAGAAGGTGACGATGAGATACATGATAATGGTGGAATCAAGAAAATGTAAGGAAACTGGAAAGTCTTAAGAATAACCACACCTACAGTGTTCACCAAAAGGCTATTTGTCGGGAGCAGGAATCGAACCAGGGACCTAACAGGTCAGAGGTAAGCGCTCTACTACAGAGCTTTCTTTTGTTTAAAGAACTTGTTTACATTGAAATATATATATTTGACGAAGATATTGATATATTTTACAGCCTCACTGAAATTTAAAAAAAAAAGTAGTCAGGGAGAGCTTACTTGTCAGGTTTTTATTTTTTAAATTTAATTTGATTTGATTTCTATTTATTTATTTTTGCTTGTTATGTTCCCTAGTTAATTAATATTTGGGTTACTGAGAATTAAAACCTTTTTAGTATTATTGTTATGGCATCACTTTGGAACCAAAAAGTTTGAATTTTTTTTTCTTGTGTTTTCATATAGGAAGTTGGTAAGTTTGTGCCTTAGCATTGGTTTGGTTTCTACTGTAGGACGTAATTGAAGGTCATGTTGAGTTGAGTCTTGGCGGGTTTGAGTTCGTGAAGTGTCAGGCACTGATTGTGCCCCTGTCTTCTGTCTGTGATGTTTCCTGGTTTTGGGCAGTGACGTATTTATGTTGAGGAGTACCAACGCAGGCCGCGTAACTACAACACAGCTTCAACACCTACGAGTGCCAGGCGTTTGAATTTCACCCTTCGTTCCGGCGTGACTAATGCAGTATAGTACTAGGTTCAAATTCTATGGCTGGTAAAAACGGTATGGTAAGAAACACAACGTAATAGTTATTAGTTTAATTAGTGTTTCTTCATAGTATTGTTTCACTATTTCTAGAAGGAATTAACTATTAACGAAGTAATGAATAAGCAAAAACACACTTTGATTGACGTTTACGATTTCTCATACTCCATTGAGGATGTTTTGATCCTCAGTTGCGCAAACATCCAGTGTGCGTTTTTTTTTTTTTTTAATTTTTTGTTGCTTACACTGCCTTACAGATGAGGGTTATAGTTAAGGAGCCGTACTTCCCATTTAGGGAAGGACGAGAAACGCCATACTTTCAGGAATTATTCATTGACTATCTAGGACAGCGTTTCCCAACCGGTGCGCCGCGGCACACTGGTGTGCCGTGAATGGGCCGCTAGTGTGCCGCGAGGAAGTCGAAGCAAATTATTAATTCTATAGCAATCAAATTGCAAGACGAAGGAAAAATGTATATTTTTATTTCACATTACTATGAACCTCTACTATGAATCTACAACTTTAAGTTTCATACCGTGTTACTTTTCTGTACATTTTTAATGTTGAAAATATATATTGGTTATCATTGTTGTAACTATTATTGCTTCTTTATTGTTGCAGACTATTTTGTAACTTGAAAATTTAAAATAACATTCAATCCTTTCGACAAATTAAATACATTTGTATTTTAAAAGTAAAAAAGATTTGTTTGTTCGTTCGTTATTTAGTGATCTTACTTCTTAGTGAAAGGTTGGATACAGTTTTCGAACAAGAAAGCTTAGTTTTAAAAACCTGAGTCCAATATTTCATTGCAATTGTTTTATATTTTTAAATTAGAATGAAAAATAAGCATAATAATTTACCACGGGGAAAAAAGTGATTGAGCTTTCTTCTCTGTGAGAAGGAGATCAATAATCGCAGAAAAAATACTAGTTTTATATTTACAAATAATAATATTTATGAGTGCGCCGCGAGAATTCAAGTTACATCCGTAGTGTGCCGCAAGTTGAAAAAGGTTAGGAAACGCTGATCTAGGATGTTAAAAAGCAGGTAATAGACTGAGTTCTTGCCCTTGTACTTAGGGTGTTTAGGTAGTGCAACAATAAGATGTATCCTCGTGCACGGGAGATGAGAAGTACCTGTTCTTAACTATTACCCAGATGGGTTCCCTCGTGGCTAAGTGGTTAGTGTACACGCCTTTGGCGTGGGACACCCGGGTTCGATTCCCGGCCGGAGCTTATGTGGTTCGGATTTCACGTTAATCTGTAAGTCCATGTCTCATACAGCCTTGCTGCTGAAAGGAACGTTAAAATCAACTCAGCACTGCTTTACAGATGCAATTGTTCGATTCCGAGTTTGAATGGAGCTTTTTACGGGCAGGGGGTGACTTTTATATATACAATCCAAGCATTTTAGTTATCAGTCAGTGATGTAATATATATATACAGTAATATATACTGTAATATATATATATACAGTATATATATATATATTACAAAATTGAAAGTGACTAAGTTTATGACTCTCAATCTCTTAGGGCCGCGGTGGCTCAATGGTAGAGCGTTCACCTCTGGTGCTTGGGGTCCCGGGTTCGATCCCAGCTCCCGCCAAATGAACTTTGTGGTGAACAAACACTGCGTGCGTGGGTTTCCTCGGGATTTTCCCGTTTCCTCCCACTTTCTTCATTCCACCATTTCATTCATTGCTCATCATCACCGTCTCCTTTAGCCTAACCGGCATAACCGTGAGACATAAAACTCAAAGATTTCATTTCATTTTCATTTCCATTGTAGCTCTCCCCGCAACCAGTGTTGCCAAAATGTTGACAATAAGTTTGCGAAACGAGAGGTGGCGACTCGAATTTTGGGTGAAAAGTCGCTATAAAAAATAATCGAGAAATTCATTGTCTATAAGCATTGTTTTAAAGTTGTAGATGTAAACTAAACAATATGTTCTACTCACTGCCGCAAATCCCGGGGGGGATGACGGATACATGTCCCCTCCAATCTTGGAACTGAGGGGGAGTTTTCCCCAATAATCCGATTTGAAATGTGTTTTTTGGGAGAAATTTGATGATTTTTGTCCAATTGCTACAAAGGAACGTGAGATAAAATAGACGTCTCCCAGAATAAGCCTCAAATCTGCAGCTTCCCAATGCTGAAGACAACTCTGATACTCCACAACATTGTTTTTCAACTTCATAACTATTTTGGACATCGCAAAATAAAAAGTATGGTAACGGTCTTACCCTTCCCCCCAAATGTTGAAGACAGATTTGCGCCGCTGGTTCTACTCACATCTTTGTAAACAGGGCGCAACCAATCCTTGAATTCAGGGATCATTTCAGATTGTTTCGGGTACTTTTGTTCATATTGTGGAGTCAAAATAGTTCCGAAATAATTAACACTACAGTACTTACGTTAAGCAATTTTTTGTAAAAGAAAAACTGCAGAATAATTAAAAGACCCCAAAGAACAAATATAACAAACATCCACATCGCCTTTATTCACGCATCTATAGCTAATCTTTTTGCTATCGGTAAAGATGTATTACGTGTGTCTCTCAACGGAAACTGCGAACTAAAGGACATCAAGTTTGTAGTTCTTCTTCGTTAGAGGACAAGGGCAACATAACAATGCAGGATTGTGGGCCAGTGGGTACGCTGTATTTCCAAACTCTTCATCACTTGCGCTGATTAAAACAAACAAACAGAAAAAAGAACAAACAGAAGCATTATTAGTTCAAAAACTGTTTTGAACTAATAATGCTTCTCTACAGATGAAAATTTTGTTTGCAGCAAAAAGTCGCTAAATGTATAAGTAGCTGAATCGTCATTTAAAAATCACCCATAAAAGTCTCCAATCGGAAAAATTATTCGTAGGGCGACCATACGTCCCGTTTTGACCGGGACAGTCCCGTTTTAGGGGCGTTTCCCGGCCTTCCCGTCAGTAGATGGAAAAAAGTAGTATTCGTCCCATTTTATGTAAATGAAAGAAGTAAATAACAAACCCAGTACCTTTACTCCTTTTAAAAGTATTAATAACAACAAAGAGGCAAAAATTGAACTGAAATTCCCTATATTAAACATACCCTATAGTTCGTAGTACTGCTCGAAAGACAGCAGAGATTTAGCAGTTGGTTGTGTGTTGAACAAACTTCAACGTGTCTTTCCTTTTTCATAAGTACCCGCTCAGTAACAGAGAGAGAGAGGGGGAACTCTGATATCAAGGCACTGATAAATGAAATGAAATGAAATTTTTGAGTTTTACGTCCCACGGTTATGCCGATTAGGCTAAAGGAGACGGTGATGATGAGAGATGAATGAAATGGTGGAATGAAGAAAGTGGGAGGAAACGGGAGAACCCCGAGAAAACCCACGCACACGGTGTTTGTACACCACAAAGTTCACTTGGCGGGAGCAGGGTTTGAACCCGGAACCCCAAGCACCAGAGGTGAACGCTCTACCACTGAGCCACCGCGGCCCCAAGGCACTGGTAAGAACAAAGGTAGATCTAAAAGCCAGAACCTATCCCGTTATTAACTGAAAATTTTATGGTCACCCTACGCTATCGTTGAGGTCGAATTCCCCTCATTTAGTGACTTTTCCCAAAATTGGCAACATTGACCCCCACCGAACAACACCAAGTCATCTGTAGCCTAGCAAGCATAATAGTGGGACGTAAAACTTAAAGATTTTATTTCATTTCGAACAACACCCCCAGAAACCTACTGTTATACCATTCCCAAAACACCCTTTTGTACAATTCTCCCTATTCGAAAAAAAATTGTAAATAGCAGGGTTCATACATAAATATGGAACTCAATTTCCCTGAATTTTCCAGGTTTTCCAGGTATTAATTTTGCAATTTCCAGGTCTAGTGGAAGAAACTAATAATACGAGAAGACATAAATTTTAAGAATACTATATTTATATATTTGAGAATGGCCACCCTTCTCCCCAATGAACGAGTGCAATTAAATATTGAGTCACAAGAAAATAAATAATCAAAACAAATAAAATTTAAGTTGAAAAATATTAAGTTGAGAAGCCTACTAAGGGAATTAATTAAACACTTTTGTTCCATACTTGAATACATTCAAAATATATAAAAATATTGGGTTGGGAAAGAAAAAAGGGCCCGCGAGATTTTAACTGATTCTTGTAGTACTCGACGACAGAAATCGATTACTGAAAGAATTTTCAAAATCGGCGCAAGCAAATATGGAGAAAATCATATTTTCATGTACCTGTTCAAAATGGGGAAGGAAAAAGGGCCCGCGAGATTTTAACTGATTCTTGTAGTACTCAACGAGAGAAATCGACTAGTGAGGGAATTTTCAAAATCGGCGCAGGCAAGCATGAAGAAAAACCCATTTTCATGTACCGGATCAAAATGGGGAAGAAAAAGGGCCGCGAAATTTTAACTGATTCTTGTAGTACTCAACGAGAGAAATCGACTAGTGAAGAAATTTTCAAAATCGGCGCAGGCAAGCATGAAGAAAAACGCATTTTCATGTACCGGTTCAAAATGGGGAAGAAAAAAGGGCCCGTGCGATTTTAACTGATTCTTGTAGTACTCGTCGAGAGAAATCGATTAGTGAAGGAATTTTCAAAATCGGCGCAGGCAAACATAGAGAAAATGGCATTTTCATGTACCGGTTCAAAATGGGGAAGGAAAAAGGGCCCGCGAGTTTGAACCGTTACGATGTATGTTCACGAATGTGCTCGTCTTCTCAAATTTAGTTAATTACTGTAGCACTGAAACATGTGACACAGAGTCACATTGTGGATGACTCTGCAATCGGCAACCACTGCACATATACTCCTCCAGTCCCACAGTTTTATTATTTCGATCCATTCGATCACGTGCTAACGGCATGGTTTAACATCTGCAAGAAAGAGGTAAATGTAACGTTCAATTGGCAATAGCTTTTCACCAAATTAAGCTGCATGAAATCTGATTGCATTTTTGACATACTGAGAAAATTCTAGCCCGTGGCCATATGTATCACATATCCCACCAGTTCATAATAAAAATTTTGAACACAAAATTACGGTCGTCCGTGTGATGTACTCCCAAAAGGCCTAATGTGTATCACCCACCTCACATTCAATGAAACCACATCCGTGTAGAATTTAGAAAGGAACTTCTTATGATGTATACAGTATGTCTCAAAAGTTCCCTGACATAGGGTAACTCTGTTATTATCAGAGTTACAGCAAAATGTAAGAGGAAAAATCATATCGAAATATGACGTTTTCAATCTAAAGTGAACACTTTTTTTTTTTCAAAAAAAATCGGACGAGATATTTGTGCTGTATACTCTTTATGCACCCAAATTTAAATGAAAATGCAAAGTTGTCATTTACCTGGACCCACAACATAAGTGAATGAAGTTCCTGTTTGAAACGGGGGCTGGCCATCGAAATGTTAGCGCAAAAGAAAGTAACTTCATTCACTTATGTTGTAGGTCCAGGTAAATGGCAACGTTGCATTTTCATTTCACATTAGGCGCATAAAGAGTGTACAGCGCAAACGAGTCATCCGATTTTAAAAATTCCTTCACTTTAGATTGAAAACATCATATTTGGAGATGCTTTCCTCTCCTACATTTTGTTGTAACTCTGATAATAACAGAGTTACCCTATGTCAGGGGACTTTTGAGACACCCTGTATACCTTATTTAATGTATGTTTTATGTCACTATAACTGTAGTATAATTTAGTTTGTTTAAATTTACAATTTAATATAAGTAGATTCGGATTTACATGCGTAGGATTTTGTATGCATCTAACTAATGAATTCTTTTATATTCATGCTTCACTTAGTGACTTGGCTTTGGACTGCAACTGATTATTGTAACCCATTATTGCTTGAGAAGAAACAAGATATCCGAATCTTCATTTGAAGAAATCAAAGGTCTATTGGAAAGCTGGGGATTACAATCATTAATTTCTACATTTCAAGGTGCGTAAATTATATATTCTGTGTTTCTTGTTAAATTACTATTACTATTATTGGGTTTAGAATCAATCAAGCACTTCATGATATTTTATGGGGATCAAGATGGGTGCCGGATAGATAAGTATTTAAGCGTCAGGTTCTTAATTCTTTTCAATTTAATATTTAATCAATGATTATTTTTTCCCTCGTTATTCGGCCAAATCGTATTCCAAGATCATCAATTTTCATTACTCAATTCTGACCGTCAACCTACATAGCATATTCGTAGGACGTAAAACAAAGATTTCCTGTTATTTTTTTTTTGTTTCTATCTCTTTCCTCCATAGCTGTGAAAAATAACGCCTTCAGCATCATAAATTTGTATGCTACTTGCGCCTTCAGTCGTCTACTCTTCGGTGGCTCAGTGGTAGAGCGTTCACCTCCGGTGCAGGGGGTCCCTGGTTCGATCCCAGCTCGCGCCGTGTGGACTTTGTGGTGGACAAACACCGTGCTCGTGGGTTTTCTCGGGGTTCTCCCATTTCCTGCCACTTTCTTTATTCCACCATTTCAGTCATTTCTCATTATCACCGTCTCCTTTAGCCTAACCAGCATAACCGTGGGACGTTAAAGATTTCATTTTTTATTAATCTCAGTATTTTATAGTGTATTCTTAAGCTTAAGGTGATGTATAATTAAATTTTGAATTCAGTTAACTTATTTTATTTCTCAGATTGTTTTAAAAATGAATGTACAAACGTTTATTTTCATTCTTGAGTGTTTAAAGTGATGTATAGTTATTAAACATAGTATTTAATATTGTACTCTTAACGTGAATGTGATATACAGTTAACTTTTGAATTCAGTTAACATTTTTCTTTCTGAAATTGCTTTAAAAAGTATGTAAAAACGTTTCTATTTTCTTTCTTGAGTGCTAAAAGTGATGCAAAGTTATTAAGCTTACTACTTTATATTGTATTCTTAACCCTAAACTGATACACAGTGCGTTTTTGAATAAATTATATCAAGTTATTTGAGTGACGAATACTGGTAGAAAATCCTGACTACTACTGGAACATTTTGATTTTAAGGTGACGACTACTGGTGCAAGGATTTTAAAATATTGTTTTTCCTTCAACGGCTACTCCTTTTTGAATTCTGACTATATGGTCATTATAGGAAGGATCAGTGAGTCCTTCCAACTATGGTACAGCTCCGACAGATTCACGATGCTCAGAGAAGAGACAAAATAGTATGTTTTCAACCTTAAAGTGAGAACCATTGGCGTTTTTACCCTGCTATGCAAAACTAAGTGAGTACTCCAATGGGGTTCCAATGCGGTACCTAATTTCTGCATTTTAGATATTTGGAAATACATGTCTCTAAAATGTAAACAACTGATTTTTTTTTTAAACTGAAAACTGCAACTCGGTAAGCCTTATGGATACCGAGATATGGGAAAATAAAGAGCGATACTATAGGTATGTGGGACTTGCATACTTGACGCTAGAATTCGGAAATTGAATTAAAATATGACTAACGGCTATCAAGATGTTGTCAAATAAAGGGAGGACCAACACAGTTAAGGGGTTTTAGTGTTAGATACTAAAATTTCCGAAATCGGTCATAGAAAGTTAATAAACACCAGTAGCAATTTCATCTTAAAGTAATTAGATATCTTCAGGGGGTGTTAGAACATCATGGAGTCTACCAAAATTAAATTTTAAAAGCTTTTGAAAATATAATCTGACATTTGTAAACAATATTTGAAATATGTGTTTACCCAAAACTTCCAGCTAGTACATCTAACATCTGGAGAAACACTGAAATAAAAGCGTATGAGATCTTGAAATTTCGGAAACAATTATTGGTCGCAACAAAATTAAATCAGATGGGTACTTCTATGGGTTAAATGAGTACCTTAGTACAATTTCGATCGAAAATTTAGTTCAGTCCTAGGTTTTCTTCAGGCAATTCCAAGGGTTCATCGAGCTGTGCAAAAGAATGAAAAGTCGCTGTCAATATCTAAGATAGTCGAGAAGATATAAGGAATTATATATTTTATGACGTAAAAATAGATCTTTATGGATTTGTACTTTTGGGTCTTTCCCATAAGAAAAAAATTCAGGAAACTACTGTATATACCTTAATAGACAATTCAATGGACGGGGATACAGTAGCTTAGTGGTATGGTTTTTAACTAGTCTTCTTTTGCAGAAACTATTGGAGTTTTCACTTATCCCATAGAGATACGATCATACTTAACTCCCTATTTCATTTTAAAATTAAATAAAAGGAAATATTTCAGTGTAGCGACCCACGATTATGCATTTTAGTCTCAGGGAGATTACGATTAAAGCAAGTGAATGTTGTTGACAGAATTGATGGAATGCAAAGGTGGGAGGAGAGGTAGTACCCCTAGAAAACCCACGAATACGATGTCCACTACAAACTGACGGCCGCGGATCGAACCACGAACCCAATACACCAGAGGTAAGCACTCTACCACTAAGCCACCGTGCTCCCGCCCATTTAATTTTCTATTAAGGTATATACGGTTGTTTTCTGAAATTTCTTCTTACAGCAAAGACTCAAAAGTACAAATCCATGTGGGTCTCTATTTTTACGACGTCATAAAATAATTTCTTATATCTCGCTTGCTATATTAGATATTGACAAAAAATGTTCACTTATTTCAGAGCCCGATGAACGCTTGGAATTGTCCAAAGAAAATTTAGAGCTGAATTAATCTTTCGATCGAAATTGTACTGACAAGTCTGAGGTAGTCACTTAACCCATAGAAGTACCATCTTATTTAACTTTTGTTAGGATCAATAATTGTTTTCTGAAATTTCAAGATCTAATACGCTTTTATTGTATGGTGTCTCTCTAGCTGCTAGATGTACTAGCTGGAAATTTTAGGTAAATACATATTTCTAATACTCTTTACAAATGTCAAAATATATTTTCCAAAGCTTTTAAAATTTAACCTTGGTAGACCCCATGATGTTCTTAAACTCCATGGAAGTACCTAATTACTTTAAGATGAAATTGCTACTGATGCTTATTAACTTTCCATGACCGGTTTCGGAAACTTTACCACCTAACACGAAAATCCCATAACTGTATGGATCCTCCCTTTATTTGACAATATCTTGATAGTCATATTTTAATTAATTTTCTAAATTGTACTGTCTAATATGCAAGCTCCACGTACCTATGGTGTCGCTTTTTATTTCACCATATTTCGGTAACTGTTAGGCGTACCGACTTGCAGTGGTACCCGAAAAGCCCCATCCGGGCGTGTGTGTAGTGTATTTAATTGAAATTACTTTTGAGGTTGTTGTAAGCCCTCGTAATTACATTTCCGAAACTGCACCATCTAGTACTCAAACCCCACACTTCTATGGTGTCGCTCTTTATTTTCCCATATCTCAATATCCATAAGGCTTACCGAGTTGAGGTTTTCGGTAAACAGATGTCAGTTCCTTACATTTTAGAGACATACATTTCCATATATCTAAAAAATACAGACATTAGATACCCCATGGTACCCCGAACACCATTGGGGTACCCACTTACTTTTGAATAGTAATACATTTTGAGTTGTTATTCAGCATCAATAAACACTTCGTAATTTTTCTATGTGCAACCTAAAAGTCCATACCTGACCGAACAGATTTTGTCCATTTAATCTCAAAAATGTTAAGATACTTTGTATTGTTAAGTACAACCAAGTTGAGCACACCGAATGTAACATTTTAAATGTTTTCTGATTTTTGTTTCAGGTATTTCGTGCATCAAACCAGGATTCTGCTTGAAAGACAGTGAAAAGAAGCAGTGTAGGTTGTGGCTAAAAGTACGTCCTTTCTGAAGACAGACCCAATTGTACTTACATTCTTTTGTACGAACATATAACCCTAATAAAGATACTGTACTACAAATTATTTCTTTCTTCCATAAATTAGAATAAAATATTGTCTCTGTTTAAAGAAAATGTTTGTTACTGTTAAGTCATTTCAACTCTTTTTCTCTGTAATAAGAACATTATCTTTCGCAATATTTTTTTATCTTCGTGCTATTACGTTTGAATGAAGTAAAATTCTATACGAAGCACTATTATTTCAGACATGCATTAATAACTAATGTATTGTTCTGTATGTAAGACAATGTGTATACTGAACATGTCTAGCAAAGGTGTTGTTTTAATACAGAATCTGTAACTCAGCTTTTCAGTAGTCAACTTTATTGGGAATCCGAAGAAAGAAGTAAAAAAAAAAAAAAAAAGTTCGACTTACCAACGTATATGTGTTCGAATTCTGGACTAATCCAAATTATCCAGAGAAATCATATATTTTTTGTTGCAATTTCAGATGTATCCTTTATCCAAGTCGTATGAAACGGAGACTTCATACATCGCTATACTTTGTATGAACTATGTTCCGTATTTACTTAATCACTTTGTAACTTTCTCTAGTGTTGACAAGGCCGCAGGTGTCAATCGAATAGTTTAGTGTTTCACTCATGTCACCTTGTGACTAAGGTACGTCCTGTCGGTATATATATATGGTACTGGGTTCAAGTAGCGATAAAATACATTTTTAGCATTAAACAAATGCAAAAGTCTACACGAAATGAGATACCATGATCTCTGACTTACGGATAACACCATGAACTAATGGTACTGAGTGTGATTGAGTTTACTAGTTACTATCTGGCTAAAATCAGTGTTCCTTTAGCTATAGTTCTTTTCGTGCTCTGAATTGCAAAGTTTGAAATAACAGTTTTAAATTATTGTATATATATATATATAATATCTTCCGAGTAATTCTGAGAATCATTGCTCTTTCTTTAAGCAATGTATGAGACTGTTAATCCGCTCGTTGCTTAAAATGTTGCACTAAGAAGGATGCACCCACGAAAATCCAAATTTGCAGAATGTCTAGAGCAGGGAAGGATAAATATGTTTAGTCGATGGCTGCACAACGCCTCCGCAGTCACCACGTTGTCGCACAGCGAATACGGCGGACGTTTAAGAGTATTCTGCACTTACTATTAGGTATCGGCCTGGGAACTTTGGCGCAGCTACCCAGCCTCCTTCTTGGTGTTGCATTTTTATGGCGAGTACTGAGTAGAAATTATCTTGTGAGCGAACACGTTTTCAGCTGACACCATACTTTTAATTGTTGCGACATTAAAAAAAAAAAAAAACATACCTGTTAATTAAAATGTACAGAGAAGTTGTTTGAGTTTGAATATAGGATTGTATATGGCTGTGCATTTTGCATTATTATTAAAGTGCTGGAACTAACTAACAACAAAGCATATGATAAATTCTTACAGTAATATACCACATATTGATTTACTCTGTATGAAAACGAAAATAGTTTAACATATGGTTAACCTCCTTTGTGCCCATAATTTTAAAATTAACGCTTGTGTCACTTTTCAACACTTGGCTTTGCAGTAGCTTCCCAACGAATTAGCAGGAAATCCAAACTTATAGGACACCCTGCAGGTAAATACATTTCTTTGGACACTTTCACTGCTCCAAACTAAGATTGTTAATATTATTATTATTGGCACAAAGGAGATCAAACATATTTTAAGCTATTTAGTTTTCATACAGAGTAAAACAATATTTGACAACATTACAGTAAGAATGTATCATGCATTTTGCAGTATGTTGCAGCACTTTAATAATGGTGCACTATACTTACAATCTAGATCCTGCATATGTCCAATTCATATATTACAAGAAGGCAATACGTATGCGATACAGGTAAAATCCGTATATTTCATATGGACAACCTATTAGCTATATACATCCAATCCATACATTACATATGGCCAACCTGTACGCGACATACGTATAATCTATATGCTGCATGCATACAGTCTGTAAGCTACATATGTGCACTCTGTATGGTGCATATGGATATTCTGTATGCTGTATCTGGACAAGCTGTGTGCGACATAAGGAAAATCTGTATAATACATACGTACAATACGTATACTGTATCTAGTCGTACGTACGGGGCACAAGTACAATATAGATGCTGTCTTGGGGTTGAACGAAAGAAACATACGTAAAGAACGTATATTGCATACTTCTTGAAATTATGCTCCGTCCTGATAGTCAGTGTGTGTCGTCATTATTAACCCACATGCTACATACGATCCTGACGTCACAAAGCTAGATATCACCTCCGTATATATTTGTTACTGCAGATGACGTCACACGAATGACGTCATTGCACTTATGCAGACAGTGCGTATAATACATACTTTTTCAGCTATACGTTTGCTGCAGGATGTTATATACGGTTGTACGTTAAGTCCAGAAACTACAGGAATTACGAATGTAACCTACGTTTTTAAGTATGCCACCTACATTTTTTTTTCTCAGTGTGTCACTGCGAGGGCAAGGGTGCGGAAGGGCGAGGAGAAGTTCCCAACATGAGGGTGATCGCGAGCGAGCATTATGGACAACTCCCTTCGTGAGGGCGAGGGTGAACGAGGGCGAGGACCAACTATCACTGCGAGGGCGAGTAATAATTTCCTTCGCGAGAACGAGGGCACACGAGGGAGAAGTACAAGCTTCCTTAACAACAACTATTTTGATTTTTTTTCTCTTTGAGCATTTTTGGAGGAATATAATATTTAAAATAAAATTTACCATGTCCCCTAGGTGAAAAGTTGATGTCATAGCAAGGTTACAGATTGGTCATATTCTCACTTTCATTTAATTGCAGTAGACAATTGAGGAGTTTGAAGCAATATTAGCGTAAGTCTGTAACAAGCATTTGGAGAAAAACGACGTTGAAAATTTAAGTAGTGTGTTTTTCTTACATAAAACAATGTAATATGCAGCATTTTATTCCGATATTGAATTAATGCTACCCAAAGCCAAGTTTTACATGATCAAATACATACATACATACACACACACACACACACACACACACACACGCATACATATATGGGGCAATATAGTATAGGTAATATATATGCAAGTTAGTTGGAAAAGTGGGGTCCCGCCATAGTTCATAGTTTTCTCAAACGGGCCCTGCACCTTCTAAGTCAATTAGATTACCTTTTTCCCTTACTTTGAAGCAAGGACAAGTTTCCTGTACGAGGGCAAAGGTGAACGAGGGTGAGGGATAACTCTTAGTGCGAGGGAAGGGTGCGCGAGAGCGATGGACAATTCCGTTCGCGAGGGCGAAGGTGAACTAGCCGATGGCCAACAGCCACTTTCAGGGCGAGAGTGAGTGAGATCGGAGTAAAATGAACATCTAGGGTCCCATCTGCTAACTGATTTGTTTTCATTAAATATGTACAGCGAGTAGAAAGGTGCTATTTATTTCTAATGATGATGATGATGAATAACATACATATCACAGCTAGCAGATTATGAATAATAAGAACTATAATATATATCACGTGTCGCAGAGAATATAATTTCTTACATAATGGTACATCATTACGCCAAAGGTGTTACATTTGTACTTGTAAATTATTAATTGTAGCTTTGGAAAATTCAAGATTACGAATAAAACTCCAACTGATCAGAGTAGTATATATATTTTAAGATTATATATACTGCTTTGTCAGTTGGAGTTTTATTAGGTACTTCTGTATCGTATCAAAGAGCAACTAGCATGAAAATAGTGTTTGCCACAGTATTTCACTATGGCGGCCTAGGTGTTAAAGCTGCCTAAGAAAACTACATTTTTCACTCAACAATTTGTAGTTGTAAAAGTGTGTTAGGAGATGTTGATAAAAGTGTGTTGTAGATATAAGCAGGACACTAATATATCTTCATTACGCTGAATGCATAATAGCTCTTTATTACTCTACTATATTGTAAGAACAAGAGAAGAGAACTGGTATTGCTTTGTAGTTATTTAAACGACCCGTACCTCTTTTGTTGGCATAGGATTAGAAATTTTACATATTTTGTACATTATTTTCACATTAACATTATAACACTCCATAAACAAAAGAAATATTTCAATTTCTAGTTTCTGTAATTCTCGGCATCAATTATATACGAACAGTAACTGTTATTATGTATATTCTGCAAGCAATTATCAACATTTTAATGTATTAATATATGGGGTCTATCTTTGCTCTGAGGGAATATCAGAATGTTGAAAGGTAATGCTGGAATTTTCGGCGGCGGCCATTTAATAGCATCGTAACTACAAACTCATCCATAGTCTTTTTGGAAGTTGTAAGGGATGGATCAAGGAATGGACAACTAAAGTAATTTTCAGCTTTAAATAAATTATTTCAACATTTGGTCCAAATTAAAGCTTATTTCATTGAGTTCTTAAGTTAAAAGCTTTGATACTTAAAAATACATTAGCATAGTTCTTAACTACGATACAACGCAGTTTTTAGTATTTCTCAACGTATTTTTGCGGATTTGTTGCAATGAATGTTACACTAAAATATCAGGAAATAAAACATAAATACGTGAAAATTATGTATTGAAATGTATATGTTGTTATTACAAATGTTATAATTATTTCAAATATAAAATCATATTATTACATAGTTTTGTAACGTCATCATTTTGCTAACAATAACTACACCTATGTTCTTAGTACTCAATTAAAGTTTGGTAGCATATTTATTTTCTTCAATAATTACAGAGAATGGTTTCGGTTTAAGAGTACATCCACAAATGGGTTCTGCTGAAGTTGGAGTTTGTTTTGGTGGAAATGAGAAAGAAAATTTCTGTAGCATCGCTGTAGTAAATTGGAAGAGAATCATCTTCGCTACCTGTTCGCCCAAGCATCGCCTTCGTCCTGAAAATAAAATACAACACATTAGGAAGAATGTTAATTCTTCCTCAGGTGACCTTAACATGATTTTCTTACAATTGTAGTACATTTACATTGGAAGGAATTTGTGGTTAATTGTATTGGAGGACAACATTATTTAGAATTCCATGTGATGTCGGGAGTTAAATCTTTCTAGTAAGACACTTTAATATTAAATAATAACTGTAATCTTGACGATAGGCAATAATTGATTTTTATTAGTTGTGGTTGAATATAGGCTGGACCCTTTAATATTTTTATTGAAACGCGGGATTAACTTCAAACGTTTATCACTAATATCTAAATAACTGCATAATTCTAGTTTTTCAAATTTTAATCATAACAGTGACCTTCATTCATTTATACAGTTCTTAGTCGCGATTTGCATATGGGTAATTGCTTTTTCTTAACCAGGTATGCACTAACATGACCATATGTTGACAGTAAGCAGAATTCAATCTTTCAAAGTCAAGGTACTATTCATATGTTGTTATTGTTCTCTTACCTACTTATCTTCCGAGGACATAAGCGTTTCACACTGCACATTGTGCAGAGTCACCTAGTAGCAATAATTAGAAGTTTTAATTATTTTTTCCTCACCCAAAATATAAGTGCCTAACAAATATATTATATTATTCTTACCTCTCAACATTCGTAGTTATATCTTACGTTGGAAACAAAATTTTTAATCCACTATGCCTAATTAATTATTTCATTCATATTACTGTAACATAAACCTTTTTACTTAACGTGACAATGCAGTTTCGCTAGGCATTTACAAGTGCATTTATTTAGTACGCTAGCCTTTGTTACACTCGTGTTTCTAAAGCTTCACAGTGCCTCATGAACATTTTATCAAACCAGTATACCCAGTATACATTTATTTGGTTTCATTAGAAATCTTCTATAATGAGTACACACACACACACACATTATATATATATATATATATCGGGGAAACCATATAGTCGTTGGCACTCTGACAATTATTGGCACTTTCCTTAGTTTTTTCTCTTCACTAAGGAAAAATGGATACGTGTTGGTAAAAATTTCCTATAGCTGGCAGCTCTGATTTTCTCTGCCCGCGTTCCCTTTGTTTGTTTTGCCGGGAACCTTTCAGTTGGAGTCAAGCTCTAGTCGACAGTGGAAGCTATTTGGATTTTTCAATTTTGCAGGTAATTCTTATACTTTTTGTTAAGGATATCTATCAGCTTAAGAGAAATGTAATTAGTTTGCTATTGTTTAAAATGTTTTAATATTTTTTGCACGAGAGGAATTGGGTCTACTAATCATTCCAGTGGTACATTTTCAACCGATTTGTTTTTCCTTCGAATGAATGCATGGGGTGCCAATAACTGTACGAATGAAAATATAAAATGTCAGTTATTGACACTAGAGTGCCAATCACTGTCTCTGATGCTGAAGAATAAAATAGCTTGAAAACTGTCCGATAATGCTTTCCATCTCCACATCTATTCTTGGTCAAAATTTTGGTTTCCTACTCTAATAAGTAACAGTTATTGGCACAGTGCCAAGAACTGTAATAAATGACCATGCCAATGACTGTAGGGATTTGCAGCAGAATAGGTTCTGGTAATGAAATATGTCTAATATGCCTATTGAAATTATTTCTTCGTGTAGTCTAGTTCAGGGGCGGACTGGCAAAGTTTGGCCCACTCGGCTGAGTTACAGAGTTAGCCCACCATCAAAATTTACTATAATAGTTTGAACTTTGAGTTACAGCAAGAAAGTATTTTTCAAAACCCAGCTAGTCGGCCATGAAGTGCGCGTGGTCAGACACAAGCATAGTTATTAACAATGGCGAGCTAGCCTAAGTCAATGTGAATAACGGAGTAAAGAAACTCCGGTAAAGGAAAGTCTGCTGTAAGATTCAAAACGTTAGTCCCAAACGTCTGGACGGTTATGGACATTGTTGGTTTTAGTAACATGGGCATTTAGTTTCTACTTTTTTTAATGGTAGGGCCTAGATCAATGTCAAATTATTTCATATAAAATTAATTACAAAACGTTTTCTTATTGTTGCAAAAATCGGCACACAATGCCATGAATTGGAAGAAAAAGATATGCACTGTAACTGAGAAGTGCTTCCCTTGAAGTAATATCAAAAGGTGTAGGAATAAAGACAGCATCGAAGGTATGACGTTCCTCGGTCTACATTACAATTCCATCTGAGAAATCAAGATGTGAAATCATCTTCCGGACCACTACCCATTTTAGAATAGGAAGAACCATTGTTCGTGAAATTGTTAATAAAATGTGCTGAAAAGAGTTTTCCCAGACAGAAACATGATATTGTTAAAAATGTTCAAGACTTTCTCGCGAAACATCCTCGTCCTAATCCGTTTCCAAATAACATGCCGGGAAATGCATGGTATAGATCGTTCTTTCAAAGAAATCGTAAGGTTGCGGAAAGAACGTGCGAATCTGTTACAAGTGCGAGTGCTTGTGTAACAGAAAACGACATAAGGTCATGGTTTCATAATATACAGAAGTATTTTGAAGCCAATAACCTAACAGATGTTCTGCAGGATGCAACACGTGTTTACAACGGTGATGAAACTAACTTTTTGCTTTGGCCGAAAACTGGGAAGGTGTTAGCGGAAAACGAAGTAAGTAATGTGTACGATGCAGACACGCAGAAATGCAAAATAGTCTTTAATAGTTATATTTACTTTCAGTGCTGCAGGTGACGTAACACCCCCAATGATAGTTTTCCCTTATGTTCGTGTGCCTAATGATGTGGCTCTATCTGTGCCTACAGGATAGGGTATCGGTCGCCGTGAGAATGGGTGGAAGAAAGCCGAAGTATTTTATGGATATATAGGTAATGTGTTGTATCCGTAATTAAAATCGAAAAATGTCAAGTTCACGATTATATATTTTGTAGACGGTCATAAAACTCATCTTACTTACCAACTTAGCGAACTTTGCTGCAAGCTTCAAATTGAACTCATTGCTCTGTACCCCAATTCTACAAGAATATTGCAACCTGCTGACGTTGCCGTATTTACACCATTGAAGGATGGGTGGAAGCAAGTGGTACGAGAGTGGCAACTTTATAATCAAATGCAGTCTCTGACGAAAGCTAAATTTGCTCCTCTGTTGAAACAATCAGTTGACACTTATATTTCGCCATCTATTATACAAAATGGATTTAGGGCATGCGGTTTACACCCGTTTGATCCCAACGACACAGATTACACTAGATGCGTTTCAAAACCAATACAAACAGTTCAAGAAATACGCGGTGGTAATGAGCAAACTAAAGATGTAGTATTAACGAGAACCGAGTTTGAAAGTATAGTAGGAACTGATGTAATGAGAAGACTTCAGGAAGTTGACAATGAACAAATCCTTTTAAATAAGAACGAAGAATTCCATGTACTGTATCGCTTATTTCAACATTTTATAGATAATAGTAGGTCTAAGTCTTCAGTAGAGAGATGTATTAATCTTCAGTCGGGGCAGGCGAACAATCAGCAAGGTTCACCTGTATCATCTGCATGTATCCAACTCAATGATTTCAACCACTGAGATACTGCTAGTGATGCTCGTACTCTTTGTGAAGTAAACCCTAGTACACCCACCAATGGTAGTACTACAGATGCAAATGCTTTACAAAAAGGTTCCGGCCCAACTACAAAAAAGTTAAAGACCGAACACCCGCTGCTGCAAGATGTTTTAGTATGGCCAGAAACTCCTAAGAGAAAGGGGAAACGAAATGTAGAAAGACTGCCGTTTGTAACAACGTCTCATAAATATCAAGCATTTTGCACGACAAAAATGAAGAAAGCAATGAGCTGAACAAGAAAAGATCAGAAAGCAAACAAGGAAGATGTCTGAGAGAAAGGAATAAGAGTTAAAACGCAGAGGAAAAGCATCTACAAAGAAATCAAAGCATGAGGTCTATCTCGATTGTTCAACTCAGATAAGCGGTCCTTCAACTTCTAACCTTGACCAAGTCAAAGGACTGACTGAATCATTACAAAATGGAACGCTCACAAGGATGCTGAACTTCGATTCGTCATCAGCTGCGAGAATCAACGTAATATCCAGCAAACACTGTCTTCAGCCATTCTTTTCGGGAAGGATGGATCTTGAATGCGAGTTCTGCCACAGCAAATATCACAGTCGTTCCATTCATAGTACTATAAGGAACACACACCAGAAGACATAGAAGATGGATTTGTGTGTCACGGGTGCTATGTTCTACAGGATGACAGTGAATGTGGTCTTATATGAGGACGAGATTAATGGAACGGATTGACATAAATCATTGAAACATACAATTTTGCTTGTACATTTCCCATTTTTTTAAATTTTAAAAATATGTTGTGCATTCCCCGGTTTCAATTTGCTTTTACTTCATAATGTTCAAGGTCTAAAATGTCTATTTCTTGTCTATTAATACATATAATAATTGATATTACTTCCAGTCAGGCCTACAAGCCTTATTTCTGTCAATCGTATCTTCTACTGTATGCTTTATAATGGTGCCAATAACTGTCGTCATTGGGTGCCAATAACTGTTTTTGAGTGCCAATAACTGTAAGATCATTGTCACATTACAAAATATATTTTTATTGCCAAACTTTACATTTGTATTGTAATTTCACAACATATTATTCAATTAGAGATTCCCAGAAAGTATATATTAAAAAATCGCCAGTACATGTTATAAAATAAGTCTGTTATAAAGTTATGAATGAAAACAAATCATTAAAGTGCCAATAACTGTATGGTTTCCCCTATATATATATATATATATATATATATATATATATATATATATATATATATATATATAGATAGATAGGTATCTTTTGAATGCATTTTTTATAATTTGTTTACCACCATACGTAATTTACTATTTCATTTGAATATCATTGAGAATGATGCAATTGCTATATCACGAGAAAAGTGTCTTCTGAATCGGACTTTAGGGTTGTACAAAATGTAATAAAATAAAGGAACCTCGACGAACTCATCACAACAAATGATGGCAATGGCGAAAGTTTAGCAGTAATAAATGGAAATGTTAGTAGTAACTATTTCTACGACTGTCCATTGAGTAATTTTCTCTCCAAAATTCATCATCTATAACAATACATGGGTATACAGTGCAAACTTGTAAAGGTAATGCGGGTAAGGGCAGTTGTAGAATACAATAAATTTATGAGCGGAACCGGTTAAATGGACTCAAATATTGTACACTACAGAATTGATACGTGTGGGAAGAGTAGTGCTTGCCAACATTTACGTCACTTACATACTCCACTGTAAAGAATGTTTGGGACTGTCATAAAATTGTTAGATAGATTCATCGCAGAACTAACTATGCGATGAGACATTAACCAACTTAATATGCAAAATACCTCATCTTAGCAAAGAGCTCTGACTTCCGAAATTGATATCCATGTATTAAGTGATGCTAGATACGATGGAATATTCGATTTTTCAGAGGCTATTAAAGATTGAAAAAGAAAATGTGCTACAAGGATTTCTCCCAATGTTGACCGAGCACGATGAAAACATGCTAAATTGGTTCTGTGTTCCGTGTTCTCTTTCCTATCATACATCATGAAGCATTTTGAAAGTAAGAAATATTTAGAAAAATACAAATGTTCTTTCTTAATAAATGTTTCTACTTATGAAATAAGTACCACTGGTGAGTTAAATCACAAAATGTGGCAGTACATCTTACATTATAATAAAGAATAAAGCAGAATTTAAATACCCGATGAAAAATATTTCTATACTTGTAGTCATAAATGACAAACGTGACCATAGGTCACATATTGTTACACCAAAAGTAATGTCAGTCACAGATTTAAGTTTAAAAACAGTGTTCTTTAAAACAAAAATCCAGATAAATTTATGCTTGCCTTAAAGTGTATCACTTAGCTACTTCCTGAATATTAGTATATTCTTCAATACACATAAAATATGTATGTAAGCATTCTATTAAATCGTACTACCATATCAAAGAAAAGATTTTCAAACTATTATATTTGTCAATTTATCAGTATTTGTACTATTTAATGATAAAATATTTCATAAACGTATTGTAAACAAGGAGAATTCCTTTTCGTACTAAGTTAACTTCAATTACAGTAGAAATTATTATAAGAAGGTAGTTATAATATTTTCTCACAAGTGCTCCATCTAATAAATGTATATCCAGGAACCATCTGATACTAGATAAATATATGAAAATTTAAAGCCCAATGCATTCTCGATAGAAGTTTGAAAGTAACTTACTGCTTGTCAGAAAGACATGATTATTAAATTTAGCATCTTATAAACTTATATT
Source organism: Thermobia domestica (assembly GCF_964235325.1). Lineage (NCBI taxonomy): Eukaryota > Metazoa > Arthropoda > Insecta > Zygentoma > Lepismatidae > Thermobia > Thermobia domestica. The sequence goes on from NC_137461.1 coordinate 76,890,151, forward strand.
GTGAATAGCAATAATTCTCGCGTGCGCTTGTATTTCTTACAGGCATTTTTCTTCAAATGGTTAAAGAATAATTAAGGACAACCTTTAACTACAAATCCACTAAACTTAGTAACGAAAACAGTTTTTACGTGAAATATTGAGGTGTAATATAATCATAAGCACATTACCGCAAGTAAGCCAATATTTTTCGTCCAATTCAAAAAAATCTCTAGTCCATTTTTTCTTAAATGTGATTTTTTCATTGCTTGTGATTCGTTAATGCCTCCTAACTTTAAACTTTCTAATTTAAAATACATAGGAAGGTAAGCACACATTTCCAGAATGTCACTTCTCTACCTGAATAACTCCAATATGGTGGATTAACATTAAACAGAAACAAAACATCATCTTTTCAGTTTGAAACATACACATGAAAAGTTCTTCCGTTCCAAAGCTCCTAGTTTTCGTATGCTCAATTTAAATTGTACAATTTTCTATAAAGCAAAGCTTTCTTAATTATGTTTCTAGGAACAACAATTTCTGGCAACCTTGATGAACATTTTGTATATAAGCTTGTCTTACGTTAACACAGGATTGCTGGGAAAATATAACAAACACAATTTCTTCCTGTGAACGTGGTATATAACATGTAACCGTATTAAAAAGTGAAATTCTCTTTTCGAATACTAGTTTTCACCTCCTATCCTATTGATATATTGAAAATGGAAATTTCTACTTAGTATTGCAAACCAAAAAAAGTGTAATGGAGAAAGAAGAGAGTGACGTACGGTATGGAAAGGGAGTCCACCTAGCTCCAGAAAGTACGACAAGAAAGTGTGAGGAATCCTAAAAAATGGAAAATGAATTTGGCTAGGAAAGCAAGATATTCTTCCAAAGGTTTATCTCCATAAATTTTAAGGGTAGAAATTAGGATTGTAGAAAAAGCTTGATTTCCCCAAATTCATGTAAATTGGACGAGAGTGTACTTGTAATTATGTAACACATGTAACAGCTGACTTTTGTCAAAAGTGACAAGCAACATAAAAGGAGACACTGGATAACTACATAATTCTTATTTATATTCAGTATCTTTCTTAGAATTTCGGGCTTTTACATGCTTCGATTCTGTAGTTACAATAGGTGAGGGAAAGTAAGCATTAGCGCATAAAACGCTGTTCGACATATGTATGCTGTACTAATTTTCCATCTTAAATTTCGACTGATAATATGTTAATCGAAATATATTAAGGACTTCAGTGGTTAGATTCATATAAAATTAATAAATAATAATTATATCTATCTGGTTCGGGTTAGTTTTCTTTGACTTAATCAAAACAGAAATAGCGCACACTACGGAGCAAAGCTTAATGTTCCAATCAGAATATCGATGTGTAAAAGTTTCATCACATTGCTTAACTCTTATTGTCAAACGACGCATTGTAATATAGGTTAGAGTTCCATATCATTATATACAAAGATCTTAGGATAGGATTGAACCTGAGTAGGTCCCTACATCATATGACGAGACATTTTGCTTTAAACTAACCTTATATTATTAAATTGAAATTATTCTATTACATACACATACCAAAATTCCTTTCTTTAGTTTACTTCTATAGTATTAATACTATTAAATCCGTCGCTCTTATTGGGACACCCTATATCAGCCAGGTACACACATTTCTTGACAAAAGTTTAATATTGTTTTAATATTATTAGTTTATTTCTTAGAGTAACAATTAGTAGCACGTTTGTTTAGTACTATGTCTTCAATTATTTCCGTTTTTTTAAATAAAATCACTACTTTACCTCCACCATATGGTAAACCACAGTCAGAATTGATAAGTTCACCATCGTGAAGAAATCGTTCTGGTTTAAAATCATCTGGATTAGTCCACGTTTCTTCGTCTCTATTTACTGCAAACATATTGAGCCAGATAGTTGTTCCCTGAAATTGATAATGGTTCTGTTTAAAATAACGCTACATTATGTTGCAATGTATAAGGGTTGATACGTATGATCCTTAGTCAACGCTAGGCTTTTCAAAATTAAGCCAAGAAAAGTTCTCTAGTTTGCCATTTAACTTCACTTTCAGCACCGAAGATACATCAGACGTTCACTTATAATTTAAAGGGTAATCCGAACTCCATGCATTCTCCTTTGAAATATAACCCTGCATAACCCTGGTATTTTGCGCTGTGGATCGCTTACTAAATATGTTGCTACAATGAAGCTTAACGTTCGATATAGTGCCGTGCGGAACTAGCGATAATTTTAGTTTTGTGCACTATTACTGTGTTGAAACCAAATAAAGTTACAACAAGTATCACGAGCTATATACCCATTGCTACTGCTATGCTGATACGAAAGATTGTTGAACCAATGATAAATGATCCCAGTATGATATTTGGAAATTTTTAATCTTTAGAGCAATTAATAATGTTGATTTCATCATTTCACGTATACTTACATACTTGTTTACCTTGCTAACCTGATTGAAAAAGTTTTTTTCTTTTCTTTTCTTTTTCTTTTTTTTTTACAGTCAATACTTTATTATATTCTTCGATCAGAATATTTTTTTGTGACACAGCCTTATATTAAACATTTTAAAAATCTTGATAACTTAGGTTTTTGTGCACATTGCACATTTCATAAAGAACATTTGGTCAAACTTTTTAGCGGTGCATGTGAACTCTAGTGTCTTCAAGTTATTTTCTGAAGAATACTATGTCTCCCAAGTCTGTGTTTAGTTTCACATTGGCTGCTGTAATTGCGAACAATGTTCTGTCTGAAAAGAGAGATCCTCTCTGTATCTCGAATTGTGTATATGATCTTGTTATTTATTTCCTCTCCAGATAATGTGGTGTACTACTCGAGTGCTTTAGCTGACATTATATCGTATTTTTCGCTGATCCTATTAAACAGATTTACTGTATTATGGTAAAAATACTATGTTTATATACTTGAGCCGCTAATTAATTTGACTCATTGATCCGAACATTTCTCTTTGTCGCACTTGTCTCTTATTAATTGGCAAGGTTTGATTTATGAGTTTGCGTTTCGATTATTGCTTCAGTAAAACGTACTTTTAACTCAAAGCTTTAAATTTAATTCGTGTATTTTGCCTGAAGTAAGAACCTAAATATTTCTGTACAGCTTGTTATACGGGACAGCCAGGAAATGGCTTTACCATTGTTTTATTTTCGGTGTTGCTTAGGCCTCCTGGCGGGAAAGTCTCTACATTTATTACATTTAGAGTCAGCACTTCCTTTGATTAGTTGTAAATTAAGGGAAAATTTGATGACAGTTATGATTCCTACTACTGGAGGTACCAGAGGCTTTATGTTTGGTGGGGGCCGCAGTGGCTCAGTAGTTGAGCTTTCACACCTGGTGCATGGGGTCCCAGATTCAAACCCTGCTCCCACCAAGAGAACTTTGTGGTGATCAAACATCGTGTACATGGGTTACCCCGGGGTTCTATCGTTTCCTCCCACTTTCCCGTTCCATCATTCCTTTCTCAGCATCACGGTCTCTTTTAGCCTAGCCGGCATAAACGTTGAGGGTAAAACTCAAATTTTTCATTTTTAGTTTTTATGTTTGCTGGATCACATTACGAACTGCTGGATTCTTGAGTCTCCACAGTCTATCTATATACAGAATCGAATCATTAGCCATATCCAGTACCTGTGATCGTCTTTATGACCAGTTATAGCTAGGCGGGATATAATGTATTCTTGCATACCTTCCCATTAGTTGTTCAGACAGAGAAATCTTCTCTAACTATTGATATCCTATATTTCAATAGAAAAACATTCTAGTCAAATGTAGGTGAAGGGAGGTGGTTTTATTTCGTGTAATAAATTTGAGCGCAGAATTCAAGTTTTTACAATTTTACTACAGTTGCTGGATATTCTCACAGAATGCTCTATAACACCAACCAGTGTCTAATGCTCTCCTGAGCTGCCTTTCTTTGTTACTTGTTCAGGCAATACTCCACAAAAATCTTAATATAAATTTCAGACATAAAACTATAATGTCAGGAACGGCTTTATCTTGCTTCAGTATGCAATATTATTTACTCTGGTCGATACCAGGAGACTAGTAGTTAAGATGTGAGATATAGTAAACTGTGTTACTTCAAACATCAAATCGTAATTTCACACAAAAATAAAAAATAAACATAAGACTGCAACCACTCGTTTATGAGTAGTGTTTCAGTGGGAAATCTATTATTTTTTTTTTTTAGTTTTATGCAATTTTAGAATGAACTATTACTGTAATGTCAGTAAACCTGGTACGGCATGTTCTGACTGAACATACTGGCTATCGTTAACGCCATTTGCCATGAACTGCTTTGGCCTTTGTAGGTACATTGCCATTACCCCTGAACGATATCCAACTATGAGTTGTCGGACACCGGGCTATTATTGTCCGAGAGTACTGTGTTTCTGCGTTTTCCATGAATCATCCGTACCTACTGCGTGCCTAAAGTTTTACTCGTGCATTTTCACAACAAGTATTCTCTTGGATAAAACTTATCTACGGACACAACTCTCTCTGTCATGTTCATAACACTTAATGAAGACGGTAACTCTCCGAGACAGCACCTTGGCCGTGTATGCGCATTGAGGCCCTTGAAGGACTATCTGTTTTTAAAAAAAAAAAAAAGAAATTAAGTTCCAGTCGTTGTCACGTAACTCCAGTGAGATGCTCAGTTTTCTATATAGCTCCACGTCTTTTGCACTTATATTCTGTGATGTTTGACCCTGTTTCGGACAGAGATATGACTTTCTTTCCCAGGACTTTCTGTCAGCAGGAAGTACCAATGTTCTTTAATTGCTGTTTAGCATCTTCTTTCATCGTTGTTCTTGGTTTTGTTTAACTAACTAATGGACTTCAGATTCACAGACACTTCCATATGACTCGAAGCTCCTACATTTCCAGCGTTATTTTTAAAATACTGCTTCTTTTGTTCTTCACTGGTTGAAGAGATCATCTTCATCATAGGTATTCTGCCTTTATTGGCAGGTCACTTGCCGCAGCTGAGAAGCTTCCATGCTCCACGATCCTCCGCTAACCTTTTCGTCTTCGCGTATGATCTTTCTGTTTTAATATCATCCATTAATTGTAGTCTCTTTCGCCCCCTCCCTCTCTTTCCCGCCACCATACCCTCTAGGACGTCCCTCATGATACAATCTCTTCTTAGGCAATGTCCCAACCAGTTTCTCTTCCTCTTCCTAATAATATCTAAAAGTGTTCTTTTCTCATCCACCATTTCTAACACTCTCTCATTCGTTTTCCGCTCGACCCATTTAACTCTTTCCATTCTTCTCCACACCCACATTTCGAAGGCTTCCAGTCGATTTTCGTCACCCTTACGCAATGTCCACGTTTCCGCCCCATACAGCACAACACTCCACACGAAGCATTTTATGAATCTTTTTCTCAACTCTTTGTTCAAGGTCTCACAAAACAGACTTTTCTTTCTTTTAAAGGCTTCTTTCGCCATTCCTATCCTTGCTTTTATTTCACGTTCGCATTTCATGTCATTACTAAGAACACTACCCAGGTATCGAAAACCATTCACTTGTTCTATTTTCTCCCCTCCTACTTTTATATTTGACACAGACCCCTTCGTTCCAATCACCATGGCTTTTGTCTTTCTAACATTTATTTTCATCCCATATTCTTCAAAGCCTCTTCTCATTTTTTCTAACATTTTATTGATTTTCTTTTCAGATTCTGCAGCAAGGGCCATATCGTCTGCAAATCATATGCATCTAATCATTCTACCTCCTACCGAAATGCCATCATCATCATGTAGGCTCTTTTTTACTATCTCTTCTAGATAGACATTAAATAGTGTTGGCGAGAGGCAGCATCCTGGTCGAACTCCCCTTCCAATTGTACTCTCTTCCGTCAGTTCTTCCTCTATTCTAACACTTACTTGTTGGTTCATGTATAAGTTTCTTATGAGTCTTCTATCTTTCCATTCCAACCCTATCTTTGTTAGAACTCCCAACAAAAATTCCCAATTCACGCGGTCAAAAGTCTTTACTAGATCAATAAATACAACATACACCTCTTTCCCTTTTCCTATAAATCTTTCACAGATCACCCTTAATAATCCAATAGCATCTCTTGTGCCCTTGCCTCTTCTGAACACGAACTGCTCTTCCTCAGCATATTTATTTGTTCTTCCATATAACCTTCTGTTCAGTATTCGGAGCAGAATTTTAGCTGCATGAGATATGAGACTAATAGTTCTATAATCCTCCCATCTCTTTGGGTTCGATTTCTTAGCCATCGGTATCATGATCGATTTCAGAAAGTCTCTTGGCTATTCTCCTGTTTCATATATTTCATTGCATAGTGGCCACAATTCTTTCTTTCCCTTGTCTCCTATATTTTTAATGAATTCAATTGGTATGGTATCTATTCCTGTTGCCTTTCCATTCCTAATCTCAGATATAGCCTTTTCAAACTCATCCCGAAGAATACTAAATCCTTTATCATCCTCGCCTACTTCATTTTCCACTTCAACATTTAGGCTACACGGTCTATCCCTACTCTCATATAAGTCTTCAACGTATTCTTTCCACCTTCCTATGACCTCATTTCTCTCGCTGACTATCTTCCCATTCTTATTTTCTACTGCCATCATGATACTCCCTTGTTTCCTCCGAAATTCCATAGATTTCACCTCCTTGTACATTTCCTCATATTTCCCAACTCTTTCTAATTCTTCTATGTCCTCGCATTTTATTTTGTAAAACTCTTCCCTCGCTTTGTCTGTTCCTATTCGTAATTCATTATTTAACTTTCTGTACATATTTCTGCCCTCTTCTGTATCAACCTGTTTCCACATCTTCCTCTCCCTCATTTTCTGCAACATCTGCTCTTTAACCCATGATTTCTTAGCAGCTTTGTGTTCGCGGTAGCCTACTGCTTCTTCTGCAGCCTGTTGTAAGCAACGTTTAATATGTTCCCACCGTGCGTTACTACCTGCGCCTATCCTTTCCTCGTTTGAACATTTTTTTCCGAACAGTTGAAGAGAAGGGGAATTCAAAATTAGTTCTTTTTCACACTTGGTTTCAGTTCAATTCATGCACCGTTTTATTTCGCCGATGTCCATTACAGCAATGCACATTCTGTGTTGTTTGGCTGTCTTCTTTGATCTTAAATCATTTTGTTTCTTATGCATTCTGTTTCATTTTATACAGAGTTTTATTATTTGTTCCGTTCACTGTCTATGCAGACGTAATGGCTAACCGATGGACGTGTATTATATTCGTCACCAGGAATTCAGCTGCAATCCATCCAGTTGTAAATTCCATAATGCCACATTGTTGCTATTGTTTTCATTGTTTCACCATGATGTACCACTTGCACGTATTCCCATTTGCAAACCGAAAATTTAATGGAAGATGGTGGCTGGGATGGATAACATGTGTCAGAGAAACAGTACTTGATCCAACATGTTTTTCATATGCTCACATTCATGTTCACTTACACCTAAAGAAACTAAAGCAATTGTATGTCCGAGCGTTACGGTAGTGCGTGATTGAATTCCGGGTATATGAAGGCCCATAACCATGCAAATTACCGATAGGAACCGCTAAAATTAGTACAGTGCACAATGGACCGCGGAAAACTTTGATTTTCAATTTTACACCTATCTCGAAGAAGCACTTCGTGTATGTACACTCATGTCCAATATGGTTGTCGCATATCTATAACTGTCTTCTTGTAAGAATATAATTTGATAATGAATTTGCAAGGTACTTTCAATACCGATATTATGTGTATAATCGGGAAATATATATTTGTGGTAAATTTCACAGAAAAAGAATTATAAATACGAAAATTAGAATTAGTAAAACAAAAGTTTGCTAAATGAAAGTTTTATTTTTGTTTTATTGTTATTATTTACTACTCTTTTAACATGAAATTTGCCACATACGTGTCTTTGCCGATTATACACATACTAACATTACAAGAAATATCGGGAAATTCGTTATCAAATTATATTCCTACAATAACATATTTGTAGACATTCGCCAATAATTTTGGACATGAGTGTACCTTTTCAGTATCATTTGTTATTAAACAGAATGTAAATATGGAAAAATCTGATTTCCAAGTTCAAATTTCCAAGAAATTTATGTTTTTTTTTTAAATCTCAATATCTTTTCAGTTCTACTGTGTGGTTATGGAAGTCACAGCTTCAATTGCAGACCCTACTGCCATAATACTCTAAGACACTACTGCCTGTCAGTCAGTACGCACAAGAAAATGAACAAGTGCTCTCTGCGGGCAGAGAATAATGATTCTGCTAAGCAGACGCCAATTAGAGGTCACATTGAGGACACTAAATTTTAGCAGACGTCATCGAAACGTGGACCCAGCGTCGAAATAACATTGTGCAATTACGCCTGCGTGTTGAGTTTGGTTTCGATCTGGTGGTGTTATTGCGTGGATTGCCATTTTATTATCGGGCTGTACGGTTGCATAGTATCTGTAATTACAACACACTTATTATAGTGAGCAATCATACAATATTAGATCCCGGTTTTTATATTTGCAACAAACAACTTTCTTTCAGGCTAAAATAGAGGGCCAGATAGAATACTGTTCTCGCTTTATATTTTTTGATGTTATAATGCGACAATTATATATTTTGTGACAATTTTGTTATTAGTTTCTCCACGCTCCTCTATCTGTTTGTAACATTTCTTCCCTCGTAACACTACATAGCTAACAGGTCCGATGTTACTAAAGTTCACACATAAGCTACCTAAATGAAATTGCATACATTCCTACATCACTTTCTGCAATAGAAATACAGTGATTATGACTTACTTTCTCCAGTATTTGTAGCTGTTTTCTGAACTTCTACAATCAGTTGTACATTCCGTCTACTGAAGTTTATGTCGCCTAGTTATGTATATCCTAGCACTACCCGATTATTCCTAACTCTTACGAAAGTAATTAATCACTTACTTTCGGTATTTTGTAGCTTTCCAATACAAAATCCTCCAGAACCGTTCTTGGAAGAATTGGTATCACGGGCATTATTCTCTGTACTTCAAGGATAGTAGCAGCTGTATAAGGCATCCTAAGATAAACAGAAAAGATTATTAGTATAGATTTAAGAATATGTTGCAATTAATAAATAGCCAATATGAATAATGAATTGACTTTTATTCGTTCAGCATTTATTGGAGATAAATATTGAAATGAATATGTTGGTTACCTCTTGGCATGAAGATCAAAAGATGGTGCATTATTCATTCCAATGACATCAGATATTTCTTTCTGCACAATTCTCTGAACCTCAGGATGCAATGTTAGATAAAACACAATGAAGCTTAAGGTATTACTAGCAGTGTCCAAACCAGCCAGCACCAAAGATTTAATCATATCACTGGAGCCTTCCACTGTAAAAATGACAATTCGAGTTCAAGTAGTAAAAGGTAATAAAAACTCAATTATTTTGTTTGTCCAATTGTCAACACTTTGTCAAACTATCAACTATCAATATTAGTGGTTTTAGCTGTTCACATTGTAAACTTGAGAAAAAGAAATACTTTTAGGTCTTAATTTTGATCTACATAGAGGCACAATTTTTAAATACCTAATTTGTAAGTGAAATATATTAGTGAGCATATGTTCTTTACAAAAGTGAAATATTCAACAGAAAGCATAAAATATTACAAAGAAATGGATATAATTGTTGATATGTGATGAAATTTCACTTACTAAGTATTTATTAAATATACAGAATGCTATTCGTATGACACTACATTACCGTAATTGTTTAACAAAATTTTAATGTCTTTGGAGGGCTCGTTTTATCTCAAAAAACATGGGAGCAAACCAGAAAGTGGGAAAGGCTATTTTAAATCAAGTTTCCCCGGTTATATAATTTTAATAATTTTCTAACCAAAACTGAAAATTAAATTTTAGGAGGGTGGAATGCACTTAGAATGGCATTGCACTAGAGTAATAGGACCTAATTATCAAAATAATTTTGGCAATATACATTGACTCTCACTTATAGAATTACATTTTTCCTCGGAGAGTGTGTCGGCTTGGCACAGCAACAGTACAATACATTTAAAATTCCGGAGACCTCCAAAATTTTGCCTTGTTTGAATAAAACTATCAAGTAAAATAGAAGCTTCGTTCTGTATTAAGTTAATAATTGGTTATAATTATATTCTCTTTGACGAATAAAATATACAAAATAATTTACAGACATTTTGTCTGTTAAAAGATTTCTTATAATCATATAATCTACGCTTTTGAACAACTTAGCATTTTATTCAAAGGAAATGAATCATTTGCTAACCTATGTTCGTCTTTCAGAGATGTGAATGTCACTATACTTTTCTCTACTGATACGGACATATTATGTAACTGAATGATGTTTCACTTCACTTTCTCATATCTGCCATTGGTTTTGCTGTTTTACTAGACTTTATCATAAGTCCCATTGGTTTTCCCGACAAGTCTAGTTCTTTACTCGTAACTCAATGTGATTACTTCTAGTTTACGTTACTCGAGAAACATAATAAATTCATTTTCCCTTTTAATTGTCTAATATGTGTTAATTGAAAATCTCTGATAAAAAGGAAGGTCTCTCTCATAGAGATTCATTTCAGTTTGTTGTGTTCTTGATTGTTGAAAGAACAGCGTTTATTTCGAAATCATTATATTAGTGGAAAATGAATATTAATATGAATGCAGAAATTGTAAAATAATATACCGGTATTACAATGTACCATTATTACAAATTACCTTCATCAACACTTTTTCTCACAACAAGATACTTAATTTGATAGAAAATTAATTTATTATAATCATTCAAATTATCACTTTATTCATCTTCATCGTTGAATAGAATTAAAGATAAATGTCAAAATCAATTTGCTAGACATTATATCACGTATTAACATTTAAAGTACATATTTTTAATAACAGGTTAGGAGGAGAGCTTCTATATACAACGTAAAATTGTGTTATTGTGAACAGAAGTGCATTCATAATTTCAATTTCCCAATGTTTCCGTAAGTACTATTTTCTTTCAACTATATTCCTTGTAAGAGTCTTAACAATGAAAGAAAATAGCTATTGTAATTTAGATATTTTACTTCTTTATTGACCATAAATATTGAAGTTCAATATTTCAGTATTCTTTCCACAAATTGAAATTTTCAATTATTTCGAATATTAAACTGAACAGATGCATTTTTGATAACACATAATTTAAAATATATACATTTTCCTGCACAAACTGATTTATATTAACTAACTTGTTGAATTAGAAATGTGATAAAAGATATAATTTATCATTATGTAAGAAATATTCTTTGTCATTAACCTCCACGTCAAGTGTGAATATTTTTTATACTATTAATGAACCTTCAGCATTTTATTATGTACGTTCCGCTGTTCCTACCGAAGAGGGAGTCTCATAGATGCAACTACTGGCGCAATCACCAGCGTTCTTGCGCTGGCTGCGATTCCGATAAATAAAAGTGATTCTCAGTATTTGAATTATAAGTTCTTTCATTTGTTAGGTACGTAAGACATGGAATTAACTGATGCTAATATGCATTCAATAAACCACTTTGCATCCTTACATACGTTTTATTTTTAACTTAAAAAATCACTGATTAGGTAAATTCATTCTTCAAAGAGCTACAATGGCTGTAAATGCAATAATGATCTAAATTGCACTACGCCTTTATTTTTTGTTAGGTGATTTCCATGATAGGAACACAGTATCAGCTGCCAATGACTATTTTTTAAGTCCTCGCTATTGATCTACTTATTGCTCGAAATCATTCATAATTTCAACTTGTGATTGGAAAGCTTTTCCAACCTCAGTGTGTGAGTCGAAACTCAGTAGCGTCTTTCAAACAACAAGTTTATAATTTACTGATATCAGAACAGAGTTGATTATCATCACACGAAAAAGAGCTAATAGAGAAGCTTCATATAATTATACAAAATTTAAAGTACGTTTTGTAACACGTATGCATGTATATATTATGCTTATATATCAAAGTGTAGCACAGTAAATAATGTTATATATTTAATATTCACGTGTGTGTGTGCGTTTATGACTAAGTGAGCGTTAGTTTCTATAAAACATTTTATTTACTATCTAACTTTTCTTATCGTAAAGTATTTTCCCAGAATTTTACATAATGTTATTTTGGTAGACAATGCTCCTTATTGACCTAATCTCAACATGTAAAACAAATACAAATAAAAAATAATGAATTGCTATTTTTAAATTCAAATCATTGTATTTCGTTTCATTCAGATGTTAAACTTTGGAAGCAATTTGCTAATTTAAAAGTATTCTGACTAGTTAATTCATAATTAAACTGCACTGATACGAATTTATATCAAAATGTATAATGTTAGGGATTTTAGAATAAGCACGGTTTTGTAGTCTACTGGAGAGAAGTCTAACGTTTTAATCGAATAACTAGTTTGAGATAATGAAAAAATAATCAAATATTTCAGATAATTTAGAACCAGTACTCTTACAACAACTTTCAATTTCCAAAATGTGAGTAAAAGAAGGACTCTTTCTAATCATGATAATATAAGTATTATCATATAATTAAGATATTTATTAAGTTTTAAACTTATATTTACTCTCAATTAAACAATCAATATTTTGGAAATGGTCGTGAACTTATACAGTTTTGCTTAGCAACTTTGGGGAATTTCTGGCTCAGAAAATATTTACGTTAGAAGGTGGTAAGAAACAAAATATGTGGTTACTCTGCATTCAATTTTCATGGCGTATTTAAACTAAAGAATGTTTCCAATTAGCTTCTTAATTTCGTAAAACTGACGGACGATTAAGATTTTCGTTGTGCAATACTTTTAGAACGAAAATAGTTGTCTAATAAATGAAATCATAAAACTTTGTCAGAAATTCATTCGGAAGACTGCTAATGATTACTTACATTTAATAGAAATATGCCAATTACCAGCTCGTCATTAAAATACCTAAGTAATATATCATTTTTTTCTCTAAAATCACCCACGTAGACACTTACTGGTTAGACTAGAATCCTCCTTTTGCATTTCCTGTAGTAAATAATCAATAAGATCTTGCAACCTATTGCTATCGTGGTTCCCAGTATGTTTTTGAAACAAATCCTGTAATTAAAAATGTTTATTTTACAATATGACTCTAGAGGTTGTGTGATTTGTATCTTTTACATTTTCAAACTTGTGCTATTGGGAAACATAAAAACCGACTAGGACGTTCATACTTTCTTAACGTTAGAAGTCATAGCCATTTTATTATATCGTGCGTCACATATAGTGTTTATGAATATATTTAGAGCCGTTAGCAGTTAGTTCAATGAATTTGTAAATTAAGTATTCCAAATTATTTCCCATGTATACGTAACACTTATAAGTAAGTTAATATTTTTGTATATGCAAAATAAGTTAACTATCATGTATATTAATGTTAAGATTAATGTCACTAAAAGTAAATTATGGTTGTCAGAAATAATAGCTTTGTACTATAATTAAGCATGTGGGCTCCGAAGATGATGAAGTGGAGTTCCTTTACATGAATATAACATTATTAGTTCATATAAAACCGGGATATTTACATCTCAATAAAATATGTACGAGGAAATAACACTAATTTTGGGGTGGGGGAAAGATGAGCAAAATATTCCCTCATATGAAGCTAATAAACGTAGAGTGCTAAGTTCAAAACTAATAAAATAATAATATTCTATTCATCTACAGGGTCTTCACTTTTAGTTTATCATCATATGAAAGTGGGATATGTATATCTCAATAAAATGTGTACGAAGTATGAACACTAATTTTTCGGATAATGATGAGCAAAATTTTCCCTTATATCAGGCTAAAAAACGTACAGTGCCAAGTTCAAAACTAATAAACTGATAATTTTATATTCGTCTACTGGGTTTTCACTTTCAGTTTATCACCATGCAAAAGTGAGATAAGAATATCTCATTAAAATGTGTACGAGGAAAGAACACTAGTTTTTTGGATGATGATAAACAAAATATTCCCTCATATCAAGCAGAAAAACGTACATTGCCAAGTTCCAAACTAATAAACTAATAATTCTGAATTTATCTACAGAGTCCCCATTTTCAGTTTTTCATCATATAAAAGTGGGATATGTATATGTCATTAAGCTATATGCAAGGAAAAAACATTAATTTTTCTGGGAAAGATGATCAAAATGTTCCGTCATATAAAGATAATAACCTTACAGTGCCAAGTTCAAAACTAATAAGCTGATAATTTTAGATTCATCTACAGGCTAGCAACTTTCAGTTTTTCACTATATACAAGTGAGATATGCATATCTCATTAAAATATATGCGAGGGAAAAATACTAATTTTCCTGGGAAAGATCATCAATTTATTCCCTCAGATAAAGCCAAAAAAAATCCAGTGCCGAGTTCAAAATTTATCAATTAATAATTTTACGTTCATCTACACATACCCCACTTTCAGTTTATTACCATATAGAAGTGGGATATGCATATCTCATTAACATATGTACGAGCAAATAAGATTAATTTTTCAGATAATGAAGTGCAAGATACCCACTCACATCAAGCTGAAAAACGTACAGTACCAAGTTCAAAACTAAAAAACTACAAGTTCAATATATAATGATAATTTAATATTCATCTACGCGGTCCCAACTTTCAGTTTATCACCATATAAAAGTGGGCTATGTACATCTCAATAAAATATGTACGACGAATAAACACTAGTTTTGGGGGAAAACATCAGCAAAATATTCCTTCATATGAAGCTAAAAAAAGTAGAGTGTCAAGTTCAAGACTAATAAAATAATAGTTTTCTATTCATATACATGGTCAAGTTCGTCGACATATAAAAGTAGGCTATACATATCTCATTAAAATATATACGAGAAAAGGAGACTAATTTTAGAGAAAAAGATCAGGATAAAAATTCCTCATATCTAACTAATAAGCGTACAGTGCCAAGTTCAAAACTAATAAACTAATAATTGTATATTCATTTACACAGACACCACTTTCAGTTTATCACCATACAAAAGTAGGATATGTATATCTCATTAAAATATGAACGAGGAAAAATATTAATTTTTCGCAAACGATAAGCAAAATAAACCTTCATACCAAGCTGAAAGACGTACAGTGCCAAGTTCAAAACTAATAAACTGATAGTATTATATTCATCTACAGGGTCTCCACTTTTGGGCTATCACCATATGAGAGTGGAATATGTATATCTCATTAAATTATGTACGAGAAAATAACCAACATTTGACGAATAATGATGAGCAAAATATTCCCTTATATCTTGCTAAGAAACATACAGTGACAAAATCAAAACTAATGAACTAATAATTTTATATTCGCCTAAAGGGATTCAACTTTCAGTTTATCACAATATAAAAGTGAGCTATGTATATATAATTAAAATATATACGAGGAAAGAGACTAATTTTCTAAAAAAAAGCAGGAAAATATTACCTCATATCCAACTAATAGACGTACAGGGGCAAGTTAAAAACTAACAAACTAATAATTTTATATTCATCTATAGGGTCTTCACTTTTAGTTTATCATCATATGAAAGTGGGATATGTATATCTCAATAATTTGTGTACGAGGTATGAACACTAATTTTTCGGACAATGATGAGCAAAATATTCCCTCATATCAAGCTAAAGAACGTACAATGCCAAGTTTAAAACTAATAAGTTAACAGTTTAAATTCATCCACAGGGTCCCCAATTTCAGTGTATCATCATATAGTAAAACTTTGTATATTTTTTGTCTCATATATAATAATGAGGTAGAGCTGTTAATAAAAAGAGCGTTCGGTATCGACTCCCACTACCAGTATTTTATTATAAAAAGTTCCTCTATCAAAATATTTTTACAAAATACTATACCAATTGATTTCTCTATATTAGGGTGAGTAAAGGTGGTCTTTGACTGTAAGGTCGCAGACAGGATCTCCAACAGAGCCCCGTAGGAGGCTAAGAGGAGTGGAATTAAGGAACCAATGCTCCGTAGCAAGCAGAGGCAGGTTAAGTTGCCAATAGAGCCCCGTAGCAGGCTAAGCGGCTGAGGTTTGGATTCCCAGACTGAGCTCCATAGCACGCTAAGCCAGGAGATAGGATAGGCATAGTCCCGTAGCAGACTAGAGGCCTGGGCTTAGGTTACTTCAAGAGTCCCGTAACAGACTAAAGGAAGGTAACCAGAAAACCGGTACTGAGCTGGATTCTTCTGTCCAATTTAAGCGTCCCTTGGGTGGCGGTGGCGCTGCTGCTTCAATTTCGTCTTCTGCTCTGTGGGAGGGGCTAAACGTCGTCTGCAGGTGATTGCAGGTCCCCCTGGTGGAAGTTCTTCTTGATGATGCACGTTGGGGTGTTTACAAACATTTGATGTGTGGATTCGTTTGTAAACAACTTCACAGGGGATATTACACCCCCTGGCTTGTTTAGAAATAAGCGGAAGGGTGGTTTTTGTTTATGTGATAGTTAGCAATACTGAGAAATCACTCACAAAAAATCACTAAGCACTAAACACTTGTGGTACTGAAATAAATGAAAATCACTTTTCGGAGCAGTAATGTGGTAGGAGAATAAAGCACTTAAAAGGTGGTCCCTATATACAGGCAGGATCCGTATATGGTACATGATACTTCATTTCCCTCGAGATAGGGCTGTTTTTGGCTTGGCGTTAATAAATATATACTAATTGACTTATAGTAACTGGAGTTGGAGTCTGTCTTAGCGGTTGCTCCTTAGTTGTATTATTGGTATTAAATGTTTCCAATGGAATAGGAGATGAAATTTATATGCGGGTCGTTCGAGATTTGTTTAGTAACGAGCAAAGACGACGATATAATATGTATAAAATAATAAAAGTTAGAAGTACTAAAAAAGCTACTATTGGCACTGAGATATAAAGGTAATTTATATTAGAAAGTTCGTGATTCGAACGGCGTGATTTCTTGGTCACCCTGTATAAGGTGCAAAAGTTTATAAAATATATGCACTAAAGATATGTATTTCAATAAAATAATCTAATTTTAAATGCCAATGACGATGATAATGATAGTCCTGAATTCCAGATCACCCTGTATAACGTAATTGTGGTCCTGGCTTTTGGAACTTCCTGTATAATATTCAAGTTGCATAATGTCGGTGACAATATGTAGTTCATAGTGGAAAAAGGAAATATATATAAAAGAATTGTAATATATAGATTAGTTGTCCTTGTAAAGATCATTTGCCTTTTAAATGCGGAAATGCAGATGTCAGCATTCTTTTCTTCAGCCTTTAAATAAATGAATCAGCTTTTTATGAAGTGAAGAGGAAATGGATGTTTGTACCGTTATGAAAAGTGTCTTTATCTGCTGAAGTCGTATCTTTGTATTTCTTTTTTCCTAGTGGTGAGTACTATATTTTTTCGCTCGTGTAGAAAATAACAAAGAGGTTATTTATTCTTGTTCTATATAATGTCTGTCTTCATAAAATGGCTTAATAGGGTCTACTGAAATTTCTTGTATTTTCTTCCGAAAATAATTTGGAAACTCTATCTTATAAAGGTTAGGATTGAGTCTATCCAGGATTTGAACGGGTCGCATGTAGGAAGCTAAAAAAATTTCCGGCACTCCGATTTGCCGATTAGGAAAGTAGACCATTACTTTTTCTCCCTTTTCAAATTCAGTTTGTCGGTATCTTCTGTCGAAATACATTTTTTTCTTATTATAGCTAGCAATCAAGGTATTCTGTACACTCTCTCCTATTTTATTCAAATGTCCCTTGTTGACACATAATTTTGGAGATGACGCTAACGCAATATCAGATTTGGTCTTAGGTTCATATCCATACATGAGGGAAAAAGGAGAATATTTAGTTCCGGCTTGCACAAATGTATTAATGCCGAATGTAATATATGGTATCAGCTTCTGCCAAAGATTTTGGTTTTCTTGCACGAAAAATTTAAGTGCATTCTGTATTGTCTTGTGGAATGTTTCCACTATGCATAGTTATTTATGGTCGTATGCGGGGCAAAATTTAAATTCAAAGTTATAGCATTTTGCCAAATTTTCCAGCCTCTTGGCGCTATGTACTGGATGTCTATCCAGGTATAAATATGAAAAAGGTCCAAATTTATGTATGATGTCATATATGAGAAATTGTTCAATTTCTTCCGCTGTTATGTTGTCCACAACCTTGGTCACACAATATCTTGTGGACATTTCTATAGCCACTAATATGTGTTTAAATTGTCCATTTCCCACTGTTATTTTTCCAATAGAATCATAGTGCCAAGCTGTTGCGATCGGGTTAGGTGGGCGATGAAGTAATTGACCCGCTGGTTTAACTGGTAATTTCTTGAATTTCTGACATAAAATGCATGTCTTAATTCTTTTGGCAATGTAAGCTTTCATATTAGGAAAGTAGTATTTCCAAAGCGCCGAATGATATGTTTTAGTATATCCAAAGTGTGGTGCCATGGGGTATTGTGTAAGGCATGAAACCACTTACTTAATAAAGATTTCGGCACACAAATTAAATATAGTAGTCCTAGTTGGGGATGCTTCTTTGTTCTGTATAATATCCCGTCTTCTAAAGAAAAATATTTTGCGGCCCGAAGAGTAGACAACTTATTAGGTTCCTTATTTTCCAAAACAGTGATAATGTCAGAGAATGAAGGATCTTTCCTTTGTTCTTCTGCTAAATTTGGTAGTATTATAGGTTGTTCAATTTGGTGAGTAGTGTCTAAAGAATGGGATGAAAATACTTTAGCATCTTCTGTGTCCGAGAAGTTGTCAACTTCTTGCTTTTCTTCCTGTTTAATTTCTTGTTTATCTTCTAAACGACTAAAGATGTCCGCTGGGAGTAATTGACTTTTAATGTGTTGTATTTTGAAATTGTAGTCTGCTAAGAATATTCGGTAGCGACTAAATTTTCCAACTTTGTCCGCCTGTGTTGTGAGAGATGTCAAGCATTTGGTGTCTATAAATAATTTAAATCTATTTAGTAGGAAGTATCTTAATTTTCTCAAAACATAAATTAAGGCGTACAGCTTTTTTTGCCAAGTGGATGCTTTCCTTTCACTTGGTGTAAAACGAGTTCTTGTTTCGTTTTATGGTTATAACATGCTAATAAGCCTCCTGCGGAGATAGAGGGAGCGTCAGTATACACGCCTATTTCCAATGTGAGATCGAAGTGAAACAAATATGGCGCGTGTATGATGTCCATCTTAAGTTTCTCAAATAATTCGTCATGCTGAGAGGTCCATTGAAATTTTGAATTCTTGTCTAAAAGGCACTGAAATGTTGCTATTTTTTCCGAAAAATTTTTTATATGTGCTTTTAAATAAGAACATAATCCTAAAAAGCTTTTCAGAGTTCTTTTAGTAGTTTGTTTCTTAAAGTTTCGAATCTTGTTAGCGATATTGGGTGATATCTTGATTTCTTTCCCACTAACTGTGAAGCCTAAAACGTCCAATTTTGTGTATAACAAGTGGATCTCTTTGGACTGGCACAAAAATCATGCTTTCGTAATCTTTTAAAAAGTAATTCTAAATTCAATAAGTGTTGTTTCCAATTTTTACTTCCTATGACAAAATCATCAGCAAAGGCAGTTATACGGGGTGGTAGGCCCTCTAAAAGCATGCGTACAGCTATACTGAGTCCGGCGGCGAAACTTGAGTGACCCATTGTACACCTCTGGAATTTATATGCCTTTCTAGTATGGTTGACCTCAAAAGTCATGTATTTTTGGCTTTTGGGATGCAACAATAGCTGAAAATACGAAGATTTTATGTCAATGGTGGATATACAGGCTTTTCCTCTTAAAACGTGTAGAATATCCTCCGTATATTGAAATGGAATACTTAGGTAATGTGGGAACTTATTGCAAGCTTGGAGGTTCATAACTAGCCGGAATTCCGAAGTCCCGGGCTTTTTCACAATGATCAATGGTGATGAAAACGAACTATCGTTAGTTTCCTTGATAATATAAGCGTCTAAGAGTTGCTTAATTTGTAAATCAATTTGACGTCTTACTGCTAATGAAACCGGAGGAGATCTTTGATGAAGGATGCTCTTTTGTCTATCCTTATTTTATGTATATAACCTCGGAAATATCCAATATCTGTTGGTTTGTACTAAAAAACATCTCTATATTTAAAGAGTAAATCTTGTACGGCTTTAGTTTTTCTTCTGATAAATCCGGGTTAATGTCAAACAAATTAATAAAAAATGATTTTCTTTCTTCTAATCGACCCTGAATTTCTTTTTCTGATCTGTAAAAAGCTTCGTCATCATGGTCACTACCTGGACAATTACCCTGTAAATCTGTTTCTTGATGGTTCTCTTCTACGTATGCTACAGGTGTGTTCTTTGCAAGTGTTACCAGCCTGTTTCTAGGATTCGATATTAATAGAGTGAAGTTATTTTTAGGTACTTTGGTAGGCAATGTTTGCAGACCATGCCTGTCAAATAAATTCTCTAATGGAAAAATGAAAAATGTTTGCGTTTCTTCTGCTGATTTTTAATACTAATAGGTAAAAATAAATGTGTCCTGGCAGGTAGAGTGACTTTTCTGGTTGTAAAAACATCAGACGATTTGCATTGCCTAATCGTATTCATGGCACTAGCCGATAGTTTTTCCTGAGTATTAATCTCCCTTGGATACTGTGGAGGTCTAGGTTTTTTGTACACTGAGAGTGTATGATTTTGCAAATCGATCTTTGCTTGCAATCGGTTTAAAATATCCTCGCCTAATAAAGGTAGAAAATCTCCATGTTGTAAGATTCTGAAGTAATGTGAGAATGTCGTTAAGCCCAATCTAAATTTAATTAAAGCTATGTATCGTAGATTTATAATAGAATTCTCAATTCCTCTCAAATTATTTGTGAAAGGGATTAATTTTGTATTAGGAGGAATGGCTAATCTAGGCCAGAGAGACAACTAACTTCCAGTATCAATAATTACAGGATATTTTTTTCTATTGACCGATACATTAACTAATAATCTATGGTCTTGATTTAACATGTTAACACTTCCTCTTCTTTCCGACAAAAGAGGCACTGCATATAACGATTCGTTCCCTATCATCTGATGTTCATCTTATATATGTTTTCGGCTCCCAGAACATTTTCTTGTTGGGGTCTGTCCTGGGGCCCGTATATACGTTTGCCTGTTGTTGTATATTTTTAAAACATACGCTGGAGGTATGTCCTCTCTTATAGCACGTTCCATATACCGTGATAGTTTCCGGTCTAGGAATATCATTATTGTTAATATTATTGTTTTTAGGACCATTCTTTCTCCCATTTTTCTGATGGTTCTGATTATTATTTGTGTTTTTCGATTTATGATTATTACGGCCGCCTTTTCTAAATTGCGAGGCTTTCATAGCATTCTGGGCCACCAAAAAGATAGTACGACCATCTGGTTTACTAATTTAGAAAAGTCTAACGATTTAGTTGTATTAGAATTACCAGAAGTGCTAGGCGCCGGGGGGTCAGGCGGGGGATTCTGGTTCACGGTTTGGTGGGAGGAACTTGTAGGTATTTGATTTTGTGGTGTAGCTTGTAATTGAGGTACAGAAGGTGCGGAGAACATAGGAGGAGGTTGTTAATATTGACTCCAATTATACGCTGGATTATATAACGGAAATGTGATTTTTTGTTGTTGCTGGTGAACAGGAAAGGAAGCGCCAGCGATCGGTCTCGAATGTAAATTGCTGATTGGTGTATTTTGTTCGCACAACGAGTAAATGGCATGTTGTAGTTCAAAATGATCACGCTTCTTCATGAAGTCATTCGCTTTTTCTAAATTATGTAAGTGAGTCTGTAGAGCCTGAACGGTTGTAAAGGATTCTAATGCTATTTTTATAACAAATTTTTCTACAAACCTAACGATAAATAATTGATTTTCTGTTCCTCGGTGGACTGAGGTAAAATTTGCCTAATTACTCTTAATTTCCTAAGAAAGTAAGCATCTATTGGTTCACTTTCCCCTTGCTGAACCTGGAAAATTTCAAATTCTGCCTTATACGCTGGAAGTTTCGCCCTGCTCAAATCTATTAATTTGTCTTTTAATTGATCATAATTTACTGTGTCCAATTGATTCTGAGCTTTTAATTGCAAAACCAAATCCAGAGCGACATCCTGCAAATACATAGGTAACAGCTCTTTCTTCTTCTGTTCGTTCCACGAATGTAATAGTGCAGGATGGTCAATGAGCATAAAGAACATATCGGGATCCTCCGTCACGTGACCCGAGTAGTTAGTAAGATGTGGTACACTAAAGGAAAGACACGAATTCTGCTCCATATTAAAAATGTTTTCTGGAAAAGTGTTTTTACTAGTTCTAATTTGAGGCATAAACAAATTCAGTTCACTAAAAAAATAACACTTAAAAATTCACATACCTTCCAAAGAAAAAAGTCCACTTTCAGTTAATAAAAATACTGTTTGGTAGGGGGTATTCAGAGCTCATTCTGAGCAGGTCAAGCTCCTACCTTGTAAAACTTTGTATATTTTTGTCTCATATATAAGGAAGAGGTAGAGCTGTTAATAAAAACTTCACATGGGATATTACAATATAAATGTGGTCTATGTACATATCAATAAAATATGTAGAAGGAAAGAACACTAGTTTTTCTAGGAAGATGAACAAAATATTCCTTATATAAAGCTACTAAACGTAAAGTGCCAAGTTCAAAACTAATAAAATAATATTTTTATATTCATCTATAGGGACCAAAGTTTCAGTTTGACACCATATTAAAGCGAACTATGTACATTTCTTAAAATATGTACGAGAAAAAAATCTAATTTTTAGGATAATGATGAGCAAAATATTCCCTCATATCAAGCTGAAAAACGTACAGTGCCAAGTTCAAAATTAATGAGGTGATAATTTTATATTCATCTACAGTGTCCCAATTTTCATTTTTTCATTTTATAGAAGTGCGCTATGGATATGTGATTAAAATATATACGAGGAAAGAACACTGATTTTTCAGGCAAAGATGATCAAAATATTCCCTCATATAAAGTTAAAAAACTTACAGAGTCAAGTTCAAAATTAATAAACTAATACTTTTACATTGATCTACACATATCCCACTTTGAGTTTATCGCCATATATATGTTATATATGTATATCTTACTAAGATATGTACGAGGAAAGAACAAGAATTTTTGGGATAATGGGGTTATTCCCTCATATAAAGATAATAACCCTATAGTGCCAGTTACAAAAGTAAAAAAATGATAATGTTCTATTCATATACATGGTCCCCACTTTCAGTTTGTCAACATATAAATGTGGGCTATGCATATCATATTAAAATATATACAAGTAAAGGAGGCAAATTTTCCCGAAAAATAAACAAGAAAATATTTCCTCATAGCCAACTAATAAACGTACAGTGCCAAGTTAAAAACTAATAAAATAATATTATTTTATATTCATCTACAGCGTACCCACATTCAGTTTATCACTCTAAAAAAGTGGGCTATGTATATCTTAATAAAATATGTACGAAGAAAGAACATTAGTTTATGGGGGAAAGTTGCGCAAAATATTCCGTTATATGAAGCTAATAAACGTACAGTACAAAGTTCAAAAGTAATAAAACAATCATTTTACATTTATCTACGGACTCACATTCAGTTTGTCGACATATAAACGTGGGTTATGTATTTTGATTATAATATATACGAGGAAAAGAGACTAATTTTCCCGAAAAAAAAATCATCAAAATATTCCCTCATATCCAACTAATAAACGTACAGTGTCAAGTTCAAAACTAATAAACTAGTAATTTTATATTCATCTACAGGGACTCCAATTTCAGTTTATCTTATTATAAAAGTGGGCTACGTGCATCTCATTAAACAATGTACGACCAAAGAATAATAATTATTCGGATAATGATGAGCAAAATATTCCCTTATATAAAGATAATAAACGTACTCTCCAAGTTCAAAACTAATAAACTGATAATTTTATGTTCATCTACAATGTTCCCACTTTCTCTTTTTCACCATATAAAGGTGGGATATGTATATCTCATTAAAATATATACGAGAAAAGAATACTAAGTTTCCTGTGAAAGATGATCAAAATATTCTCTCATATAAACTTACTAAACGTAGAGTGCCAAGTTCAAAACTAATAAACTAATAATTTTATATTCATCTGCATGGTCTCCAATTTCATTTGATTACCATATAAAAGTGGGATATGTATATCTTAATAAAATATGTACCAGGAAAGAAGACATTTTTTTCTCGAAAAAACTCAGCAAAACATTCCCTCATATCCAACTAATAAACGTACAGAGCCAAGTTAAAAACTAAAAAAATAATGATATTTTTATATTCATCTACAGCGTACCCATATGCTGTTTATCACTATGTCAAAGTGGGCTATGCATATCTTAATAAAATATGTATAAAAAAGAACAAAAGTTTATAGGGGAAAATTGCGCAAAATATCCCTTTATATGAAGCTAATAAATGTACAGTCCAAAGTTCAAAAGTAACAAAAATTATTTTATATATATCTACATTGTCCCCACATTCAGTTTGTCACCTTATTAAAATGGGCTATGTATATCTTATTAAAATATATACGACTAAAATAATTTCATCTCATTAAAATATAACACTAATTTTCTCGAAAAAAATCAACAAAATGTTCCCTCTTATCTAACTAGTTAACGTACAGTGTCAAGTTCAAGAATAATAAACTGATAATTTTATATTCATCCATAGTGTCCCCACTTGTAGTTTTTCACCATATAAAAGTGTTATATGTATATTTCATGTAGATATATATTAGGAAAAAACAATAATTTTTCGGACAGTGATCAGCAAAATATTCCCTCATATCAAGCTAAAAAGAGTAGAGTGCGAAGCTCAAAACTAATAAACTGATAATTTTATATTCGTCTGCAGTGGCCCACTTTCAGTTTCTCACCATATTAAAGTGGAATATGTATACCTCATTAACATATGCACGACGAAAGAACAATATTTTTTTTTTGTTTAATGATGAGCAAAATATTCCTTCACATCAAGGTAAAAAAACGTACAGTGCCAAGTTATAAACTAATAAACTAACAATTTTATATTCATCTACAACGTCCGCACCTTTAGTTTATTACCATATAAAAGTGGCGTATGCGTATCTCATTAATATATGAAAGAGATAAGAACACTAATTTTTCGGATAATGATGAGCGAAATATTTACTCTTATAAATATAATAAACGTACAGTGCCGACTTCAAAACTAATAAACTGATAATTTTATATTCATCTAGAGGGACCCCACTTTTCGTTGATAACCACAGTGACGTTGGATAGGTAAATAATTTTAAAATATGTACGAGGAGAGAACGCTAATTTTTCGGATAATGATGAGCAAAATATTCCCTCATATCAAGCTAAAAAAACGTACAGTGCCAAGTTCAAAACTAACGAGATAATAATTTTTTATTCATATACAGTTATCCCACTTGCAGTTTATTACCATATAAAAGTCGGATATATATATCTCATTAAAATATGTACGAGTAAAGAACAGTATTTTTTCGAATAATGGTGAGCAAATTATTCCCTCATATAAAGATAATAAATGTATAGTGCCAAGTTGAAAACTAATAAACTAATAATTTTATGTTCAACTACAGGGACACCACTTTCAGTTGATCACAGTATAAATGTGGGATATGTATATAATTCAAATGTTTACGAGGGAAGAAGGCTAATTTTCCCGAAAAAAAATCAGAAATATTCCCTCATATTCAGCTAATAATCGTACAGTGCTAAGCTCAAAACTAGTAAACTAATAATTTTATATTCATCTACAGGGTCCCCACGTTCAGTTTGTCACCATGTAGAGGTGGGCTTTTTATGTCCTGTTAAAATATGTACGAAGAAAGAACACTAATTTTTCGGGGAAAGATGAGCAGAATATTCCCTCCCATAAAGCTAAAGCTAATCGTATTCTGTTGTGTTTTTTTTGTGTTCTCAACAACTCTCAGATTTTGTCGTACATGAGAGTATGTTGAAAATGCAATCTGGGTTACATTGGTTTGTATATTATGAAAAACGCCATTTAAATACTTGAAATTTAAAGTTCATGATTTTTTTTTCATATACTGGATTTTGAGGTAGGCTATTTAAAAATGATTGAATTACATTTTGTTTTGTCTTATTAATGTTATTATTATTATTATTGTTAAATACTCTGCCTGTCGTTATTTTCTGGGACTATTAGGAGTTTTGTGTTTCTCTGTGCGTGTTTCTGGATGTGTGTGTGTGTTTCCTCAGGTGCGAGTCTTGAAATGTTTTCTTCTCCTTTGTTGATCTTTAGCTACCTCTTTCAACTCCCAATACTTTCTTCCGTTTTTCAAATCATCGACCAGTGGCAATCTTCTTTCTATTCTTCTCATTTCTATAACAATTTGTTTTAAATCGAATTTTTCTTTGTTGATCTGATAACAACAAAATAAAAGGTTTTCTGTACCTTTTTAATTATAAAAACATGCACAAAATGCTCAAATGAAGCTAAAAATTAATGACAATCGGGACTGGTAAAGTACTGGTACACGGTTATAATATGGTAAAATTGAGTCATTAGGTTTTAGCTATTAACTTAAACACGTCCAAGAATCAGATTCATCGCATATTACTATTGACAGCCACATACAGGTAGTATCATGGTTAGTAATTCTTTACTTTTGTTAGTATTACCAACACTATCGTTAGTCCATCATTTCTACGCTTGAAATTGAGTTTTGCTGATTGACAAGGTTAACCTACAATTTCGAATTTTCGACAAAAAAAGGAAATTAGAATTTACCTATAAGAAAAGAAATCCAAAGTGGAAACATTTATTATAATAATAATAATAATAATAATAATAATAATAATAATAATAATAATAATAATAATAATAATAATATTTATTATTATTATTATTATTATTATTATTATTATTATTATTATTATCATTGTTCTAGTGACCAACAATTCTGTTCTGGAAAATGATATTCCTATCAGAACAAAATGTCCAAACTCAAAATATTCAGTTTCTCCGTGACAATGCGGTTAGCGTTGATAAAGACAATGAAAGATATTTGGGGCATCTAGCGAGAAACATGATTTTACACAGAAATGAGTACAATTTGTAAAGTTGAATTTAATTTCTTAAATATAATCGGAAGAATTTAATTGGTTTTGAGTCTGAAAATTCTCTTCAGCATCACTTTTAAAGTGGAAGAAAAATAATTTTTGTGGGGCAGTGCCACCTTCTAGCCCTTCTGTTTCTACAGGCCTGTTTCAAACAACCCGAGACTCAAGAACATTTCGAGAGTATCGAACACTTAGAGAGTTTCAAACATTTCTATAGTCTCGAACACTTCTAGTGTCTCGAACAGTTTGAGTCGAGAACAATTCAAGTGTATTGAAATATTTCGAGAATATCAAACACTTCAAATGTATTGAAAATTTTGAAAGTCTCGAACACTTAGAGAGTGTCAAATATTTCCAATATCTAACACCTAAGTGTCTCGAATATGTAAAATCCTGAATATTTCAAGTTTATTGAAAATTTCGCGATTCTCGAGCACTTAGTGTTTAAAACATTTACATATAGTCGAATACTTCAAGTATCTCGAACATTTCGAGTCTCGAACACTTCAAGTATCTCCAACATTTCAATAATCTCGTACACTTCGAGTGTCTCGAACATTTCGATAGTCTCGAACTATTAGAGTGTCTAAAAGATTTTCATAATCTCGAACAGTTCAAGTGTCTCCAACATTTCGAGTCTCGGACACTTCTAGTGTATTAAGAATTCGAGAATCCCGAACACTTCGAGTGTCTCGAACATATCGAGAGTCTCGAACACTTTGAGTGTCTCAAACATTTCCAGGGTATTGCAAATTTCTAGAATCTGGAGCACTTCAAGTGTCTCCAACATTTACAGAGTCTCGAACACTTAGAGTGTCTCAAATATTTCCAATATCGAACACTTCAAGTGTCTCGAATATGTAGAATCCTGAACATTTCAAGTGTATTTAACCTTTCTAGAGTCTAGAACACTTAGTGTCTAAAACATTAACATAGTATCGAATACTTCAAGAATCTCGAACACTTCAAATGTCTCCAACCGTAATACGCTGCTATTGTATAGGTACACCTCAGCCCATTATTTAGTATCTGTATAAGAGAAATTTGGACACTAGTCTGTATCCTCAGATACTAAAATTAAAATATACATGAAATCTAAATTTTTCAAATCGTTATTTGGTAAACTAACTGATATAAACTATATAGTAAAGAGTTAATATGGATTATAGTAAAATGTGTCGTTAAAATATATTTACCAAATGAAATTCAACTTTTGAATTCTACTCATTTCTGTGTAAAATCATATGTTTCTCGTTAGACGCCCCAAATATCTTTGATTGCCTTTATCAATTTGAAGACTTTCAAAGAGTAACCTATTATTGCTACCATGACAAGCATCCAATGATACCAGGTGCACTTGAAAACAACAGTATAATAGTCCATAATATTAGTTGTAAATATTAATAAACTGCAGTGTCCCGCATATTTTGGAAGGTAGAAAATTTAGTGCAAAAGTTGAATAAAACATATATTTCTTTTTTGAATTGATATAACCTAAAATTGATTTAATATAATTTTGTTGTAATGCTAAAAAATAGATACTTCCATTTTCAATATTAATATGAAACAAAGTATCTCGCAAAGAGCTTGTATTACGCTCCCAAAAATGAAACAAAAAATTACAGTCGCGATAATTTAAAAGTAAACACATATTCTGTAAATAATAAATAAATGTACAATTTTATGGAGTTCTTTGATGTCTCTGTCATTGCCCCTCAGTCTTCATTTCTTCACTCCCTAATATAGCATGCTGGCAACGTTCCCGGTTTGAAAGCAGCAAATACTATAAGCGTCAAGATAGTCGGAACACATTCAGAATTTCTCAATCTAACTATGTGAATCATTCCTGCAGGGGAGTAGCCAGCAGGTTTATGTAGGAGGGGCCCGCCGATTTTGAAGGGGGCAGCTACAATGTACAAAAAGAACGTGTTGCAGTTCGTATTTTTGAGGCCTGAAAAAAACGGAAAACATTTGTTTCCCTTTGGAAAAATGAAAACACTGCTTTTTACCTTTTTCTCCTCCTCCTTCTTCTTCTTCTTATTATTATTATTATTATTTATTTATTTATTTATTTATTTTTACTTTTTCTCCATAAATTTTATTCAAGGGAGTGTTTATCATGTTTAACCATGAACTACTGCTTCAGACAAAACATTATATCTTTGTGGATAACTATTTCAATTTAAGCCCTTGTAAACAAAACCTATCTATAAAGGTAACCAAGGAAGTTATATCGCTTTCTCATCCACCACCTTCGTACATCGATATGTCACCTAAGGGCTAAGACTCATCTAAAAGATAAAAAATAGTCCCCATCAGCATCGATGATCTTCTGCTAACGATCTGGGAGGCCATGGATCTCATCGCGGTAGAATTTTGTGGTTCGTGAAGCGAAGGTATCAAGTGCATTTTGCATCTCTACTAGGGATTTGAACTGACGTCCTTTAGGGTGACTGTCCAAAGAATGGAAGAAGTAATAAACGGACCTTACAATGTCCGTGAAGTATGGCGAATACATTACTGTTTCCCATCCAAAGCATAGAATGATGTCCCGGGTCATCCTAGCTACGTGGGGCTTAGCGTTGCCCTGTAACAGGAGGATCCAGATCAGCCGTGATGGCTCCAGATTTGGAGTTTTTCTTGAACACGGCTCAACTGCTGACAGAACACAGGTGCATTGATGCTTTTACCATCTGGTAGCAGCTCCCGATGCACGATGCCGCGAGCAGTTCACAAAATACAGAGGAGGAACTTCTGGTGCGGTCAGGACAGTGCGGCAGGAGGGCAGTACTAGTTTCGGCTGTTTTGGAAGCTGTTCATTGGGCGCTAACTAATGATGACGGTACGATGGAGGTTCTTACAGGACCCACTTCTTATCACATGTGAAACCTTGTCCACAAAATGCTCCTTCTTCAGACGAAAGAGCAAAGAAACACAGGTGTCTGCTCGCTTTGCCTTCTGGCCCGGAGTTAAAACTTGTCACAACCATCGACAAAACTTGTAGTGTTTCCCAAGTTGATGGAGGTGCTGCCGAATTTTTTCTCCACTCATCCTGAGTTGTAGTCCCAATTCCTCACATGTCTGAGCATTGTTAGTTTCAATTGGTGTCTGGAGATCTTAATTTTGCACATGTGTTGGTCTTCCGCCGCGCGGTGCGTCTTCGACTGTTTCGTCACCATCTTTAAACTTCTTAAGCCACCACTGCACTGTATACGTAGTCACGACACCCTCGCCAAAGGCCTGGCATATCTTCCGCCCCGCTGCACAGTGTGTGATCCCAGTTTGAACTCGTACAGCATACACGCCCTTATGACGCTCTTGTTTACCTTTATATTTACCTTATTAAAACGTTTGTCTTCAAACTGTCAAATATAAATCGCAGTGAATTGTGTAATCTGCAGTCACAAAAAAGTATACTATACAATTTTCCGATCGGTATAGGGAAAATATATACTATACTATTTTTCGATCGGTGTATTAAAATAGTATTTTTCCATACTTTTTACCGTAAATTATTAATTATATCTAGACTTTGTTTTTTCTAAATTGCTGAAGCTAGGTAATCTTACGATGATGTTTCAAAAGTTGTTCATTTGGTGGGGGGGGCAGGAAACCATTTGGTGGGGCTTCACCCCCGCTGCTAGGTAATTAACACCGTTATTAATGTTTCAAATGTACCGGCCATTATGACGTGGAGTTGGCTCGGATAAAATCTTAAAATTTCCTAATCTGACTACAAAAACCGTTCCTACTGAAAACTGCCCAAACATATACGTTACTGCTAAATAAATAACGCCTGTTATTGATGTTCCAAATGTTCCGGTCAACTTGATGTGAAGTTGGTCGGAACTTAATCTTTAACTTTTAAAGTTTCGTTATCTGAATGTGTGAATCGTTTGAGTTGAGTTATTTTGAGTTTAACGCCCCGTTCAGCAGCGAGGCAATACCAGACCTGGACCTACTGATTAACGTGAAATCCGAACCACATGAGCTCGCGCCAAGAATCGAACCCGGGCCTCCCACGCCAAAGGCGTCTGCGCTATCCGTATAGCCACGGAGGACCTGTGTGAATACTTTGAGTTTGGATATTTTGTTCTGATAAGAATAGCATATTCCACCAGAACAGAATTGTTGGTCACTACAATAATAATAATAATAATAGTAATAATAATAATAATAATAATAATAATAATAATAATAATAATAATAATAATAATAATAATAATATATGTTCCACTATGGCTTTCTTTTCTTATAGGTTAATTATCATTTGCTTCTTTTTTTCGAAAATTTGAAATTGTGGGTTAACCTTGTCTTTCAACACCACTCAACTTCAATGAAGCACTAACGTTACGATTTGTAATACTAAGAAAAAGTAAAGTACTACTAACCATGATACTATCTGCAAGTTATTGTTAATACTAATATGCGATGAATCTGCTTCTTGGACGTGTTTAAGTAAATTTCTAAAATCTAATGTCTCAATTTTCTCATATTATAACTGTGTCCATACCAGTACTTTAACAGTCTCTATTGTCATTAGTTGTTAGTTTCATTTGAGCGTTTCGTACATTTTTTTATATTTTTAACACATACAAAAACCGTTTTATTTCTGTTGTTATCAGATAAACAAAGAAAAATTCGATTTAAAACAAATTGTTAGGAAGAGAAGACGCTTTTAATCTACATCCTTTGTAGGGAGACTAATTAGATTAGACACATCTAGCGAAGAAACTGTCTCCTTAACGCCATATAGGGAAAGATGGAAGGAATGAGAGGAATAGGAAGAAGATTGCCACTGGTTGATGATTTCAGAAACGGAAGAATGTGTTGGGAGTTGAAAGAGGTAGCTGAAGATCAACAAAGGAAGAGGAAATATTTCAAGACCCGTAACTGAGGAAACACACACACACATCAAGAAAGACACACAGAGAAACACAAAATTCCTACTAGTCCCAGAAAATAACGAAAGGCAGAATATTTAACAATAATAATAATAATAACATTAATAAAACAAAATAAAGTGTAATTCATTCATTTTTAAATAGCCTACTTTAAAATACAGTATATGAAAAAAAGTTTCATGAACCTTAAATTTCACGTATTTAAATGGCGTTTTTCTTAATATACCAACCAGTGTAACCCAGATTGCATATTCAACATATTTTAATGTACGACAAAATGTAAGAGTGTTTAGAGCACGACACAATTAAAACTATTAGACTTCCAAACTATGCTACACATAAGTGTCTGAGGTGTTCTAGAACGGCTATGTCCGTACGTCTGTCAACAGGTATCAAAGCAGAAACGGTAATGCCTATCATCTATAGAAATAACTTTAGGGTTTACAGACAATATATCACCTCCATCTCTATGTTTTTAGGAAAACCGGAAGTGGATAGAAGTTCCT
Source organism: Thermobia domestica (assembly GCF_964235325.1). Taxonomy (NCBI): domain Eukaryota; kingdom Metazoa; phylum Arthropoda; class Insecta; order Zygentoma; family Lepismatidae; genus Thermobia; species Thermobia domestica. Next base: position 76,922,820 of record NC_137461.1, read on the forward strand.
AACTACTTCCGATTTCAATATTTATTTTCACAGAACAAAAACGGTAAGAGACCTACTAAAGCTCGAAGTTGCAGATGTCACTTAGTCTAATGTCGTATAGGTCTTGTGCCGCGTTCCCTAGTTAGTTGGCACAGTCGAAAGTTATGTAACTTGGTTGAGAAGCAAAACCACAACCATACGCATAGACCCCAAGATTAGTCGGTATAGTATCAAAGTATTGACTATTTCAAAGTCTAGCATATCATGAAAGCTATAGAAATAGTTTTTGGATATATTAAAACATGTCTGAACCAACATCAATATATTTTGTATATAGTGCTTTGCAACATTAACTTACTTATATATGTCGTATCTTAAATGAAGGTTGTACACTTGTGACGCGTGTATGCCGTATCTACATTATTTTAGTTCTTCATTGAAATTCAGCTGTGTGAAGACACGTACATAGTCTATATAGCCCACTCTTATATTGCTGATAAACTGAAAGACCTGTAGATGAATATAAAATTATTAGTTTATTAGTTTGAAACTTGGCACTGAACATTTTAGCTTTATATGAGGGAATATTTTGCTCATCTTTCCCCGAAAAAATGTGTTATTTGTCGTACATAATTTAATGATATTTAAACAGCCCATATTTATATGGTGAAAAACTGCGAATGGCGACTCTGTAGATGAATATAAAATTATTAGTTTATTACTTTTCAACTTGGCACTGTACGTTTTTTTTTCTTGATATGATGGAATATTTTGCTCATTATTATCCGAAAAATTATTGTTCTTTCCTCGTACATATCTTAAAGAGATACACATACCCCACATTTTTATGGTGAAAAACTGAAAGTGGAGACCATGCACATGAATATAAAATTACCAGCTTAATACTTTTGATTTGGCACTGTACGTTTTTTAGCTTAATATGAGGGGATGTTTTGCTCATCATTATCCGAGAAATTATTGTTCTTTAGTCATATATATCTAAATGAGGTATACATATCCGACTTTAACATGGTGAAAAACTGAAATTAAATAAAAACTCAGTAGATGAATATAAAATTATCAGTTTATTAGTTTTGTACTTGTCACTCTATATTTCAGCTTGATATGAGGGAATATTTTGCTAATCATAATCCGAAAAATTACTTTTTTTTCTCGTACATATTATAACGAGATATAAGTATCCCATTCTTGTACTGCAATAAACTGAAGATGGGTTCCCTGAAAATCGATATATAATTATTAGTTTATTAGTTTTGAACTTTGCACTATACGTTTATTAGCTGGATATGAGGAAATATTTTGCTGATTTTTTCGGGAATATTAGTGTTATTTCCTCGTATATATTTTAAAAAGATATACACAGCCCACTCTTGTATGGTGATCAACTGAAAGTGCGGACGCTGCAGATGAATATAAAATTATTAGTTTATTAGTTTTGAACATGTCACTGTACGTTTTTTTAGCTTGATATGAGGGAATATTTTGCTCATATTTATCCAATAATTTAGTGTTCTTTCCTCGTACATATCTAAATGAGATATTCATATCCCAGTTTTATATGGTGATGAACTGAAAGTGCAGACCCTGCAAATGAATACAAAATTATCAGTTTATTAGTTTTGAACTTGCCACTGTGCGGTTTTTAGCTTGATATGAGGGAATATTTTCTAACCATTATCCGAAAAATTAATGTTGTTTCCTCGTTGATATCTAAATTTCATATACATATCCCAGTTTTATATGGCAATAAAGAGAAATTGTGGTTCCCCTAGATGAATATAAAATTATTAGTTTATTAATTTTGAACTTTACCCTGTACGTTTATTAGCTGAATACGAGGGAATATTTTGCTCTTTTTGTTTCGAGAAAATTATTGTTCTTTCCGTGAACATATTTTAATGAAACAGCCCAATTTTATATGTTGACAAACTGAAAGTGGGGACACTGTAGATAATATAAAATTATTATTTTATTAGTTTTGAACTTGCCATTTTACGTTTATTAGCTTCATATGAGGGAATATTTTGCACATCTTTCTCCCCAAAAGTAGTGTTTTTTCGTCTTACATATTTTATTGAGATATACATAGCCCCTTTTAAGATGGTGATAAACTGAATGACGGGTCCCTGTAGATGAAAACAATATTATTAATTTATTAGTTTTTACCTAGGCACTGTACGTTTATTAGCTTTTTATGATGGAATATTTTGATCATCTTTCCCAGAAAAATTACTGTTCCTTTCTCGTATATATCTTAATGAGATATACATATTACACTTGTATATGGTGAAAAACTGAAAGTGGGTACCCTGTAGAAGGATATAAATTTAGTAGTTTATTAGCTTTTAATTATCACTGTTCGTTTTTCAGCTTGATATGAACTAATATTTTGCACATCATTATCCAAAAGATTAGTGTTCTTTATACGTATATATTTTAATGAAATATACATATCCCACTTTTACATGCTGATAAATTTTAAGTGGATTCTCTATAGATGAATATAAAATTATTAGTTTATTAGTTTTGAACTTGGCACTGTAGTTTCTTAGTTGGATATGAGAGAATATTTTGCTGATTTTTTCGAGAAAATTACTCTCATTTCCTCATATATATTTTTATGAGATATACATAGCAAACTTTTATATGTTGACAAACTAAGAGTAGATGAATATAAAATGATTATTTTATTAGTTTTGAACTTGTCACTCTGCGTTTATTAGCTTCATATGAGCAAATACTTTGCTCAACTTTCCCTGAAAAAAAATAGTGTTATTTCCTCGTATATATTTTAATGAGATATTTTAATGAGATGAGCCCACTTTTATAAGGTGAAAGTTGGGACCCTGTTGATGAATGAAAATTATCACTTTATTAGTTTTGAACTTGAAACTGTACGTTTTTCACCTTAATATGAAGGAATACTTTGTTTTTCACTATGCAAGAAATTAGTGTTCTTCCTCGTACATATTTTAATGCGATATACATATTTCACTTTTGTACGATGATAAACTTAATGTGGGTTCTAAGTAAATGAATATAAAATGTTTATTTTATTAGTTTTGAACTTAGCACTGTACGTTTATTAGTTGGATAAGAGAGAGAATATATTGCTATTTTTTTTTCGGGAAAATTAGTCAAATTTCCTCGTATATATTTTAATGATATATACATAGCCCACTTTTATAATGTGATAAGCTGAAAATGGGAACCCTGTATATGCATATAAAATTATTAGTTCATTAGTTTTGAACTTGGCATTGTTCGTTTTTTAGCTTGATATGAGAAAATATTTTGCTCGTCATTATCCGAAAAATTATTATTCTTTCCTCGTACATATCATAATGAGATATACATATCCCAAATGTATATGGTGATAAACCTAAAGTGGGGTTCCTGAAGATCAATATAAAATTATTAGTTTATTAGTTTTGAACTTGGCACTGTTCGTTTAAAAGCTTTATATGAGGGAATAATTTGATCATCTTTCGCTCAAAAATTAGTATTTTTTCCCCGTATATGTTTTAATTAGATATACATAGCCCACTTTTATATGTTGAAAAACTGAAAGTTGGTACCCTGTAGATCAACATAAAATAATCAGTTTATTAGTTTTGGACTTCGCATTGTGCGTTTATTATCTTTATATGAGGGAATATTTTGCTGATCATTATCTTGAAATTATTGTTCTTTCCTCTTAAATACCTTAATGAGATATACATACCTTACAATTATGTTGAAAAACTGAAAGTGGGGACCCTGTAGATGAATATAAAATTATTAGTTTATTATGTTTCAACTTGACACTGTACGTTCCTTAGTTGCATATGAGGGAATATTTTGCATTTTTTTTCGAGGAAATTAGTCTCTTTGACTCGTATATATCTTAATGAGATATACACAGCCCTCTTTTATATGTTGAGAAACTGGAAGTGGGGACCCTGTAGATGAATATAAAATTATTATTTTATTAGTTTTCATCTTGGCACTGTGTGTTTATTAGCTTCATATAAGGTTATATTTTGCTCATCTTTCCCCCCAAAATTAGTGTTCTTTTCTCGTACATATTTTATTGAGATATACATAGCCCACTTTTATATGGCGATAAACTGAGAGTGGGGACCCAGTAGATGAATATATAAAGTTATTCGTTCATTAGATTTGAATTTGCACTGTACGTTTTTTAGGTTGATATGAGGGAATATTTGCTCATCATTATCTAAAAAATTATTGTTGTTTCCTCGTACATATCTTAATGAGATATAAATATCCAATTTTTATGCGGTGAAAAACTGACAGTGGGGACCCTGTAAATGAATATAAAATTATCAGTTAATTAGTTTTGAACTTGGCACTTTACGTTTATTAGCTTTATATGAGGGAATATTTTGATCATCTTTCCCAGAAAAAGTAGTGTTGTTTCCTCGTATATATTTTAATAAGATATACATATCCCACTTTTATATGGTGATAAACTGAAAGTGGGGTGCCTGTAGATGAACATAAAATTATTATTGATTAGTTTTTTTTACCTTTTTCTGAAGGCAGTATTTTGCTGTCAATTTCTGAAAAAATAGTCGCTTTTCTCATATATATATAGTTCATATGTGTGCATATTATGTACATATGTACATAATTAAATTATATAGTTCACATGTGTGCATATTATGTACATATAAACTTAAAAACATAAGTCGACTTTGCACTAGGAATAGCGTGATTGTTTTTGATAATATAAATTTAAAATATATAGTGGCAACCTTGTGAATTTGCGTTTTCTCTGCGGACAAATGTCTGTTAAAATCACCGGGGTAAACTCGTGCATGTTGCGAAACTATACAAAGCTACCAAGAAACAGGCAATGGTTCAAGTTCCGTCGCGTCAATTAATTTTCATCAAGAAATTTTATTACTTCAGTAATTCTTATTGTAATTTAATTGTTGCTGCTGATTATCATTATTACTATTATTTAGTGTTGTTTAAATCGTCCCAAACAATCCTTAGTTAACATATTCTGTTTACGTAAGTTATTGTGACGTAAAATAAAACGGGACTTGTGGCAAAATGGCATCTACCCTTGAAAGAGCAGTTAACACCCAATTATTGGACTCGACCTCACACGGGAATCTCCCATAAGTTGTCGCCAAAATCTAATTGCCGCATAACCCATCAGATAGAGCATCATGAGATATGAACATAAGCAAAATTTAAGGTGCTATGGACCAAAAGGATAGGAGCTAGAGGGCTTCAAAATTTGAGTATCCAAAAGAATTATGTCATAAATTTATGTTTAATGTAAGTATCTTGAAAACCATTAAAGCAATCAAAACACAATTTGCACAATATAAAAATAACAAAATGTCGTTTCAAAGACCAGAAGCAGTGTTGCCATAGATGAAGCAGTGTTGCCAAGTCAGCATATATATTTTGTTTGAAATAGCACCATACACAAGTGTACACATATTTAAAATGTAATATTATCACTAAGCATAATAGTGAAGTGTAGTGGTACTGTGTTGCGCACAATTGGAGCTACATGTACTCAAATGTACAATATAGATATCTGATATGTGGGATCAAGCTTTTGATTAATGGCATCAAGCTTGACAATATCAAATTTTTTCAGATATTTTTATGCAATTAGAAATGTTAGAAACCCCCTTGGTGTTGCTAGGGTTAATGGCAACACTTGTTAAAGTGCCTTAGAAAATGATGGTTCATCATCTCTAAATATATATTTTTTTTTTATTTTGAAGAATGTACTCGAAATGGCAAATTGATAATTTTCGTAGTAACATTTTATCTGGAGGAAATGTCCGCCTTAGTCCACATACGGAATGGCACTGATTATTCTAATAACAATATCCGGACCTATAAAACACTATTTACAGAATCAACTAATCCAATATTTCAGATAGAGATTCCTTTAGTGTCAATCTAGAAGTCAAATAAATTAGATTCTTACTGACATGTGAGTCTCCAGTTAGTGTATCAAGAATACCGGCGAACTTGGTAGATGCACTAATATTTTACAGCTGAGCGAAAGTAAGAACATAGATCTACTTTTTGCATGACCGTGTTAGTTTGGTTGAACTTTTTAAACATAAGCCAACGCCAATTATTTTCAACAAAGTCGGGTGTCAAAGTACTAATTATGATTTTATAATTACATCATTAAATAATTCGCGGAGTCTACTGAAACCTGTCAACAACACCAAGTTCGCGAACTACTGACTTAAACTGAATCAAAGGCAGGACCAATAACTGTTGGGTTGAAACGTGAAAGCGAACGAGAGAAAGATGAAAATCTCACTGGACTTTTAACTATTTGAAATAAAGTCTGTGCACTTAAGAGAAAGACTGAGAAACACTGTAAAAATTGAATACTTTTCCCATGGAGGATGAATCTATCCATATACACGAGACCATAATCTATTATACAGTATACATGCCATTACAAACTACCCCTTTGCGTTCTGTGTACGGGCAACCATTACAATATAATATGGGTGTACTTAGTTCGACAGAAAAAAATATCATTCACAAATTTTTCGATCTATAACACTATACAGTGACACGTCTACATCAAGTGAAGAATGCTTTGTGTGGCTTGGCATTTTATTAATTAATATTGAAACCTGAAGAGGTAGTAGATATCACCATGTCCGGTTGTAGTAGGGAGACTGGAGTTCAGACGAAATATATTTTTGGACCATTGTTACTTTATAGGACCACCGTTAAAACCGAAAATTGTCGATCTTCTGCCACAGGAAATCGCTTTTTGCTATCTAATGCGGTTATCATTCTATCATTATCAATGTTAAACAAAACAATATGGTGTATATCTGAACCTTTCAGCTTAAATAGGTGGTTAAACAGAAGTAATTTACTATTGCCAAAGCACTAAATCGATTAAAAGATTCTTCTTGCTATCTCTTTCACTTTTGTTCTGTGTAGTTCAATACTGAAACTTAAAGTGGTATTGGCAGTGGCAGATTAAGCTTCGTCGGCGCCCTAGGCACAAACTTAATGTGCACCCTTCTCAAAAGAAAAAATAATATTTGCAGTATTTTCAGGATACTATAAAACTAGTGAACATACTGAAATAAAAAGCGAAGGATAAAAATCAATAATAAAAGTAATAGGCATAGTACAAACAATTCGTTTTATATATATATGTGCTATACCTAAAATTACGTAGTGTATTGAGAAATGAAATTCATAAATGAAGCTGATTTCGCCTCACTTTGGTTGCTGGAAGCTTGTGTATAATTTCTTCAAAGCTGATGTGTCCATCACTCAAGATGTCTGCTTCGATGTGGAGAATAGATAACCCGTTCAGTATTTTATTACACATGGTTGAACAGAGATAAGTCTTCAGTCTTTTTAGATCCGAAAGCGAACGTTCATCTGGAAAGTTTGTTACAGCAGTACACAAAAATATTCTTAATGCAATATCCACATTTGGAAACAGACAGCAACTTTTGTTTCCGTATAAATACTAACATTTCTGCTGGTGAGTCACAGATTCCTCTTGTTTTCAGAAGTCCCGCAAAATATACACATTCATTTGGACATGTTGATTCTAGATCTATTTCATATGCAGCCTGGAGGTTAACTGCGCGTTCAGAAATGACCCAAAGAAGAACTTCCAGAAACCATGAAGTTGTCAGACTTTATTTTATAGCTTTCCTTTCTTCGAATTAATTCAACGTGCAATTTGCCAAAAATAGAAAGAAACATCTCAACTTTAAAGTTTTCTTTTCCTGTTGGAACAACCTCAGTGTCTCTTACTTCATCGGCTTGAATGTTACGTTTTCTAAACCTTTTATAACTCGTAATCTCTATCAGTTTTCTCCATGAATTTTTTGCTCACAAGAGTCGAACATGTCACGAAGAGAACTTATAAAGTTCAAAAGTGATTCAAATAAATCATGTACTATTGTCAAATTTATGTTGACACTTCGTAATTTCACGGTGACACTCTGGGATCTTTAAGTATATTATTCCAAAAAGTGATCATGAAAACTGTTTCCAGAATGTATAGTTGATTCAAGAGGGATAAGGCATCAATTAGAAATAGAGGTTTCGCAAAAAGATCATCGCTTACATGAGTAAGGGTCTGAATTACACTATCCCCGTTTTCATATATACATGTACAAGCTTCCTCTCGTGCTGACCAACGTGTCTGTGATCAAGAGTTTTAGTGTCTTCGTTCCTGGATACATGAAAGAAGCCAGTAAATTCCAGCGTTTTCTTGAACTAAAAAAATGTAAATATTTTGAAGCATAGTGAAAAACGAACATGCTTCCCTGCAACTGTTTGCTGCACTACTTCCGACCAAATTCAAAGAATGAGCTGCGCAGGGCACATTATGCGCTTTAGAATTTATTCCTTTAATTCGAGTCTGTAAACATGTATATGCCCCAGACATATCGCTGGCATTGTCGTACACTGATCCCTGCAATTCGTAAGGTCAATAGAATGTCTGGTGAAAATATCTATTACAGCTTCGGCTATGTTTTCGGACTTGTGACTTCGATTTACAAACACGTTTACCCTCTTCATTCAGTTAACACAAAAGCTAACTGATCAGTATCCGAAATATCTGGAGTTGAATCAACTATTATGGAGAAATATTTGCTTTGTTTTGTCATAAATAAATTCTTTTCTCACTCTATCAGCAAGCAGTTCAATCACTTCATCACAAATTATAGAAGACAAGTATGATCTTTCCCCGGCTTTCCATTAGGGTTCAATGTGTTACACAAGGAATGCAACTAACTCGGCAATACGCTCTAAAAACATCATGTATTGCCCGCTGTGCAGATAATTGAATTTTTTTTCGTGATCACGTAAGGGAAGCCCACGACTTGTCACCTTCTTTATGACACACAAAACTCTTCTTGAGACACTGACCCAGTAAATATGTTCTGTCTCAATATGTGATTGAAAATTATTCTCCAAGTTCCCAACAGATTTCTGCCTTATTAAGAGTGCCACTCGCAGTTTTTGTGTTCTTCAGATTTTGTGTGATGCTAGAATATTTGAAACGCTTTTTCCAGTCTGATATGCCGTGAGTTGCGATGATTGTCTTGCCTTTGAACAACCTACATGATGCAGTATAAACGGTGGGTGCTACACGAAATACCAAATAATTCCACAAAATTGATTAGCCATTTACAAGAAATAAAGCACTCTTATTTAAAAATTTTGTCTTACCTGCTATGAATCTCTGCGACTTAGAAAAGTCGTTTTCAGTATTCTCATTAATTCCACGTCTTAGAAGAATGTTAATTGTAGACTCATTCAGACACTACTCGGCAGGATCGTCACTAACGAAATTTGCAATTTCATTCTCACAATCACTATCTTCTAGGAACTTAGGAGACAGTAATGTAAGTGCACTTTCTTCCTCCGCTAAACCCACAATATTATCAACACTTTTTGCTTCACAGTTCACCGTATGTAACCGCTTTCACTTCAGTTACTGAACTGCTTTCGGAAATCACTTGTTCATTTTGCCTAAAAAATGTATCCACTGTACCAAGCTTTCTCTGTAAGGTTTCTCTTTTGCGCTTTTCGTTTGCAAGTTTAGGATAAGCCGCCCCACTTAATTTTGTTAACTTCATGCTGCTGGATTAACAAAAAAATACCAAATCGCAAACGCACTAGCAACCAACTGAATGCACCAGAAAATACAGTAAGACAAAAACTAGTTGCATTGAATTAGATATCTGCGTTATTATTTATTGCAAAGCACAAATACTACCCCCGTGAAGTTGGCGACCAAAAGTTAAATAAATCGATATTCTTTTAGAGTTCTGAGTAGCACTCAAAGAGTTCTAGAGTTCTTGCTAGGTTAGACCAATAGTTCTGGGTAAATAAAGATTTTATAGCGATTTTAATATTTCGGTGCTAATTTCAAGCAACACCAAAAATCTGAAAATGTCTTTATTTTTTTAGAGTTCTCAGTAGCAATCAAAGAGTTCTAGAGTTCTTGCTAGGTTAGATCAATAGTTCTGGGTAAAGAAAGATATTTTTTAGCGATTTCAAAGTTTCGGTGCTAACTTCAAGCAACACCAAAAATCTTAAAATCTATATATATTTTTTTAGAGTTCTGACTAAACTCAAACAGTTCTAGAGTTCCTGATAGGTTAGACCAATAGTTCTGGGTAAATAAAGATTTTATAGCGATTTTAAAGTTTCGGTACTAACTTCACTCAACGCCAAAAAATCATAAAATGTCTATATTTTTTAGAGTTCTGAGTAGCACTCAAAGAGTTCTAGAGTTCTTGCTAGGTTAGACCAATAGTTCTGGGTAAATAAAGATTTTATAGTTATTTTAAAGTTTCGGTACTACCTTCCCGCAAAACCAAAAATCATAAAATGTCTATTTTTTAGAGTTCTGAGTAGCACTCAAAGAGTTCTAGAGTTCCTGATAGATTACACCAATAGTTCTGGGTAAATAGAGATTTTTGTTGCGATTTTAAAGTTTCAGTGCTAAATTCACGTAAAACTAAAAATTTCAAAATGTCTATATTTTTTAGAGTTCTGAGTAGCACTCAAAGAGTTCTAGGGTTCTTGCTACGTTAGACCAATAGTTCTAGGAAAATAAAGATTTTATCGCGACTTTAAAGTTTCGCTGCTAACTTCACGTAAAACCAAAAATTTTAAAATATCTATATTTTTTAGAGTTCTGAGTAGCACTCAAAGAGTTCCAGAGATCTTGCTAGGTTAGACCACTAGTTCTGGGCAAATAAAGATTTTATAATGATTTGAAGTTTCGCTGCTACCTTCACGCAACCCCAAAAATTTCAAAATGTCTATATTTTTTAGAGTTCTGAGTAGCGGTCAAAGAATTCTAGAATTGCTGCTAGGTTAGACCAATAGTTCTGGGTAAAGAAAGATTTTATATCGATTTTAAAGTTTAGGTGCTACCTTCACGCAAAACCAATAATCATAAAATATCTATATTTTTTAGAGTTCTGAGTAGCACTAAAAGAGTTCTAGAGTTCCTGCTAGGTTAGACCAATAGTTCTGGGTAAATAAAGATTTTTAAAGATTTTAAAGTTTCCGTGCTATCTTCACGCAAAACAAAAATCATAAAATGTCTATAGTTCTTAGAGTTCTCAGTAGCACTCAAATAGTTCTAGAGTTCCAGCAAGGTTAGACCAATAGCTCTGGGTAAATGAAGATTCTATATCGATTTTAATGTTTCGGTGCTATCTTCACGCTAAACCAAAAATCTTAAAATGGTTATATTTTCTTAGACCTCTGAATATCACTCAAAGATTTCTAGAGTTCCTCCTAGGTTAGACCAATAGATCTGGGTAAATAAATATTTTATAATGATTTAAAGTTTCGCTGCTACCTTCACGCAAAACCAAAAATCATAAAATGTTTATATTTTTTAGAGTTCTGAGTAGCAGACCAATAGTTCTGGGTAAATAAAGATTTTATAGCGATTTTAAAGTTTCGGTGCTAACTTCACGCAAATCCAAAAAACTTAAAATCTCTATAATTTTTAGAGTTCTGACTAGCACTCAAAGAGTTCTAGACTTCTTGATAGGTTAGACCAATAGTTCTGGGTAAATAAAGATTTTATAGCGATTTTAAAGTTTCGGTGCTAACTTCACGCAAATCCAAAAAACTTAAAATCTCTATAATTTTTAGAGTTCTGACTAGCACTCAAAGAGTTCTAGACTTCTTGATAGGTTAGACCAATAGTTCTAAGTAAATAAAGGTTTTATAGCGATTTTAAAGTTTCGGTGCTACATTCACGCAAAACCAAAAATCATAACATGTCTATATTTTTTACAGTTCTGAGTAGCCCTCAAAGAGTTCTAGAGTTCCTGAGAGATTACACCAATAGTTCTAGGTAAATAGAGATTTTATAGCGATTTTACTCGTCTGCGTATAACAAAAGTAGCTCCGAATAGATTAATAACACAGATCAAAAACAATCACTATTGCAGCCCATGCGAAAGATACACTGACTCACCTAACAACAGTCTCAAAAATGACCGTCTGTATTTTCTTTCGCTCTGTCTTATTTATGTTTTTTAAAAGACTGACATTGTACAGGAAATGCGACTATGCGAGTTTCAAACAAACAGTCTAATTTGTCGTCTGGCCATTGGTTTCACAAGGGTGGTGAGAGATCGACGAAGAAACCAGCGAGGTTGCTTGGACGGCTTGCATTATTGTCATTGTAGACGATAATAGTTACAGCACGGATTAAAAAGCAAAGTGATTGACGCCTCAATCCGAATCTGAAGAAGGTAGAGCAGACGAAACATTTCTCGATAACTTATAAATACAATACACCAAGGTTTCTTTCGTATGAAGCAAAAGTGTTGCAAAGCATTGATTTGAAACATTGATTTCAAAGGTCTAAATTGTTACTGTGTACGTAAGATATTTTTTTTATATTCTGTAGAAAAGATTTGCCACCCCAAGGCACGTGCCTACTGGGGCTATTAGGTAATCCGCCACTGGGTAGTGGACTACTACTGCTTCTGCTTTTAATACAAAGGTAAGTGTATAGATGAAACATACTCTTGGTATGGTTAATCGAATACAGAATACAGCTTCTCCATATAAATAAATTACCATTTTGCTTTAAAGTGATGAATGCAAAATGTGATAATTGCTTATTTCTAATTCTGACGGATTGGATATTGCATTTGTAACCGGATTCTATTCCTAACTTTTGATCCCCTAACATACTAAACGAATTTCGTGAAGATCCATTAAGTAATTCTGGAGATATTTTCCAGGTGAACTGACACAGGACGAGGAAAATATGTAATGGAGTTTGGGGAAACCAATCTTAGGAGCAATATTTTTCCTCACTTGTAGTACTTTGGTCTACAAAACAAAAAGTGTTTTCTGTTTCTACCCTGATAAAGATTAAACAATTTAGAGAGGGAGTTATCCGTGTTTTCGGTAAATCGTTGGATACCAAGGCAATAAGTTGGCTACTTTCAATAGCATGACTTTCTTCTGACGAAAGAAACCCTCAAATGAATCATAAAACCGAAACTGTAAATTAAGAGCAGCGGATTTTTAAAAAATAAATATGACACCGACTCTAACTTGGAGAAGGGTCAAGTTTAAAGTCCCACCAAAAAGAGAAAAAAGGGACGGCTATCTTTAAAAAATAAGAGTATCACCGTACATGACTTTAACACTTACCAGAATCGAAACAGACACGAACGCAAACGTATACGGGACGCTCTACAGAATCCCTACGGCTTGCGCCTCATGATCCGAAGCCGAACGCCCGAGACCATTTGGTTACTGCCACCAGGATGTGGAAACAAAGTGTGGAGATATGTTTCATTTGTATTAATTGCAATTAATAGCGCGGGAAATCCATAAAATAATATCTTTTTCCCATGATTTTCATGAGTTGAAAAGCCAGTGTTTGTTGTTTGAGTAAAGGAAATTTTCTGTATTTGCAAAGATATTAATATGCTTTGCAACAAGCACTACATTAAATAATGGAATTGGACCTGAATATTTCAAAATGCAAACAACAAAGTGTGTTGTGAATGCATCACTACTTTTTTCCTTCTAATAAATTTGGTTTCTAGTCTTTCGAGATCTCTGTAGCTAAACTCACAATTTTAATGGACTTAGAAAAATGTAGGTGTGCAATTTTATTTGAAGAAGTGTATAGTAGAATAGATCGAAAAAAATCAAAGTTGTGCAATCAAATAGCACTAGTTGCCAAAGTTGTGTATTGACTAGTATAACACTCGTGCATTTTTTTCATAATTTTTGAACTTCATCTTCATTACCCGCAAGAACCTTAAATGTTTTCAATTTTTATTGTATATTCTAAGTCATATTCAAGGACATTTAGATGGCCCAACAGTGGGTCCTCAAAAATTGTAGAGAACTATAGAGAAATGTTTAATCAATTGTGGGGACTGTCCCCTCTAATAATATGGTTTGAGATGTGTTTATTGGGGAGAAATGTGATAAGAGGTGTCCGATTCCCACCAAGGACAGTGACATGCAATTGATGTTCCCCAGAATAAGTCTCAAATATGCCCACTTTCCAATGTAGAAGGCAATTCTGCTCCCCTGATTCTCCAGAGCATCGTTTTTCACTTCATAAATATTTTGAACATCGCTAAAAAAAAGGTGGATATTACTCGCCAGTCCTAATGTTGAAGCCAGATATGCGCCGGTGATTGTAGGGATTTACCAATCGTTAATTTTCAAGCGATGTAAAAAGACGTCAGGAACCTTATCACAGACCAAAACTTAGCACCATGTGGGATATTTGCAAAGCAACCTCTGCTGGTGAGTTTACACAGAACTTTGTATGAAGAAGTTCGGGAAATTTATTCTATGCCAGATGGATAACTACTGCCAACCAGGGCCATAACTTGTAGGGGGCAAGGGGCAACTACCCACCAGGGAAGCTCATAGTTCTTCGAGGGGGGCCCATTTTAAGACAAATTTTCTTACTCCATATACGACACGAACGTGAAATTATAAACAAAGCATCAAACAGGTTCACTACTTTAGACCTACATAAACAAAACATCACACAAAAGATACATAAATCAAAAATGCGTCGTGGGCCCATTTCAGTAAAAATATCTGCTATTAGGGGCTCTAGAAATAATCTTTATTTTTATGGCTCTGAAATTTGTCAATATTGTCCTCTTAATTAATTTCTTTCTTAATTAATTTCTAGCTATGCGTACAATCCTTGACACAAGGTCGAGAATCTCAAACCAAACACCTCCTGTACGTAAATTCAATATTCCAGCAATACACTTTAGTGCTCAGGATTACACTTACCTAATCAACTGAAAAGAAATCGAAGTAACCGAGCCACCCCTGACTTGCTATTTGTTGGAGGAGGATCTGCAGAAATATGTAACGGAATTTTCATCTGTCCTCCTGTCTATTTTCCATTTGCCATGTCATACCCAACCAATCGAGAAGTGCGTTAAAACTGTTACGAAGCTTCGTCTGAAGTGTATAACCTTCGCGTGAAGGGTGTTTTAGCTCGGGATGGATTTATCAGAGTAATACTTTTGGATAGGTCAATTATGCCTACATTCGAAACAAAATCGGGATATAAACCAAAGAGTTACAGAGATAATTTCCAAAGGTTAGGTGGATGGGCGGTACTCTACATGCAGCCACCTCCTCGAGATGAGTTCTGGGAAGCAGCAAAAAGCTGCATTTTAAAAATAAATTCAATGCAAAATTGTTCAGTTTACGTAATATATCTTAATATTATGCTCAATGTATTTTTAGATATTAGTGTGAAACCTAATTTTAAAACTTGTTGGAGGTAACGAAGACAAACAAAAATTATTTTTAAAATCAACGAAATTATACTAGTCACGCGCAAGGCTTAACGTCTAGCTTATATTATCTGTCAATTCTCGAACATTGTCAGTGTCTTCAATGAATTTTGAGATTTACCGTATACATTCCAAACCTTTAAGGTCCTGTAGGCAATAAGATAAAGGACGAAAATTATTTTAATACCATTGGTGTTATGGTAGTAAACAGAACTCTTCTTTAAAATAGTGTGAGGCGATTTGGCGGATTTTAAAACTTTTATAATATTTTAAGTAAAATTTCGAACGTTACTATAACAACTGCAAAATTTCAGGCTCTTGCGGGGAATGAAGATGCAAATTATTTTTAAAATCATGAACCGTGTAGTTAATCTAGTCATTATGCAACTTTTGTCACCTAGTTCGATTTCATTGGACAGCTGTAAAAAGAATAATATTTTCAAACAAATATGAAATTTTAATAGAAAGTGCAAAATTTTAAGGCTTTTTCGGGGAATGAAGATGAAGTTAAAAAATTATTTTAAAAATCATGAATGTTATAGTAGTCAATACACAACTTTTGACGTCTAGTGCTATTTTGTTGGACTACTTTTGATAATCGACCTCCTACTTAGTGTATAGTAATTATGTACGTTTAACAACAACGTCATAAAAGATAATTTCTGAAACAAAAGTACACTTTGAAGTGCCAATATCTAAACGTTTTGCTCATATTTAAAACAATGTGTTTTAATAAACTGAATAAGAAAAAGAATTCAGCTAATTAACAAATTGTCAATGCATTTACTTTAATAACGAAATCGAATATATGTATATTTATTGCGATAAAGAAATCATTTGTTTACTTTTGTTGCCTAAATATATATTAATATACTATATAAGCAGCATAGACCTAACCAGAGATGGTCATCCTCCCTCATTTTGCCCACATGAGGGCCGCCCTCACCCTCACCTCACCCTCATTTTAGTAGTTGATGGTGAGGGCGTTGGAGGTGAGGGTGATAGTAATTGAAGGTGAGTGTGAGAGCGTCAATGGAGGGTGAGTGTGAGGGCGTCCATAGAGTGTATGTCTGAGGGAGGGTGAGTGTGAGGGTGTCAATGGAGGGTGAGTGTGAGGGAGGGTAAGGGTGTCAGTTGAGGATGAGTGTGAGGGAGATGAAGGTGAGGGAGGTGAGGATGAGGGAGGTGAGGGCGTCAATTTCTTTATATTCAAGTGTGCAACCGGGACATAGAGCCCGGTTCCTTCATTTTCACCAAGCATCCATTTCCTTTGCTCAGTAGAGCTCGGTTTCTCCTTTACACCAACGTTTGTGTGAAAAGATTTATATATACATTCATATATATATATATATATATATATATATATATATATATATATATATATATCGTCCTTTTTTTCTTTCCCTTTTTCCTTCTGTTTTTCGTTATTATTGTTATTTTACGCTTATTCTTATTATTGTTATTGTTATTCTTTGAATAGTTTGGTTTATGTCGGTCTGGCCACGCGTGTGGTTGTTTCCGTATAAATGTGGTTATTGTTTCTTTCTTTCGTTATTTTGTTGTTGTTCTTTTCGTTTTCTTTATTATTTTTCGTTTTTCCTGTCTCGGTACTTTTTTCAGTTGTTATTGTTGTTTCACTTGCTTTTAATTCTTGAACCCTCTTTGGTGAAATACTTCGAACGTCACTACGAATGCGTCACTGCGATATGTAGTTGGACTGCTTGTCAATGGCAGAGAGTGTCATCCTCCCTCATTTTGCCCTCATGAAGGCCGACCTCACCCTTACCTCACCCTCATTTTAGTAGTTGAGGGTGACTGCGTTGGAGGGTGAGGGCGATAAAGTAATTGAAGGTGAGTGTGCGGACGTCAATGGAGGGTGAGTGTGAGGGAAGGTGAGGGGAGTGTGTCAATGGAGGGTGAATGTGAGGGAGGATGAGGGGATGCCGTCAATGGAGGGTGAGTGTGAGGGAGGGTGAAGGGAGGGCGTCAATCGAGGGTGAGTGTGATGAATGGTGAGGGTGAGGGGCGTCATTTGAGGGTGAGGGTGAGAGAGGGTTAGGAAAAATGACCATCTCTGGACCTAACTTCTATTCCTGATGATTGCTCATATACTTTTCCAGTTAATTGCCCTACGTAAGTAACATAGTATAACCAGGGGCGTCATTTCAGACTTCGCTGGAGGGGGTAAGAGCACCACCATCGTAAGACTTTCGCGTTTTGGGACTTTTAAATGGCATTTTGTTTGATCATAGATTATCTCACCTGTGTCCGTTATAATGTCAAAGCCTATCAGCCTACGGGACTCCTGATTCTCCCTTTCACTAAGTATTCTTGAGCAACAATAGAAAAAATGCATCTTTATATAGTTTAACGCACCCTCGATTTTCCGTAAAGGTTTAATTGAAAGTAACATATTGATGATTATCAATAATAGAAGTGAGCTGTTTTATACACCAAAGAAGCATTATATCGTTAAAATATTCAAATGAATAGCTGGAAAAGACAGAAACTTCAATTAAAATCACCAAAAGAATGACTGTCCCACTTTAACTTATTCCTTTTACTTAGTCATTGTAAATCAGTTTAGTCATTGTAAATAAGAATGATTAAAATTTCCTAAAAAGATTCTTTGGAAAACCGCAGTAAACTATCCAATTTATAGAAATTCAGTAAAATCCACGTAAATTAAGTATATAGCAAACGCTAATTAAAAGAATATACGCTAGAACTTATTTTCCTATTCTAATTCTATTACGTGTGTGTGTGATGACACCAGAAATTTTAACTAGCAGGAGAATTTATTATTCACATTAAACATTATAGACAATAAGGTATTATAGGAACTGAATGTGAGTGTAACAGTACTTAAGATACGTTTGTAATATATTAAAATGAAAGCCAACTAGAGATATGCAAAAATGAAAACTAGAAACCTTGTAAGCATTTACCTGAATATAGCTATTAAGTAGCTGTTTAATTTGTATTTGATGAGTGTAGGAAGTAAATTCAGGTGCAACAAACCGAACTGATGGAAATGCATTAAGAATGAATACTGATTTCAAAAGTGCTGTTTCATATTCTTCAAGCAAATGTAATATCTTCAGTAAAAGTGGATCATTGTAACTAAACGTATGCCCTGCTATAATATTCCACAGACAATTGATAACTGGTGCCTTAAATATGCGATCCATCGATACTCCTTTGCAGTCTGATTCCAGAATTGTTTGCTCTAACATTGCCGTTAAACGGTAACATTCATCCGTAATAGCTGAGTTCATAGCATTCTTTCCGAACCCCAAATTCCTCAGCGATCTCAAACATAATCTTCTCTGTTCCAACCATGAAGACCAACTTCCAAGCATTATTCCTGAAATGAAGAAAAATATTTAATAATTGCTGAAAAATGTTAGAAAATTCATTTATACGGACAATATGATTGAACTTAGGTGTGAAGAAATTGTGAACAAAGTGTTGAAAATATATACCTTAACATTATATATACACTTCTACACACCGTAGATATATTCTTATCTTTCAGCTTTGGCTTCTACTTCTGATGCATGATGCCATTGTTTCGATCCCAGCACAACAACAAATGAACTTCGCAGTGGACAAACAATGTGTGCGGGGGTTTTCTCGAGGTTCTCCCGTTTCGTCTTGCTCTCTTCATTCCAACATTTCCTTCATTTCTCATCATCACCGTATCCTTGAGCCTAGCCGACGTAAACGTAGGACGTAAAAGAATTTCATTGAATTATTTCAACTTGCCTCTTATGGCCTTTATGTGTCCATCGCCATAAATTGATTCTTTACCAAAGTAATTCATGGGAAGAATTACTTCAATTGAATATTATTAAATTTAGCCTGAAGCGACCTCAAATTTGGATGCATTTACAATATGAAATATGAGATAAAATTACTTTAAAGATTGAAAATACAATTGTATGTTAATAACGTACTTACTAAGATGGTAGTAACTACCAAATGGTCAACGATATGATAGAACTAGAGTCAGATGTATGCTTATGTTGAACTTTTACCGCAAAACGATACCTACAATTATCCTTTTCCTATCACAAGTCTTGAATCTATAACCAAGACGTTCTCCGTGATCACAGTATACAGTAGTAGAAGCAGTTCTCCCTTATTTTCATGCAAGGTAAGATATCACTACTTCTAGCCTTTCATATCTTACAAGGAATCCTTGCCACATACTTTACACTGTAAGTGTATTCAAAGTTCGAAGGCGCTTGGGGACTATGTAATATTGTTAAATAGACACAACATTTCTCGTGGGCGTTTTTGGTCTTATATTGCAGGTTTAAGATCAAAATTTATAACGGAAATCTAAAAATAAGGAACATTATAATATACAAGGTGTTTGAAAACAACACCAACAACATTTGGGAGTTGATTCCTGACACCAAGATAAGGCAAAGAGTATAGACATACCTGAGTGTAAAAATGCTTCCTTTGGGACTTCTATGCTGCTGAAAACTTGAAAAAAGGAACATTAAAGGTCCATAGCTCCAAAACTATGAGCCCACCTTTGTCGGGTCAAGACTTCACTTAGGAACTAATATGTGATCTATCCAAATATCCATGTTTCATAACCCTTTGGTACTTCCGCAACAATTTTTACAGGAGTAGTTGGTGTGTACTTTAAATTATATGCCCGTAGCCAAACTCCCTTTAGAGTGTGAAACTTGAATTTTTGGATAGCGCACGTAATAGTTTCCTCAGGGTAGGTTTGACCCGATTGCTGTAGATTCAATAGTTTTGGGCTTTGGACCTTTCGATTTTGTCACTTTTTCATGTTTTCGGCAACTTATAAAGCCGAGAGGAAGCATTTGTTCACCTAGATTGGTCTATACTTTCTGTCTTATCTTGGTGTCATGAATTACCTCCAAAACTTTGTCGGTGTTGTTTTGAAACACCCTGTGTGTGTATATAAAGGGTGTTAATGAACTATATCAAGAAAGTGCAAGGGGTGAGTCCTCACATCAAAATAAGTCAAAGACTTCCTATGGACCCTTAGGCGAAAGTGCATAGATAGTTTCAGAGGCTCTCCAAACTCGCGTGAAAGTTAAATTTAAAGAGACCCTATTTCGAATTTTATAAATCGTAGAGCGGTGGTCCTTATCAGAGTGAAAGAAGTCACGAAAACACAATCCAAAAATGCATATCTAATTAATGTTCAATGGGTGTGCAGAATATTCCCTGCAGGGTGAAATTACCAGGCATGTAATCAACTGAATTTTAAGATATGCTCTGACCTTACGTTTGGTCCAAGGTAGGCAAACGATAATCCTTGACAGCGCCGACACGAAATAATTTGCCGCGGAAGTGTTAAGAATCATCAACAGAACGGTCTCTCATTCTCGGGGAAAAGTATGCTGCGATGCTCCGTTTCACATATATGAGTGGACAAAAAGTGAAATATATCGTGACGAAATACATTGCTTCATATGTTATTCCGAACACAAAAACACATGGAGCTGCCCGTGCCTAAAATTTCCGACTTCCGTCCAAAGCACTGGAAGTCGATTTTTGTCAGGGCTTACCTCCTGGTTACTTTGGACCTTCCTTGAACTCAGGGTATATCTGAATACTTTTTTGACAGCATCTTTGAGAATTATACAATGTACAGAATACCCAGCACACCGATTAAAAATTGATGTAATCTGCATTTTTGGATTATGTATGCGTCACTTCCAGCTAAGGAACACCATCCATAGTTACTGCGATTCGAAATAGGACATGTTTAAATTAAGCTTTCTGTCGATGTTGGACAGCCCTCGCTCTGACACTCTGCATTTTTCGCAATAGGTCCATATGAACATTTTCTCTTTGTTTTGATGTGAGAAATCACCTCTTACAGTTTGCCGGTATAATTCATTAACATAAACACACAAACACACACACACACACAGACACAAACATATATATATATATATATATATATATTGTCAATAGCTTTCGAATAGGCCTACCTCAAAGCGCTTTGGAATTTTCTCTTGGTTAGTACGTTCAATTTACTGTTAGATTTTGAAACATGCCGTGTTATCTATTTCGTAACTTGGTTCAAAGAGAATGTGATGACTTATTAAGTTCAAATGCCAGATCACTGCTGCTTGCAACAGTATAGATGAATGCCCAAAAAATTATTTTATAATATCTAATTTTCATTTACCAACTTCAGTAGTAATAAATGGGCTTATAATGATATCTTATATATGCATATAACCAGCTCCACCCAAATTCCCATTCAATTGTCAAAAGCCTTGAGCCATACAACATTCGAAAATTTGGGAAGCCAGGTCTCGTTTGTGTAACATGTGTGTTCTTTGCATTGCATTTGTAGGATACAAAGATAAATTTTAGAAAGTAAAAATCCACCATATTCATCGTAAAAATATAAGCAGCCATGAAACATAATTTTGCCTCATACAATAAATATGGAAACAAAAAGCACTATGACCTGTTAGAATATTCCAGCTCTATTATTGGTGGTACATATTATTGTTGTGGGTAATTTTGAGTACGTGATAGAGGTGGTTAAAAATGAAACTTGCACTTATTTATTAAAAATGTTATGTACCGTGTGCGAATATATAACACTTCAGGTATTCTATATATGTTTTTCTCTTTTGCTTTATTTCACAGAACGTTCTAGTTTGGAAACAATGACCTAATGCGTGCTGTTTTAATAAGTTCTATGTGACGTTACCATTATTTTTTGTGACCATGACAGTAAGGGTTCTGAGACACAGTTGTATAATGAAATGAAATCTTTGAGTTGTACGTCCCATGGTTATGCCGGTTAGGCTAAAGAACACGGTGATGATGAGCAACGAGTGAAATGGTGGAATAAAGAAAGTGGGAGGTAACGGGAGAACGGCTAGGAAACCCACGCACACGCTCTTTGTCCAAAGCAAACTTCATTCGGCGGGGGCTGGGATCAAACCATGGACCCCAAGTACCAGAGATGAACGCTCTACCACTTCATAGGACATTACAATGCCCAAAGATAGGCATTGGGTACGGCGTGACCTTCATTCGTGCTTTCTCCCTTTCAGATTAAATTTTACCGGTGCCTCTAAATTAAATCCTGTTTATTTAAAACCTTTAATTGTTTACCTTTTTAGCAATATTTTTAACCCACTAATCAATTCAAACTCTATTCCATATTAATCCATTCTAACTCTAATTAACTAACTCTAGGGCCTACGGAACCCAGAGGTACAATGCCGCGTTCACAAAAGCTCTCCACGGATTTCTATCCTTAGTCAACTTGTCAGAGTTTCCACTTTCTATTCCTATCTCTGCGAGATCCATCTTAATATTGTCCTCCCATCTGCGCCTAGGTCTTCCTAATGGTCGTTTTCCGATTGCTCTTTCAGTCAAGACTTTGAAAGCGTTTCTACTTTCTTCCATTCTAGCTATATGACCCGCCCATCTAAGCCTCTTAGACTTGACGATCCTAACAATGCAGGGTAAACCATATAAATTATGTAGTTTCCCGTTATGAAGTTTCAGCCATTCTCCATTCCCGTTCCTCTTGGGTCCGAATATTCGTCTCAGGATCTTGTTCTCAAATACTTTCAGTCTATGTTCTTCCCTCAGAGTAAGCGACCATGTTTCGAAACCATATAGAGCAACAGGCATTATTATCGCTTTATATATTTTAAGCTCTACATTCCTTGACAGAATACGCGACGACAAAAGATTTTGAATTGAATAATAACATGAATTCAATGTTTTTAGTCAACATTTAATTTATTCGTGAATACGATTTTTATCTGTTTATATTGATTTTAGTTATTTGGAAATATCCGCTCTACCGTAAGTATTATTTAATATTATAACGCACCGAACGTACTTAAATGTATTTCGTTTTCTCTGCATTAACTTCTAAATATATTTCTCTGCAAGCGTTTAATAAGACTCTGTATTTCTTTCTATTGCTCTCATATCATCTCCTATTAAAGTTGCATCGTCAGCGTATGCCATAACCTGGTGAAGACCGTTCAACTCAACCCGTCCTTGAATGTCTTTCAAAGTTGAATAATAATAACGACAACGCATCTCCTCATACTGCCAACTCACGCATTATCAGACAATGTTAAAAATTAGAGTGTATGAAGAGGATTAAAGCTAGTAATAGTGCTTGTATAGTAAGCAGGGTTGTAGGACTCCTGTGAAAAGCTTTCTCAGGAAAAGGCAACAAGACAAGAAAAAAATTTTATAAACTATTTCAATTTAACGTCCTGCAAATGTATCGCTTGGACTTAAATTGTGGTAGGTAATGGGACTACATTCAGAAAACCCATTGACACCATGTTTTCCACTACAAACTTACTTGGGCCGGGATCGAAGCATTAATATCACGTACCACAGGTAAGTGGACTACTAGTAAGAAAAAAGAAATAATACATATTCATTATAATAGAATTAACGAGATTGGTATACACTGTTTTAAATGTCTAAATTCCACTCGGTTAATGGGATGTAGATTATACGATTTAAGGTGGTCGTCCGCACAGTCGACTTTTTTTATTCCAAGAGTTGCATAATTAACTTGTAAGATGAACGGAATGACAGATTTAGATAACTTACGGAAGTTCCTTACATATTAAAGAGAAGAATATAACAGAATTTACAGCCGAAGAAGTTTTTTATTCGCAGAAAAGAACATATTTGTTGTAGAGATAGGTAAACAAACGTGTTGAATATTGGTTAAGTAATAAAAAAAGTAGAACAGTTTTGCTTTAACCATTTAATATGTGATGAAAACTGCTTGATAGGATAGGAATGGTAAAAATAGGTTTATGGTTCCAAAATGTATTTACCAGATGATCGAGGGCAATCAGAAGTTTAACTTTTACGTCAGTTTCTTGGGAGTTGGAGGCAAGCTAGTAGAAAGCCTAGTAAGGATGTAAAATGTCTTGAAAATATGAAAGAAACCTATTCTCTTTGTTTCAACGAAACTTGTTTAGTTATTGCGAAACGGATTACAAAGTAAGGGAAAATGTTCTCGTGAGTTGAAGGACATTAGTCGACGAAAGTCAGCAAAGCTTTGTCTTTCGCGCTGAGAACGTTTACTGAATTTTATGTTGGCCGTTATAATGAAATATCTTAAAGTAAAGCCACGTATCGAAAGGAGTAACTGATAGTTTTGACTGTACAAAAGTACAATATACGATGAAGCCAGAGCAAACTAGGCAAGAAATAGCCACACTACCTTTGTAGAGTTGAAACCTAAACCCAACTGTATCTTTACGACCACAGAGGAGATCGTGCCGTATGTAGTTGTGCCTTCATTAACATACCAGTCCAACGAATTATTGTTGCAGAACAAGTGATAATATGGAATAAAATAAGAAATTAGGCTTGAGGTACGCATCGTTAAATCCAAACGTTGGAATATGGTACTTTGAAGGAGTCGTGTTAAAAAAGTACCAGAACGTTAATAGTGATTGCATATTAAGAATAATTCACGTGAACATAATAACACCTTGTAGATATATTTTGTAAAATTAACTATATTAAACATTGGCATTGAGTGACCGTTTTTAAAAATAGATTAATACACAAAATTTACAGACAAAATTTACAAACAAAATTATTGTTTAGATATTTATGTGACTATATACCTATTCCTGTGAGAATGTGGTTCGACATGAAAAAGGGATTAGCAGTTCGTTAATACTTTTAACAGTAATTGAATTGCATACTAACAGATCTCGAGTTTGTCGTCTTTTGAGACACTGAGGGTATAGATTCAGCAACTTCAGAGTTAGTAGATCAAGTTTAACTTCAACTGCTCACTTGTACCTGTAAGTTGTCGACGCTGTGAAACTTGACGCTGATGCGGATGTTCTTTAAAACTGAAGTAGTGATCGGTAAGTAAGAAACAAAATGTACTTTTGTTTCAGAAATTATCTTTTTTGACGTTGTTGTTAAACTACATAATTACTATACACTAAGGAGGAGGTCGATTATCAAAAGAAGTCCAACAAAATAGCACTAGACGTCAAAAGTTGTGTATTGACTACTATAACATTCATGATTTTTTAAATAATTTTTTAAACTTCATCTTCATTGCCCGAAAAAAGCCTTAAAATTTTGCACTTTCTATTAAAATTTGATATTTGTTTGAAAATATTATTTTTTTACAGCTGTCCAATGAATTGAACTAGGTGACAAAAGTTGCATAATGACTAGATTAACTACACCGTTCATGATTTTAAAAATAATTTGCATCTTCATTCCCCGCAAGAGCCTGAAATTTTGCAGTTGTTATAGTAACGTTCGAAATTTTACTTAAAATATTATAAAAGTTTTAAAATCCGTCAAACCGCCTCACACTATTTTAAAGGAGAGTTGTGCTTACTAACATAACACCAATGGTATTAAAATAATTTTCGTCCTTTATCTTATTGCCTGCAGGACCTTAAAGGTTTGGAATATATACGGTGAATCTCAAAATTCATTGAAGACACTGACAATGTTCGAGAATTGACAGATAATACCTGCTAGACGTTAAGCCTTGCGCGTGACTAGTATAATTTCGTTGATTTTAAAAATAATTTTTGTTTGTCTTCGTTACCTCCAACAAGTTTTAAAATTAGGTTTCACACTAATATCTAAAAATACATTGAGCATAATATTAAGATATATTACGTAAACTGAACAATTTTGCATTGAATTTATTTTTAAAATGCAGCTTTTTGCTGCTTCCCAGAACTCATTTCGAGGAGGTGGCTGCATGTAGAGTACCGCCCATCCACCTAACCTTTGGAAATTATCTCTGTAACTCTTTGGTTTATATCCAGATTTTGTTTCGAATGTAGGCATAATTGACCTATCCAAAAGTATTACTCTGATAAATCCATCCCGAGCTAAAACACCCTTCACTCGAAGGTTATACACTTCAGACGAAGCTTCGTAACAGTTTTAACGCACTTCTCGATTAGTTGGGTATGACATGGCAAATGGAAAATAGACAGGAGGACAGATGAAAATTCCGTTACATATTTCTGCAGATCCTCCTCCAACAAATAGCAAGTCAGGGGTGGCTCGGTTACTTCGATTTCTTTTCAGTTGATTAAGTAAGTGTAATCCTGAGCACTAAAGTGTATTGCTGGAATATTGAATTTACGTACAGGAGGTGTTTGGTTTGAGATTCTCGACCTTGTGTCAAGGATTGTACGCATAGCTAGTTTTCGAATATGATTTCTATCACCGGCGAGCATAGATACCAATAAATTCTCCGGATACGCAAAGAAACCATTAATATGAATTTCCTAGCTCCAATGAGCTTTAGTTCATTGTTTAAATACCGTGATAAGCTATAGTAAATTCACAGGAGCATCCTTGATAGCAGGATTACTTTTGATGTAAAACCACATCGGAGCATACATTTCCCATGATGAGTGTAACCAGCTCTTTCAAGTTCGAAGATGGGCTAGTAGTGCTTATGTACATTCTAAGCACTCTGTTTGCAGCAGCGCTGAAACTTAGATGTTTTCTGGGGGGAGGATTAGTACGCGTATTTGGGCCCCTAGAAAAGTTTCTCTAATTTTTGTGTCCCGTCCTTCTATCTTTCTTTTACTATTCATGGGCCCCCGGAGTCTGTAGGCCCTCCCGCATGGCAAAGTCTGCGGGGCCGTTTGTTACGCCTGTGGACCCGTTCTATACATAAGAAATTAATTAAGAGGACATAATTGACAAATTTCAAAGCCATAAAAATAAAGATTATTTCTAGAGCCCCTAATAGTAGATATTTTTACTGAAATGGGCCCACGACGCATTTTTGTTTTATCTATCTTTTGTGTGATGTTTTGTTTATGTAGGTCTAAAGTAGTGAACCTGTTTGATGCTTTGTTTATAATTTCACGTTCGTGTCGTATATGGAGTAAGAAAATTTTGTCTTAGAATGGGCCCCCCTCGAACAACTATGAGCTTCCCTGGTGGGTAGTTGACCCTTGCCCCCCACAAGTTATGATCCTGGTTGGCAGTAGTTATCCATCTGGCATAGAATAAATTTCCCGAACTTCTTCATACAAAGTTCGGTGAAAACTCACCAGCAGAGATTGCTTTGCAAATATCCCACATGGTGCTAAGTTTTGGTCTGTGATAAGGTTGCTGACGTCTTTTTACATAGCTTGAAAATTAACGTTTGGTAAATCCCCACAATCACCGCCGCATATCTGGCTTCAACATTAGGACTGACGAGTAATATCCACCTTTTTTTAGCGATGTTCAAAATATTTATGAAGGTGAAAAACGATGCTCTGGAGAATCAGGGAAGCAGAATTGCCTTCTACAGTGGAAACTGGGCATATTTGCGTTTATTGTCTAGTTTGCTCTGGCTTCATCGTATATTGTACTTTTGTATAGTCAAAACTATCAGTTAATCCTTTCGATACGTTGCTTTACTTTAAGATATTTCATTATAACGGCCAACATAAAATTCAGTAAACGTTCTCAGCGTGAAAGACAAAGCTTTGCTGACTTTCGTCGACTAATGTCCTTCAACTCACGAGAACATTTTCCCTTACGTTGTAATCCGTTCCTCAAAACTAAACAAGTTTCGTTGAAACAAAAAGAATAGGTTTCTTTCATATTTTCAAGACATTTTACATCCTTACCAGGCTTTCTACTAGCTTGCCTCCAACTCCCAAGAAACTGGCGTAAAAGTTAAACTTCTGATTGCCCTCGATCATCTGGTAAATACATTTTGGAACCATAAACCTATTTTTACCATTCCTATCCTATCAAGCAGTTTTCATCACATATTAAAAGGTTAAAGCAAAACTGCTCTACTTTTTTTATTACTTAACCAATATTCAACACGTTTGTTTACCTATCTCTACAACAAATATGTTCTTTTCTGCGAATAAAAAACTTCTTCGGCTGTAAATTCTGTTATATTCTTCTCTTTAATATGTAAGGAACTTCCGTAAGTTATCTAAATCTGTCATTCCGTTCATCTTACAAGTTAATTATGCAACTCTTGGAATAAAAAAAGTCGACTGTGCGGACGACCACCTTAAATCGTATAATCTATATCCCATTAACCGAGTGGGATTTAGATATTTAAAACAGTGTATACCAATCTCGTTAATTCTATTATAATGAATATATATTATTTCTTTTTTCTTAGTAGTAGTCCACTTACCTGTGGTACGTGATATTCATGCTTCGATCCCGGCCCAAGTAAGTTTGTGGTGGAAAACATGGTGTCAATGGGTTTTCTGAATGTAGTCCCATTACCTACCACAATTTAAGTCCAAGCGATACATTTGCAGGACGTTAAATTGAAAGAGTTCATTAAATTTTTTTCTTGTCTTGTTGCCTTTTCCTGAGAAAGCTTTTCACAGGAGTCCTACAACCCTGCTTACTATACAAGCACTATTACTAGCTTTAATCCTCTTCATACACTCTAATTTTTAATATTGTCTGATAATGCGTTTACGTGAGTTGGCAGTATACGGTTTGAAATGTAGTACTATCGTGTTAGTTTGGTTAAAGCAAAAAAAAAACTATTAGTATATGTACTTGATTTATTCAAATCATTACTTAGCCATGGTTTCCAAATTGGAAAGTGAATAAATAATTTCTGTATACCTGACCTATACATATTAATTTACAGATTAAATTATAGCATATATCATATACTAAATGCATACAGAACGTCTATATTATATATGCGCACACTAGATTCATTTATATTAAAGTGGAAATATAATTGCAAAATGAGAATGAAATGCATCGCTCAGGTAAACTTAGTTGTATTCTCATAATGTAGTACATGCCTGCCAGATAAACAAGTTCTCATCAGATGTAGATGAGTGTTTGACTTTATAGATCCCAGTTTGTGGTCGAAATTCGACAGAGTGCAATAAGACACGAAAAATATTGGGAATATAACTGAAATGACTTCAAGGAAGTTCTTACATCAGTTCTGGGAATAAACCAATATCGCATGGGCATATTCGCTTGACATATGGCGGGCACTTCATTATCTCCGAATCCTATCGTCATAAGAGAGCCTGTAACGCATGGGCAGTAGGGCATCTGACCTTTCTTGAAGTAAAATATGTCCAGATTGCAGAAGATATTGTCATTTGTATCGCAATTATGCATGCAAATGTTGATTTAGGAACGAGTCATAGTAAATAATATATCGGGTATACCCTGGTGGTACTTGATGTGAGAAGGCCAAAGAACGTTTGAGACTGGCATCAGCTCATTGAGGTCATATAACAATACTATCACGACTTTAACATTTGTTGCATCTTGTTTGACATTTTTGAAAGTGGGGGCACTGGCTGGCTCAATTTACTAGACTGGCGATCTTAGGATCTCCTCCCATAATTCCTGAATCAGGATTTAGGATTTAAATTTCTGGGTTCTCCGCATCTTTTGGCAATTTAGCCTATCCCATTTAAGGAATTACGTTCCTCGGCGAGCACACTCTCCGGGGAAAATGAAGGAAGGAAACGGCCTGGCACCTTTAAGTTATGTACCATCCTAGCATTTGCCTGGTGTGAATGAATAAAACCCAGGAAAACCTCATTCAAGGTGGCTAGACTGAAAAAGCTGTTACACCATTTCGACCGAGTTCCCCACCGGGAATAGAACCCAGCACCTCTCGCACCGAAGGCGAATACGCTACTCGGGGCCGATTCCTGAATCCAAATACTACGATGCAGAAAACAAAAACAAACTTGAATAGGTATAAACGTGTATGTTTCCATACTCTGTATGTGCCACTTTTGCACCTCCATCAGGACACTAGATAAAGTTCGTCTGCAATTGTAGGAATACCCTGATCAAGTGCTAGCATGTAGTGCATTGACACAAATGAAATTTCAGGTCATTGGCCAGTTTACCAGGCGGCTATTGCGTATCAGTTTCGGGAAATGTTGTTGATTAAAAGGATTTAAAATATAGCCCCCTCCATGTTATTTGTATGCCACACTTGCACCTCGATACGAATACTCCAGCCCATTTTCCTACAGTGCGATAAAACACAGTCAGTTTGACTGCTTCGAAATTAACTTTGGTTGCATATTTTACCAAGCGAAAGGATAATTGGACTTTAGAGATGCACACCTTCATAACATACATTTGTTAACCTTTAGATACACTTGGTGGGTCAAATTGACCCGGTACCTGTTTCTTTTGTTTTTCTAAACGAGTCAATGATGTTTTTATAAAACCAGTCTTTGTGACATCTGATATTCATCTTTTGTCTACTATACCTGATATTTAGTTTTTTAGTATCACCAAATATGGAGTGGGGGAAAACTGATTTCTCTCTTTGCTCCGTAATTACATTTGGTGGGTCAAATTGACCCGTGATTTAGTTTGTTTTATTTTCAGTGATATATTTCACTTTCGAACACTTGTATTTTCTAAAGCAACATAAGGTCAAAAATGCGGAAATGAAGAGACGAAAAAGAAGAAGAAGAAGAAGAAAATATTTTTCTGTGAATTTGATTTATTGAAAATTGTTGTCAGCTTGTGTATTAGTACGTCTATTTGTGAGGTGAAATTTAGACTGCGAAAATGAGCGGACTCTCAGATGAGGCTATAAGAGATGAACTTCTGCTAGATGCAAGTGTGGATGACGATAATGACACGGAAGATACTGGACAGCTACAGGCAGAAAGAGTTACTGTTATTCCCGACAGTAATGAAGAGGATTCCTATAATGAAAGTGAATCTACGGACGACAGTGAAAGTGAAACTACTAACGATGTGCCCATTCCCTCTTGTAGTCATGATATAAACGGTAGATATATTTCTAAAGACGGTACTATTTGGAACACGAATCCCCGTACTTTAAGTCAAACCCTTGTACATCATGTTGTAAGACATAATCCTGGACCTGTCAAAAACATTCATCGCACTTCACCTAAAGCTGCGTTTGATATGTTCTTTTCACCAGACTTGTTGGAAGAAATTAGACTGTGTACAAATCTAGAAGGCAAACGCGTTGCTCGAGAAAAAAGAACTACCTGGAAAGAAGTTGATATGGTGGAACTTACTGCTTTTCTTGGATTACTTCTTCTTGCTGGCCTAGAAAGAAATTGGGATGTACCGGTAAAAGAATTGTTTCTTGACATGTATGCAAATCCACTTTATCGAGCTACCATGTCGGTAAACATATTCTTGAATATACTGCGAGTAATGAGATTTGATGACAAGCGTACACGGGATACTAGGCTAAAAACTGACCGCCTTGCTGCCATAAGTTTCGTATGGGATATGTTCATGAAGAATTGCTCCGAAGCTATGATTCCAGACATTTATCTAACCATTGATGAACAGTTGCTGCCATACAGAGGTCGATGTAGTTTTATTCAGTATATGCCCCAAAAGCCAGGGAAATACGGAATCAAAATATTCTGGATGTGTTCTGCTAAATCTGGTTATGCGTACATTGGAATGGTGTACATAGGTCGCAAACCTGGGCAGCAAGTACAAACTAACCTATCACAATATGTTGTTCTAAATCTATCTGAATCTTTGAAGAACTTTCCAGGGAGAAATATTACAACAGACAATTATTTCACAAGTTTATCTCTTGCTAAAGAGTTGTTACGTAATAAGATTACTTTAGTTGGAACAATTAGGAAACACAGGAGGGAAGTGCCTACAATTATGCTACCAGCTAAAAATCGACAAATTTATTCGTCTGAATTTGTTTTCATTCCACAAGCGACAATGGTTAGTTTTGTAACGAAGAAAAATAAAGCTGTTATTTTATTATCTTTTATGCATGGAGATGCTTCAATAGATTCTGAAAGTGCAAAAAAAGCCAGAAATAATAACATTTTATAACAAAACCAAGGGTGGTGTCGATACTATGGATAAATTGGTACGCACATACACAACAAAGAGGCAAACCAGGCGGTGGCCTATGACCTTGTTTTTCAACATGCTAGATGTCGGAGGAAATAACGCATATATAACGTACATAGCTTGCAATCCTGACTACGAAGGAAATGCTACTGACCGCCGCAGAAAATTCCTGAAAGAGCTTGTGCATGACATGTTGGAACCTCAGATGGAAAGGCGTGTGCTGATTCCTGACTTGAAGAGGAGTGTAGTGGATGCTTTGAAAAGATGTGGTATAACACGAGGACCACAAGAAGACCGTGCCGGAATTTCAAGGAAAAGGAAGCGATGCTCAGTTTGTCCTACGTCAGCGGATAAGAAAACATCTACTGTCTGCTATAAATGTCAAAGTTTCATCTGCACAGTTCATACTGTGTCTTTGTGTGAAGAATGTGGGTAGGGTGAGAATGTAGAGTAGTTCTGTAGTTAAAGTACTTTATTACTTGTTGCTAATAATTTCTAATAGCATTAAAATTCACCTCTGTGCAACATGTTACGATATGAATAATGAAATATTATTCTGAATTGCAATCAATAGTGTATTTTTACTACAATAGCATGCCTATGAACAAGTAGACATTTCCGTGTGTACATAATCTCTTGTACAACCTTCAAGCACATTACGACCGTGTGAGAAAATAGCGATGAAGCAAACAAATTCTGAATAAAAATTCCAAGTTCTTTGATTACAATAGTAAACCTGTGAACAGGTACACATATGCCTTGTACAAATAAGTTCTTGTACACATAAGCCCTTGTACAAACTTCAAGCAGATTAGAACCATGTGAGAAACTAGGGATATAGCAAACATCATTTCCGAAGCAAAATCTCCAATTTCCTAAAGATTAAACATCAAAAAGAGCACCGGGTCATTTTGACTCACCAAGTGTAATTACGTATGAAAAATGCCAAGTGAATCTAAGGGTTAAAGAAACGAAAGTATCCATCACCCATATTATCTTAAATACCAAATTCAGGATAAATTCTTTCATTCTTTTATTTTTGAATGTTATTACATATGCAAGACTACTGGATAGGGTCACTAAATCTCAGATATAAATATGGAAAACCTAACCACACTTACCAATTTTATTTTTGAAAGGAAAAATCATAATTTTGGAGTCAGTGCAGCCCAATGTTATTGTGAAGTTTTATCTTATATTTGCCAAGATTAATCCATGACCCTTGGTCAATGAGCGACGACTGCTGTTTAAGAGTTTCCACTACAGCGAAATTATACTACCACTAATTTTAGAGATTTTCTGTAGTATCTTCAAAACAAATATCAAAATTTGATGCAGAAACGTAATGAACTTAACTTACTACAGAATATTATATTACATGTGATACCGTTGGCAAACTAATCTGCTTTCGGTTTGCAACTCTAGATAGATTTAGCATTTCTTGCTCGTTCTGTACTTAGTTTCATACCAAAAACAGATAGGTGAATTGTGGTAAAATTATCACATGCAAAATCATATTGACTAGTTCACTACGTTTCCGATTTTCGAATATTTTTATTTGTTTTGAAGATATTACAGAAAAAACTCTAAAATTAGCGGTAGCTTAATTTCGTTGTAGTGAAGACCCTTAAATGAATGCCATCCTATATTACTGTTTGTGTTTTCCTTTTCCATTGTTACTTTAATGTTTATGTTTGGTAGTTTATGAATGTTTACTACAGCTATGTCGATTGAAATGCATTCGAGTTTCTAGATTTTTCATGATTTTCCAATGACTAATATGTATTCCAATTTCAAACCTGTTGATTGTAAATGGCCTTAAATTTTCGTTTAATTCTAATCAGCTGACAACTCTTGCTAATATATATTTTTTTCCTTACCTGTTAATCCGTTCTGGCTTACTTTACTCTATATATAAATATCGTTGGCTTTCCTGTTAATGGAAATAATAGTAAAACACTGCAAATATATCTCTGTGTGCTTTATGCTAATTATAACAATAAACAATTATTATTATAAATGTCACGTTTAAGTTGTTGCTACATGCCCAATGCGAATACATGTCAATTACTGCTTCATCATTCATTTCCTATCTGATTCTAATATATGTTTTCGTATGTTAAATTTGGTATAATTGAAGTATTTAAAACAATTCTGACGATTAATTGCAATTTGTAAACTGCTCTCGGTCAATTCAATTATTTCAAAATTTGATACGTGTATAAAACCATTTTATTTAAATAAAATGCATGGAAGAAGTGAATATTTTTCAAATATTCTATTAGCAAGATTGAGTTCATACACAGATGAAATCATTGTAAATAATCAGTGCGGGTTTAGACAAAATTGATCAACTATCGTTCAAAAATTTACAATTGGCCAAAAACTCAGAAAGAAGTGGGAATACAATACCCAGGTACATCAAATATTTATTCATTTTAGAACGTCAGCACATTCCTTTGACGTCAGACGTAGCTGTATGCAGAATGTGATCTATGAATTTGATTTGTCAGGATGACGTCAGGAACTGTGATGAAATCATGAATTCAAACGTCAGCACATTTCTTTCCAATGACGTTAGCGAAAACTATTAACCAGCAAATACAGTGTCATTCCACGAAATCATTTGAGGAAGTGCGTTTCAGAAGCAAAGATGTGTACTTCTAACGATAAAGAATTCATCTTCGCAAGCTATTATAAAATTAATATATTTCAAACAAAACATGTGATGATTGGTATCAGTGCTAGAACATTTGAACCCGTATTTCGATTGGGCAAAGCAGAACAATTTGGTGTAGAACTGAACTTTGAAGAATGGCAAATATTATGTTCACAAATCGACCAAATGAATGATTATTTTCATGAGCTAAATGTGACCATAGTCAAATAATTAGGCTTAAATCATGAAGTGGTGCTGCGTACAGTCCTTGAAGAGAAGATGGTGCTGTTACGTAAAAAGAGTACATTGCATGTCCCTCGCAACATGGTGTATCTAACGCAAACGGTATAGAGAAAATTCATCAACGTATTCCAGTGTGTGAAACATGCAGTGGAAGTGTGCAACAAAACAAGTATATTCCTGAAAAAGTACTATTTTGAAAAATGTGTCATGCATATTGTACAACATGTATCTAGATGTTGTGATGGTTGTCAACATCGTTCGTGGGTGCATACCTGTATTGATAAACAGTTTATTTGTGATTAAATGGACATTCAGTTCCCACCAATTGATATTGCAATAGACCTTAAAAGACTTCAACTGGAATTAAAATTATACGATAAAGATAAGCAAGTACAAGAAGTTCAATATACAGTGTATCGACAATATCCAGATTCTATATCTGGTAGGGATGTATGTGGAGTGTAATAAAATGATCCATTTCAATGATTTGTGTTGTTTCATTTCAAGTACAGCCCCATGTTCTGACATGTACTATTGCATCATGAAAAAACACTGTTGTCAAAGGTTTTTGTTCTAAACATTTCCGGTTCTTTACTAATGAGTGCACAAACTTAAAAATGTCAAACTAAAATTTTCCAAACAATAATTTCAAACAAAAAATTTACAAACAAAAATTTCGAACAAAAATCTTTGAAACAAAATTTAGAGAAAAAAAATTGAAAAAAATAAAAAAAATTCAAACGAAAAAATCAAACAAAATTTTGAAAAGAAAAAAATTCAAACAAAATTTTGAAACAAAATATTTCAAACAAAAAAATTGGAAACGAAAAATTACAAACAAAAAATTTTAAACAAAATTTAAAAAAAATTCAAACAAAAATTTGAAATCAAGAATTTTCAAACAAAAATTTCAAACTAAACATTTTACGTTTCACGGTTAACCGTCAAACTTTATTCGGTTTTCAACTATTCGATTAACAAATAAACTGTTTTGATCATATTTATCAGTGAGTACAAAATGTTGAACGAAACCAAGATTTTTAAATGTTAAACATAACAAAACTGAATGCAGCAATGATTTGAAAATCATCAACCAATCAGATTGCACGAAAGATAGTGATCAGCCAATCAAATTGCATTAACAATAACTTTGCTAGTGTCAGATTACATCACCTTATGATTAAATTTCAAACTGTTGTAGCATGTATTGCCTTTCGTCTATGAGTCGTAAGATTCAATAAGGTTAGCTATCAGATTTCTAAAGTTCAAGGTCAAATCAATCACCACCAACGACCTTAGACTATGAGCTATGACTAAAGTTCAATGTATTGTTTCAAATTTCGCGCCTTATGTTAAAATTATGCTTATCACCATTCCCAAATTTAAAGAATACTTCTCTTGATATACTTCTAAGTCTTAGAGTTAATCATTAAATTATATGTTCAATAAGGTCAATAATGTCCGTCAATTGTTTACCTGAGTAGAACCAACTGTTTTCTGGGTACTCAAACTTAAGAAGTACTACAACAAAGGAAACGAATCAGTGTACACTACCTCATCAAGGACAATCACGTGGTACAACGTCTTGCTTACGTTTATATTTGGCGGGAATAATCAAAACCAATGACGTAATTTCATTTGACAATTCTCAAATTATCTTACAAAATTTCAATATACCAATGTCCTGGACTCCTAATCCCATCATAGGTCAATAACTGATCACGTGATCATACTCATATTTGACAATGATTTACCCAATGAATGAGATACTATCCAATTTTAAGAACACTTAGGAATTATTGATATAACAATAAGAAATGTACCGCCTCCCAAAATTTAAGATTGGTACACAAATACACCTGTGTCTTATGAAAAAGTAATAAATCCTGTACTCATTTAATAATAAGGCCGGTCAATATCCTTTAAAGTTTGAATATTTGGTCATAAGAGGAACACCAACATCTACAATGGGTCCTAGAAAACGTTTACCGAATTTTGTTATTTGATAATTCCCAAATTTAAAAGGGAACATAAACATATAAAGGTAAAAAAAAACATCTGTACATACCCATATAACGTGTTAAATACTATCAAAGGGGACAATAACCTCCGAAATTTGATTTTTGGTAGTTCTTTACCCATGAAAGGGAACGATTTGGACCATCCAAATTTATAGTGGTACATATTGAAGTCCTGTACTATGATACCAAATGCTTATATTAAACAATTTCTAAAACCGAGTGGATGAGCCAAGATACCCCTCCCACATTTTTAAAGGGGAGCGCAAACGTACCTATGTGTTATGATAAGTAATGGACACCTATTCATAACCCTATAACCATATAAGGTAATAGGACCTCATAAAAAGGGAGAAATTAGGCCAAAAACCAAACACATGGTACAACATATTGCTTATGTTTATATTTTAGCAATTTTTACCCATGAAAGGGAACAAGATGGACCATCGAAATTTATCATGATACATGTTGAGGCATGTACTATGATACCGAATCCCCTCCCGGGGTGCATCAATGTACCCATGTCTTATAATAGGAAGTGGGCCAATATATACATGACCATATAACCATATAAGGTAATAGGAAATCATCCAAAGGGATAAATTGAGCCAAAACCAAACACGTTGTTGAACTAAAATTTAGCAATTTCGTACCCATGAAAGGAAACGAGGTGAACCACCCAAATTTATACTAATCTATATTAGGGTCCTATACTATAATACCAAACATGTAAAAGGGACAATTTCCAAAATTAAAGGGGTGTGCCAAAGTACCCCTCCCAAAAAATTTAAACGGGAGCACAAATGTGCCTATGTCTTATAATAGGAAATGAATTCCTATACGTGACCATATAAAGATATAAGGTAATAGGACCTCATCCAATGGAATAAATTAGGTAAAAAACGAAACACGTGGTACAACGTATTGCTTACGTTTATAATTTGTCAATTTTGTACCACTAAAAGGGAACGAAGTTATATTAATATATATTAGGGTCCTATACTATCATACCAAATATATAAAATTGGCAATTTCCAAAATTTAAGGGGTGGGCCAAAGTACTCCTCCCAAATTTTTCAAGGGGTACATTAATATACAAATGTTTTATGAAAGGTAATGAACCCCGGTATACGCCCATATAACCATATAGGATAATAACACCTCATCAAAGGCGATAAATTTAGTCAAAGGACCAAACACGTGGTTGTACTAAAATTTTGTAATTTTGTACCCATGAAAGGGAACGAGGTGGACAATCCAAATTTATAGTGATACATACTAGGATTCTATACTATTATACCAAATGTTTAAATTGGGCAATTTCTAAAAATGAAGGGGTGGGCCAAGGTACCCCTCCCAAATTTTTAAAGGGGTGCACCAATATACCCATGCCTTATGAAAAGTAATAGACTCCTGTATATCCCCATATAAACATATAAGGTAATAGGACGTCATCCAAGGGGATAACTTAGGTCAAAACCAAACGCGTGGTACTACGTATTGCTTAGGTTTATATTTTGGCAATTTTGTACCCCTAAAAGGGAACGAGGTGGACCATCCAAATTTATCATAATACATATTAGGGTCCTGTAGTATAATACCAAATGTTTAAATTGGGCATTTTCGAAAATTTAGGAGTTTGCCAAGGTACCCCTCCCAAATTTTTCAAGGGGTGCATTAATATACCCATGTCTTCTGAAAGGGAATGGACCCCTTTACATGACCATATAACTATATAAGGTAATAACACCTCATCAAAGGGGAAAAATCGACCCAAAACCAAACACATGGTATAACGTATTGCTTACGTTTATATTTTGGCAATTTTGAACCCCTAGAAGGGAACGAGGTGTACCACTCAAATTTATCATAATACATATTAGGGTCCTATACTATAATACCCAATGTTTAGATTGGTCAACTTCCAAAATTTAAGGGGTGGACCAAGATACCCCTGCCAAATTTTTGAAGGGGTGCATTTATATATCCATGTCTTGTGAAAGGTAATCGACACCTGTATACGCCCATATAACCATATAATGTAATAATACCTCATCAAACGGGATAAATTAGGTCAAAAGCCTCCGAAGTTTGAATTTTTGGCCATTTTTTACCCATGAAACTGAACGACATAGACACCCAATACTGATAAAAGTACATACTATGGTCCTAGGCTACCATATCCAATTTTTGGATTTGGCAATTTCCAAACTTTAAGGTGGGTGGTCTTATGTACCCCTGCCAAAATTTTAGGGGTGGGCCTGGTTCCTCTGCCAAAATCTAGAAGGGGTGGTCCTAAGTACCCGTAGGTCATTGACTCCGGGCCAAGGTCATTGACCTTTGACCCCGGTCATAAAAGAGAGTGAGGATGAGTCATTCGTGCATAATGGGGCCACTACTGTGGTTATGTCTTCTGTCTGCCATTGCACCATCTGTTCGAGATAATTACATTCTTCTATTTACCCGTAGATGTCAATAAAGGAAACAAAGTCTGTGCAGAGATAATCAAATCATTTAAACATTACATGGTGTGAAAATGATGTCGCCGGTTATTAATTTAATAATTTTTCCTAGATGAGTCATACAGTACTTTTACTTCTTAAAAAGCTCTATGTGATGAATAAGAATATACTGAACAATTTTTCTTATGATAAATTAAAGTTTTTTTTCTGAAACATATAAAAAATATATTATTTTAGGTACATACTCGTATAGGGTGAGCTTTTCTTCTCATGAAATGTAGTTCATTGAAAACAGTGGAATCTCTGTTATTTCTTTGGAATGTAAATTTATAATTCCAATACCATATGAAATTTTACCTACTTCAATCTGCTAAGATAATCATTTATTAGATTTTATTCCACCAATTACCATTTTGTGTAGTTTCAAATTTAAAGTGTTGTATAATATAAAATCCTACCTTCTTCTTTGTTAAAGCTATACCGAAACATTGGGAGCATTTCACGTCCTTCTGTTTTCTTATTTGTGAGTACTTCTTGCACTAATTGTTTCTTGCTCACAATAATTTGAACAAATCCCATTTGATTGAATGTAAATACAGATCCATGTTTAGTACATGCATGCGTCTGTGCTATAATCCAGGAACGGAATTTTACGCAAAGATAAAATCCATACAAACTATTTCCAAGGAATGGAATAGACATTGGAGCTAGGGAAAAGATAAAGAAAAGAAAATAATTTATTATTATTCAAATATTGCACTTTTAAATTGGTTTGTAATATTTTTTAAAGTGGAATAAGAATCCAAATAAATTTAAACATATTTAGAAAAGCAAGACTAATATTGATATGTGTCAGCTTGAACAATATTTTAACATTACCGCGATTACTGCTCATGAGAAAGTCGAGATAATTGAACAAAAGTACTTGAATTTCTATTTAAAACAATGTACGAATTACTACTTAATTTAGTTTTTATTACTAGTTTATAATATACGTATATGTTAAGAGACTGGTATCTTTACGAATGAATATGCAAAGAGCATCAATAAATTTGTAGGTTGGAAATAGCATTAAAGCAATAGTTAGTACAGACGTATTATGGAACGTGCCTTCAGAGTCAAATCTTAGGCTATAAATCCCGTTGTTGTGTGGCGTTTATTTCAAAAACCGCCGTAGCTGTCATTCCTTTCCTAAAGCTGCTCTATCGATCTAAGGAAGAATCTAAACTAGGATGACATATCTGGAAACTTAATACTGCAGAGTAAATGTTTTCATCAAAATAAGTATCTCAATCGTCAAGTCGGGATGAGGATGGCGGGTTTACTAAGAGCTCTTAATGACATAAGTACAAACTTAGTGCCACAGCATCTGCTACGTTACAACCACTTTTGAGATTTTCGTTTGAGATGTATGATATTGTTTATTTATTAAACAAAGCATCATGAATACATGGTGGCTGTCTAGTGTTTTAAACGGAATTTCATATTGTCCCCGCCATCTTAATGACAGACATTAAGTCAACTCTAATGATTGAGTCCTGTCTCAACACGTGGTCAAGCTCTCTACTCTCGGAAGAATAGCATGTCCGAGGAACAATATTCCTAAAAGCTTTCGTAGCACTGGAGTAACTTGGTTTCATGGACGACTTATATCCAAATTTCAAAAAGATGATACAAAACACACAAAACCTTCGTCTCATAACAACTGCTCCACAAGGATATGACATTCACTGAATGTGACGAAACAATATAACTCTATAATGATTCGAACTATCAACTTCATTTTATTCGCATTTATATCGTGACAGTTACTTACAGTTATATTGTAGAGAACAACTTTTAGCTGTGCTTGGAAATGAATCGTATGTATGGAACCGTTGGTCAGGCCTAAGACTTCTAGCTAGCTATTGGAGAATGAGTGATGGTATGTATGATGGAAATTGTTATATTTTTAGTTCATTTCGTTTATTGTAGAAATGAATAGTATGGATAAGACAATAGGTAGTGTAAAAATTGGTACTGGTATTAAGGCTACCAATCTATACAACAAGAGAAACTGGGCCTATGCTTCGAAACTTTTGTTAGAAGAATCTTTGATTTCTTCTCTTCCGGACGCTCTGGTGTTAAATGCCGTAATTTTTTTGTCTAGATTGAAAATAAAGCTCATTTGAGAGTTTCTTTACATAGATTAGCTATTAGCGTTGCCACGTATTTCTATCATGTTTCGTTGCCAGCTATCGATACGGCTTCATAACAAAACTCGCAATACTAGGGGTAACAACACCTAATGGAAACGTTTGAATGTTTAATCGACGAGGTAATTAAGCTATCGGAAATTGAGCTCCATAGAAATATGGGGAATACAGTTATATATTATATTCATTTTAAATTAGAGAATTGCGAACCATATTTGTATATCAGTGCGCGGATAGGTACAGTACATGAAGTTTCTAATGAAATGGAAACTAATATATGTCATATAAGGTTACTTTATAGGAAGTTCAATGTTCAAATGGACTTTGGTAATTCAAAAAATGTTTCCCATGATAATATGTAATATGATTCCGAACTTTTAGCCTTAAAGAGGAAGTTAAATGCTTAGCTATTTGCAACAAACTATCCAGGTTATGCATTTCTGAATATTAGTGACACTCCTATCATGTACTGGATTGCAGTATTGTGTATTTTTCATCGTCTAAAAGTTATTTGGCGTTTGATAAAGAATTGAATTATGCTATTTTCAACTGTCGTTTATATAAACTTACTTTTCTTAAAATATGTTTCCACATGAATGAAAAGTTTAGTAAATAATCAATGCAGTGGCAACTTGAACTGTCTATTGCAATCACATAACATTGTTGAGGAATTCTTTTGGTAAATTTCAGCTTCATTGTATTTGAATTAGGTGATATTCTTTCCCGTTGCCTCACCATTTCAGAACAAACGACAGAAAATGGAGCATGTAGCGGCTGCTCTAAAAGAGTTACCTTAATCATATAACTGCCCAAAGCTTATCTCTATATGCTACAGAAGCACAGCGTATGATATGTCTTAAAAAAGAAATAGACCATCTTCAAGTTCTATCAAGTACATATACAATTAGCATACAAAAAAGTCATAACACTTTACAAAGATAAATGTATAAAAGATTTTTATTTAAACAAAAAGTCACAACATTGTATACTGAATGATTCAAGCCTGTAAGGGACAAGATCATCGAGTAGCTAAATATTACAACGTGGTCCAGTCTCATGTACCAGCAGCACACAAGTAGCATTGTGTGATATCAGAATGTATTCTTTGGGGAAATCCACACACTAAGATTTTTGCATTGTTTATAATTGCATTAATTACTAAATATAATCAAAAAAGTCAAGGCTTGTTTCAAAAATAATATATTTCAATAGTATCTTAATTCAAAGCTGTAACCTCCCCTTACTAAGAAATTAGGAAATATGCGGATCGCTAAAATTCAACAATTTACTAACTACCAACTGACTGTAAAGTGTGATTGTTGTTTGCCATTTTTTCTAGTTAATTTTTAATTTTCGCCTTCGAAAGGGGCCCGCATTTTATCCTAACTTGATTCCTTAAAGTACTATTTTTTCATAAACTACACATTATAAGCGGAAGGCGAAAACAATATATTAATATTCTGCATTAACTAATTATTACAATTAATATAAAAGAATAAGAAAAACACTATTTCAACTTAAAGGAAATTCTTGCTTAAATACATACAAAAATATGGAAGTATTTAGAAAATAAGATGTCGTTCTATCCATATCCATTAGAGAATAGCGTATCCATTTCAATCCAACAGACGTAACAATCGAATGCTTATCAACAGGACTTCGAAACAGATACTAACATTAAAAATTAAGGATACGAAGTTCATAGAGGATTGGTCAACCAATTAAAATTTACATTAATGCACATAAAATACAGGCGAAAGAATAAAAGGACAGTGAAGTTCTAGCACCAATGTAAGGCTTCAATAATGCATGAAACTTACAGACTTAGATCAATAAATCCAGTTTTTTTTTCTCAAAATCTACTTGCTTCAAGATTCATTGAATTTGTTATCGTCCAAACCATTTTCGGGATAGACATTTGGTAATGTTATCAGCCAAAGAAGGTTTGTTTTCAAGTTTAATTAACTTTTTATTGCTCACCTGTAAGTGGTAAGCACTCTTTCCTTCTCAACATCCCTTTTATGAGGTGCATCTGCTCATAGACTGTTATCTTTTCTTTGAATATCAAGATCCTGTACATTCCATTCCACATGGAATAGATCTATGCAATTATAGTTATAAACCAAATTGAAAGGACTATATTTTTCTCCTCATGAATACGGCTGTAAATTCAGTATTCTATCTCCTGTAAGTTAGCATCCCACTGGTCTTCCTTCCGACTAAAGTGATAAACATCGTTATCCATCCTTGGTCTATTCCACTGGTTCAGACCTTCGAACGTGTCACGCCCAAGTCCAGGTAATACTTCGAATACCACCGCTACTCTGGAATTCTTGAATTGCGATTATTTCTCTCTATTGAATACATGTAATACCCGTGTTGACAAGTCAATTGTTGTGATTACGCAACCTACTAGTGCTTCGTCTATGTTCCATAATGCAACGCATTCTAGTAATACTGCTGCCTCTTATTATGGCTTCTATGACCTAGAAATGAATGCCC
The DNA here is from genome assembly GCF_964235325.1 of Thermobia domestica. Taxonomy (NCBI): domain Eukaryota; kingdom Metazoa; phylum Arthropoda; class Insecta; order Zygentoma; family Lepismatidae; genus Thermobia; species Thermobia domestica. Next base: position 76,967,121 of record NC_137461.1, read on the forward strand.
TAAACATTCCTTCGTTCGTAACTGTCAATGATAGAGTATGAACTAAAAATGACGGTTTGTCGGATTTTTATACATACTCCTGTGGGTGTTAACAGATAATTATGTGGGTATTAGTATCTTCCGATCATACGTTATAGCATAGTCATGTTTTTTTTTTTGGTCCGATCTCATCTGTCGACCCAACCCTGCCGTCACTATTTTAGTAGCCAAAGTACCTCAAACAACAATGGCTGAATATGTCAGACCTATTTCCTTTTGAAATGTTGATGTTAAAATGATTAGTCGTTGTTTAGCTTCTAGATTAACTCATTATATGAATAAGTTGCTGAGGGATTTGCAATATGCTGCAGTTAAGGGTAAGGCTATATATCAGAGTTTAATGACTATTAAAGATTATATTACAATATGGCAAGATTATGAGATTCCCACAGCTATTTTTAATTCAGATTTTCAGAATGCGTTTGATAATATTGAGCATTCCTGTTTATGGAGAGTTTTGAAAGGTTTTGGTTTTAATGCTCGCATTATACAATACTTTAAATTCTTCTATAAAGACGCTGCGACAAAATTAAATATTAATGATCATCTCACCGTTCCAAACAAAGTAGTTCGTAGTATTCGACAAGGGGACCCTATAAGCTTACGATTGTTTACCTTGGCAATTACACTCTTCTTGTATGATGTAAACCGCAAGGTTCAGGTTTTTTACGTTATTACACGCCCTGTGTGTGGATATGCTGATTATGTCAATGTTTTCCTACATTCTGTTAATGACTATAACCAATTCATGCAAAGCGTTCCTAATTATCAACAAGTGTCTGGAGCTATATTGAATACAAGAAATCAACCGGTCTTATAATATACACTGCTCCACAAAACTTAAGCAACCCGAGAGAACGTGATATAAGCGACGTGTGGGGCCCATTCAGCACTGGTTAGTGGCATGCACATACACAGAGATGCGTCAGAGACACACAGGCAAGTCGAGCACACGTTCTATTCCATAAGCAGCACCGTTGCAAGCGCGGTGAACAAATTATGCCATGAGGCGTACACACAGCCCAGTAGTGTCCGAGGCTCCAAGCATTGGGTTAGTGGTTCTTGTGTGGGGTACACACCTTGCAATGACTGATAGACGACATTTGAGTGACTTTGACCGCAGGCGAATAATTGGGCGGTTTGAATTGGGTCGATCACAAGTGGAAGTGGCGGAGGAATTCAACGTGAACAAAAGCGTTGTGTCAAGGTTGTGGAGTCGCTTCCAAAATGGAGGTGAAGTCAGTAGACGTCATGGAGGAGGCCGTAAGAAGAAGACGCCGGCCGTCGATGACGAATTTCTCACAATTTCTGCCAAACGTAACCGTCAAGAGTCACGCCCTCAACTGGCCAATGAGTTGTTTCAGACTACAGAACAACGCGTGAGTCGTGAAACTGTTCGTCGTCGGCTCAACAGAGCAGGACTGTATGCAGTAAGGCCTGTGCTGTGTGCGCCATTGAAAGTGGAGCACAAACGTGCGCGTTACACATGGTGTCAGGAACATGTTGCATGGGGGAACACCAGTGGGCGCGTGTCATGTTCTCCGATGAGTCGAGATTAAGTTTGTCGTCTGATTCTGGTCGGACTTTAATGTGGAGAGAGCCAGAAACACGCTATCGTCCAAACTTCACTGCTGAACGGCCGTCTATGGCGGTGGTTCCATTATGGTGTGGGGTGGAATTATGCTGAATGGGAAAATGGACCTCCATATTGTGCAACATGGCACTTTGAAAGCACAACGGTACCGGGATTGAATGCTGAATACACATGTGCGCAATATCCGCGGAGCATTTGGCTCAGACTTCCTGTTCATGGATGACAATGCCCGCCCACACCGTGCACATCTTGTTTCCGACTATCTGGAGAGCGAAGACGTTACGCGTATTGCATAACATGCATATTCGCTGGACTTGAATCCCATCGAGCATGTGTGGGATGCTCTTGGACGGCGAATAGCGCAGCACAGTCCACCACCACGCACTCTCCCTGACCTGGGAATAGCTCTCCTCGAGGAGTGGCAACATCTGCCGCAAGACTTGATCAACACTCTGATTTGCAGCATGGAGGCCAGATGTCGTGCCTGTATAGCTGTTCGTGGTGGTCACACGCCATATTGACTGCCTATGCCCTCGCACAATCCAGCTTCACCTGTTGAGATATTGTTGTGCTGAACTTTTTGGTCACTCTGTACATCCTAACTGTATTGTTCGTCTTCACTTGTGTTGCATTGTGCATCTGGACCGTCGGTTTGTTCATTATACTTGGTGCAGTGATGGTGTCGTTTTATTTTCTGCCACTTTCTTCGAGTTGCTTAAGTTTTGTGGAGCAGTGTATAATTCTGAAGAGTTTAATAAAATTCAGGACATTGCATATCAATCTAGGATTAAAGTACTAGGAATATGATTTATGAGTAAGCTTGTTGAAACAGTAAGATATAATTATGACCTTGTCATTAATAAAACCAGGCATTTAAATATCTTGCAGAAATGTAGATCACTGTGTTGTCTAGTATTCTACTTCTCAATGTTTGTATTTTGAGTAAACTGTGGTATGTAGCTAACGTCTTTGCCTTGCCTTATACAGAAGGCAAAAAGCTACAAAGTGTTTGTGGCTTACTTTTGTGGAGCAATTGTGTGTTTCGTATTCGCTATAATGACGTCTGTTTATCGGTAGCGAACGGAGCCATTAACATGACTCATGTGCTGTTCAAGGCTGAGAGTTTGTTTGATCGAGGTAACTTGACTACCTTAGTTGAAGATGTACCTTCTCCCACTAGACACTTGCTGCGATATTTATTGGATATGATCTATCCACCCTGCCCTTGGCGATCACTTCCCTCCCCGCAAGTTGCTTTTACTTAAGTAGTGCCTTGTGTGCCTATATCTATAAATGCCATCGAACTCCCGATGTTTTCACTTTAACCAATAGGCAATTGTGAAAGTCCTACAACAGCTATCACCATGTAAATTAATAGAAAGGGAACCAGAATACAATTGGCATATCATATTTCGTAATACACGCTCAAAATATTTAACAGCAGAAAATTAATACTTTTGTACATAGTTCTGAATGACATTGTAGACCCGAAAGTAAAACGAAACAAATGTGGGTTTTGTGCCGACATAATATGTCCTTTCTGTTGTGCCACTGATTCCTTGAGTCAAGGATTAACAACTTGTGTGAACAGCAAACAAATCTGGTACCAATTGCGGCGATTCTTGGGTTTTATTATGTTTCACCCTAGTCCGTCAATTAAGGTAAATCCCCTCTTGCAACCGGAATATTGTTCTTGTCCCAATTCTGTTATCTGGCTTATAGCTCAAACAAATTACGTATGTACTCCCTATGGAAACTAGAGATAATCCTTTTTTTATATTGATTATCTTAAAGCTAATTACGACAAAATGAGCTTCCTTATGAAGACGTGTACTTTTGCTCGTTTTGTCGGCAACACCATATATGCGTAATAAACTTGTATTCATTTGTTATTCCAATGAGTTTTTTTAAGTAATTTGTAATACTAATGTGTAAATGCTACTTAAGTTCTAAAAAAGGGCATGAAAAAACTGTACAACTTGAATCTATGTCAAATGATCAGTTCTTTTTCTTTTCTTTTCCTTTCAGTAATATAGTGCATTAGCTGTATATATTTATATTGTTCTGGATTTGTGTTAATGGCCGTATGTATTCAAGTCTATTAGATAATAAAAAAGTTGTTAAAACGGTTGAGTGAATAGTCTGTCAATTATAAGTTTATGTTTTATTTTAAAGTGGGTTTTTATTTTCATCAGAGGACTAAGAACATTTCTTTCAATGAAGCTTCTACAAGTACTTAGCTTTCAAATTCGATTATATTATATATATCAATCGATTGTATGAATTGCAAATCTAAAATAAATAGTTTAAAACAAAATATTAAGTATGTTCAATATTCCATTATTATCCTTTCATTTGTAATGAAAATCTATTTATAAGCAATGATGATTTCAGAAGATTCTTCCCCAGGATTGTTAATATATGAAGGACGGAAAACAGTTAAAAGACTATTAGTTCACTTTGAGCATGATCGAAGATATGGTCCCGAAAAGGGGAATTTTTCAGGTCGATAGACTTAAATTCTCCCTCAAGTCACCCCCTGAAATCATCACTCTTTCAAATAATTTCGTAAGAAACAGGATATTACATTTATTTCTCATTCCACGTTTTCAAATGACAAAATCATAACCTAAAAGAAATTATAGTACTAAAAGAATAAAGAATTATATAATTAATGAAGTAAACATTATCGTGTAAGTTATCGATTTCTAGTCGGATTAAAACTGGAATATTGGAGTGGGTTGCTCTTTAAAGTAAATCCTAGCTCTATATAATTCTTACTGGAAAGGCATTTTACTACAATTACTTAATTAATATTTGTAATATTATACCTTTATTGTAATATTTTTACTATTCAATGTTGTATACACTTCATTTCCCAAAGTAAGCTCTCGCAAATGTATGGCGGACTAGTATCAAGTATGTATTATGAAGTAAATTATCACTTAGTTTAGTAAATGCTGCATTTTAAACTTCGTACTTTAACCACTACTACTACTACTACTACTAATAATAATAATAATAATAACAATTACAATAATAGTAATAATAATAATAAAAAATCATAGGTGTATATGTATCAGAACATCCGGCTTAGACAACAAAAGAATTCCACGTGGTGTATATTCGAAATTCTATTTAATTGAATCCGATAGAAGTACAAAGAGAAGCTTCGAGAACAGGTAAGAGATAAATCCTACTTTGATGGATCTCGAATCTACCTTTAAGAGTGATCTACGCGCAAGAGCTTTAGAGCACTTTTTAATTTTTCTTTAAGTACTGATTCACCAAACGTATCTAAGTAATTTTTCTTTATTTTGTAATCGGTGTACACATTTTACTGTTATTTCCTGTAACCTTGAACGTCAGGTACATGAACATAAAAACATTGAAGACAGTTAAAATTCCGAATTTTACCCACGGGAACCCATTCACCAAAGCCAAACATGCTAGCCACTAAACCGACAGGGAGAACAATACAATTTCTAGTGTCTGAAGGTTAAGCCCATTTCACCCTGATGTAACATGTCTATTGATTTGTCCGTATTTGTCAGTTTGAAGAATGGTGTATGTTTATTGAAATAGGACAACATGGTGTATGTTTATTGAAATAGGACAACATAAATTATCAGAATTATTAATGATTCTTCAAGGAAAGTCACAGTAGAAACATAAAAATCCACTTTACTGAATTCAGTCAGAATGACAACTTTTAACAAAATGTCACAATGTCCCAATGAAAAGCAGTGGTTTCCAATCTGGGGGCGCTGCTTCCTCCTGGGTAGGCGTGAAGAGCGAGTGAGGAGGCGAAAGCTACTGGATGAAACGAATTCTCAAATGAATAAAGCACCACTTATAATGACACCATTAAGATAAGCTTGACTATTTCAGAAAATACTACTGCACTAAGAGTATATGCCAAGTTCTTGCTGGCAATTAATATAAATTCCTGAGATTATTATTATTGTTATTAGACTTCCACTTCTTGGCCGAGGTGTGAAAAATTCACTACCATCTTCATACCGCTAAATCAATTTCTTCACTGTTTTTTCGTTACAGATCAAAACCCAAGAGATCTGAATGAGAGTTTGTCCCACTGTAATTCGACCTATAGTTTCACCTCTTTAATTCTCTCCATTCTTCTGAACTCCCACATTTCGAAAGCCTTAAACTGTTTTTCATCATGTTTGCGTAATATCCATATTTCTGCCTTAACAATACTGTAAAATACAGCACAGGCAGGATTTTATGAGCATTGTTTCAACCCTTTATTCACTGTATCTTAAAATTGAATTTTCTTAATCTTAAAGTCATCTTTCGCTATTCCTATCCTTTTTTATATTACACGTTTGAATGTCATATCATCATGAATAACACAACTCGCAAGTAACACTTCCCAAGTATAACACTCCGATTTTTGTAAAATTTGGCAAGTACATAAAGATAAATGAACACGTGTTTTTTATTTTCCGAGGAAAAACGGTTTTAGAGGCAAAAGCACCTACCCAAAAAATTGAAATTTGACGCCCGAAAGGCAGAAAGAAGTGGACCAAAGTGAATGAAATTGTGCACAGGTATTATGACGCTGAGTTCAAAAATATAGTTACGTTGCTCTTCATTGAAGGAATTGAAAATGATTATTTTTTTTAATATGCATTTTAAAAGACATTTTTCTCTCTTGACTTGCTACAAGCTAGCAACAGAGTAAAGAAATACGTAAAAACTTCTGATGGTGATTAATGTTGCTTTTGCTGCGCAATTTTGTGGGAAGTTTACTTGTCGAAGGTTACTCATAGTCATCCTACAGGATACATAATCATGATTTTGGCAACGTGACATCGCATTAATATGTTGAAATTGGTTAAATAGTTAAGAATCTATAGACACATCTAGAAATCATGCTATTAAATTCTTCCGGCTGTGACACTACACGTGTGTATATTTATGTCACGCCAGGTACCTTGATTGCGGCAGTCTCTAAGAGCCAATCAGAATGCCAAAGAGCAATAAGTTTTCACATTTGTTTAGATGATAAAACGGATGAACTGACTGATACGAGATTTGGGAGTGTCCGTCGAAAAATAATAAAAAGAGACCTCAAGGTCTCAATTCATTCATTCGGAGCTTCGGAGATTTGAGAATCAGACAGAGACGCAAGTTGTGTGCTGAGTATCATCGTCAAGGTTCTACGAGTTACAAGACCACTCTTCCAAGGTATGTACGAGCACTTATAGTGTTATTAACTACAATTAAGAGATGGTATGCAGTACTGCAAAATGATTTGTCTACCTACCGTAAAACTTTCAAGGTTAAGAACTGTTGTCGCATATTCGTATATCATCTTCCATCTCCAATAACTTAAATACCTAAATAATTTGCCTGTTAATCAATCTATATTAAGGTATCAAACGATCAAATGAACTATCAGATATCAAATTACACATGTTAAATCACTAAATTAAATGTTGTTTTATATTACCATTTTTGTTATGTAATAAACTTACTTTTTATAAATAATCTTGTCATTCCCCTAGAATAAACCATTTTTTCCCATGAAAATAATGGTGTAATTTAAGTATACTTCTTTTGTGACACCCGCTAAGACACAGCGTGAGCAATTCTCAATAAAATGTGGAAATTAACGAGCTAAGTAAACAAAAATAAGTCTGCAAATCGTCACAAATGGGGACTCGTCCAAAGCCTTTCTTCCCTTTTCATTTTTCGGGCCGAAAAATTTTGTGGTGCTGCTATGACATCTTTCCTTTTCTATGCTGTGTCTTATGTTTATGTTTTGATATTTTGTTCATAGTACATGATAATTAAATTGAATTATGTAAGTTGTCGCATTACTGCAATTGTGTTATTGTGGATTCTAATGGCAATTAGTGATCTGATTATATTGCTCATAGTGAAATACCCCCCATTATTTTTGTAAAAAAATTGTGAAAACAGTAATTTAAAAAGTCTTTCCATTGGTTCTCCATTTTCAACCCTAAGAAATCCCCACCAAAATTTCATGCTTGGTATATTGCAAAACCGGGTGAAGCAAGGTGCAAATATTGCAGAAAAACTCTTTCTCAGAAAGCCGCGCTCACGCAGGCCTTGCGCTCCGAAGTATGTCCCCTGGCAAAAGAAGCAACAGATCTGCCCGTGCAGTAAGCCTGTTTCCCAGTAGAAAGTTCGCCTACTTTACTTGAACCGCGGACGTACCATCGACAGCAGTATAGTTTACCAGATCCTGTGGATTGCCAACCAATAACACAAACGCAGCGTTATAAAGAAAATTTAGCTAAGTTTTAAGAAACTTGTAATAAAATGCCATCCTTGACTCCTTTGGACAGTACACAATATAAACCAGTGGTTGCGAAATGCAGAATTTTCCTTGAGCCAGAACAAATGAATAACTTTTCTAATGAAGGTGCAGTTAGTTCCTCTGAAGAGTCTCCTGGCATTATGACGAGTGACTTTGAGTTTAACCCTAAGTTAGCGTCAACATCTTTAAAGAAAGAAGAACAGCAGCATATAATTGCTCCAAAAGCGGTCACGGATGAAGAAGTTTATTTTCTATTTGATATGCCACCTCACATGGAAAAACCCTTGGAAGGTAACCTACCAGAAAATTCACCACCAGAATCAAGTAAATATGATTCCGATGACGAAATTCAACAAGTGGCAAAGTAGGAGCTCTATCAGAATAAGACTGCACGTGACGTACTAACACCAAGTCCTTTATCATATGACTCAGGCGAAGAACTTGAAGAGTTTATAAATGAAGAACCTTGTATTGAAAATTTAAGTTTTCCTAAATATCCGCAAATTGCTTCTCACCCTCCTCAAGTGAAATATTCTCGCACTGCTGATAACGCACTTGCACTATTGTTATATAAGAATATTAGGCAAGAAATTTTAGATAATCACTTAGTGAAGACTCCCTCAGAGGATTCATTACCCTTGGACGAGAATAAGGCAATAAATGTTAATTTACCCTCTCTGAAAGGACCCCAATTAGAAAATAGACAAAGTCCTGATGAATCAAGTGCACGGGAAGAAACAGAAGATCGAGTAGCCAGTGTCTCAGTATTGAAGTTGCCAAAATTTAAAGGAAGCCCAAAAGAATCGGTTACTAGATTCCTTGATAAATATCAGACCATAGCTCGTGCCCTCAATTGGCTTGACCAGGAGCAGTGTATATATCTAGCGGTCTGTCTTGAAAACTCTGTCTTGAAAACATCCAACAGTTGCAATTTCGAGAATTAAAGCAAATGATTTCTCGAGTATTTCCTGACGAATTATATAAAGGACAGCTTGAACAGAAATTAATGAGAAAACGACTCCCTCATCATTTTCCTCCAGATAACTTCGCGTATACTTTAATACGAGACTGGAAGTTCGTAAGACCTGAAATGGGAGAGAGAGAATTGTTACGCCTATTGTATAAAGCGTTGCCTTTAAATTAAGTCCAGGCCTTAGTATTAAAGAAAGTATCGACAATAGATCAAGCTATTCATGTGTTGCGTTTATTGTTTTGAGCTGACATTTATACTGAATCTCATCGGGAAATGAAGAAAAATGTAGATCATTAACTCTTTAAGCGCCATGTGCATATATTTTATGCACACTTGGTCTGTTCCTGGGGGCCACTGCATATATTTTATGCACACTTTGGTTTTCTCCTGGAGGCCAAGGCTTATATTTCATTTTTTCCTGTTTCGAGTCAGTTTTTCTTCTTCTTTGTTTCTTAAAAAATATTAATTTTGTTGTTGTTCTATACATTTGACTATAGGTTATGATGATATTTTGCGAAAATAGGAGTGTGGATAAATTATATACACATGGCCCCTGGGATAAAATTGCGAAGTAAATTTTCATGTTATTGAAATTTACGATAAATTTGTTTCCAAAGGTTTGCTAAATAACTTCTTATACTGCTCGAAATTACAAAGTGTTTGGAGATAACATTTCGAAAAGTATATTTTTTTTCTAAATGTTCATTCTAATTTTTATAATGAAGAGATAACAAAGATTTTCTCTCAAGAAAATATAAGAACAAGTCACAGTTTATCTCAGAGTTAGCAAGAAATGTCACCATTGCTTTCAATTTTTCAGTTACAATGTGTTTTTCAAAAATCAATCTTGACTAGTCGCTTTGCCTTCTGAACATACGGGACACACAGTTAAAACTTGCTTAGTGCTTCGCTGCATCTGCTCTTCCATAGCGCTGAGACAGCTTGATGTATAGTATTCTGTAGAACAACATCTTTTCTTACCTGATGTTTGGTGAATGTGTTTCTTCGAGTAGGTTGTCCATCGGAACTTTCCAAAATTTGTGTGGATGTATATCAATGCCAGGACGTGTTATTTGTTTTCATTGAAGTCTCTAGTATCTGATTTGATTTATTTTTAGTTAAATCTTATAGGCCTTATCTCATAAAGTGATAACGTAAAATATACCGGTACTATAAATATAATTTGGGGCTCGCCCTAGCTCTGTGGTAAAAAGGCTGACATAAACGCAATAGAAACGGGTTCAAACTTGGGTCCAAACTAAAAATCTTGTGGGTCCGGCGCACCCACACGATTATTAGTGTGGGTGTCTGAGTCCCGGAGCACCCACATAGTCGGCGCGCATGCATCTGAATGAACTGTGTCTTCACTCCCTTCTGGGTTGTTATTCCATAAGAAGCCATCTGGTCGAATACATCAATATACGATTTTTGCTTCATTCTATTCCAAAATCGTAGATGCTATTTTTTGTTGTGTTTTTGTTGTGCTTGTATGTAACTTCTGTCATGGTTAGCACGTCTTTGGTGGAAACAAATAAAACATCACGCTTATCCTTCCACTTACCAACGATCACATTAGCATTGCTTTGCAGAGTGATGATTTCACCCCCCGGAGCACCCACATAGTCGGCGCGCATGCATCTGAATGAACTGTGTCTTCACTCCCTTCTGGGTTGTTGTTCCATAAGAAGCCATCTGGTCGAATACATCAATATACGATTTTTGCTTCATTCTATTCCAAAATCGTAGATGCTATTTTTTGTTGTGTTTTTGTTGTGCTTGTATGTAACTTCTGTCATGGTTAGCACGTCTTTGGTGGAAACAAATAAAACATCACGCATATCCTTCCACTTACCAACGATCACATCAGTATTGCTTTGCAGAGTGATGATTTCACCTTATGGAGTTTCGCTGAAACTACAGGTTTTTTGATTACCTTTCCGTCTCTTCCTAAGGTTCTTATCTAATTTGTTTGATTGTCATTGAGTTCGTTAGTCAAAACAACACTTTTGTAAAAATTGTCTCTGAAGAACGTTCTACCGGCATTCAATAATGGACACATCATTTCCATTACTATCTTCGTTGGCATAGCTTGCTTTGATGATTTGGATTTCTTTCCTCCGTAGAGCTTTACGTACCAAGTGGATCCACCCTTGACGCAAAGCTTGAATAATTTCAGCCCGTATTTGTCTCTTACCTTGCATGTACTGCTTGAAACTAATTCTTCCTCGAAACGGTCCATTGTCTCATGAATACAGACATTTTGTTCGGGTATGTACACAGTCTTGAATTTTTCATTCAGCATGGCAATAAGGGGATTGATCTTATGCATTCGGTTAGATTTGTTTTCCATTGATTCGTTATCAGAGAAATGGGCCATACTAAGAAGTAATTCAAACCGATTTCGAGTCATACACTTCCTAATATTGTTTTTATATAGTGGACTTTTAGATAAATATTTCCTAATATTTATTTTTACATCCAAACCCATCCACAAAATCAGACCTCTTATCTGAATCATACCACATGGACAATCGTCCATGATCAGTTGACGTTTCGTTTTCAATGTGAGAAGTAATACAGTGATCTGCGTATCTGTTCGTTTCAGTTACAATTAAGTCCAATACTGAGTCATCAACAAATAGCTCATAGTACTATAGCACGTCTTTTGTACCTTGCAAAATATCAATAACCTCGCCCGTCACACCACCATCAAAATCACATTCGTACTCGTGCAAGTTTCCAAATACGGGATACCACAAAATTTCTTTTGTGCAACTGGTCCCTGATTCGGTCTCCTCTGGGTCTATTTCGGAATCACTCAATTGATGACCACTAAATATCGATTCACCATTCTCTGACTTATGTCTTCTTTACCGGCATGTCTTAAGGGTATCTTCATATTCATCATCCCTAGAAGAATCATACACAGTTTTGGGTGGTGAAAAAGGAAGGAGGATCATCTAAATTAGTGATGTTCCTAAATAAATCTTCGCTCAAGTCACTCATATCACTTTCCACTCTTTCTAAAATATCTATTACTGCGTCCTCGTTTGCCATATTGAGGTGAAAAAGAATTACTACACGGAGCAGGTGTTTCTCACAACAGTGTAATGTTAACTGAAATGCACTACAATTCAGCTTCTAAAGACAATGAACTTTGATTGCCTGCAGTGGTACCAACTTTTGAGTAATTATTGGACTATTGCTATATGCTGTTCCCAGGGGCCAGTACTAAATGTTTGTACATTTGTTTCAACGATAATTGTATAGAAAATCTCTACACAAGCCTATAATCTATACACTGAATCGTGCAGAAAATATATGCACATGGCCCTCAGGTAAAAACTTTTTGTGCATACAATTTATGCACACGGCCAAATAAGGTAAAACAGGAAATATGTAGTTGGTCCTAAGAGGAAAATTCTGATTTTGACCCTTGGCGCTCAAAGTGTTAAGACCACATCATGTAACACTTTATATGGGTGCAAAAAACAATTCGTTTGTTGAAAGAATGTGGACATATAAACGTGAAATCGGGAGAGATGGTTGGCCAATTGAAGTGAAAAGAGCTCGAACGAATTTGTGTGATCAAAGATTGCCCACGATTCCAATTCGAATTTTTAATAAAAAAGTAGATGCATTATTAGACACTGGTTCGCAAATCTCTGTTTTGGGTGAAGAAAGGATTCCTCAAAATTTTAAAATTGCTAAGCGAATGCGTGCCACTATTCGTTTGCGCACATTAGGGGATAAGTTAACTCAACCACTCCCAGTGGTTCGGTAAAGTTTCCAAGTCGGAACCTATTATCGAAGATCGCGTCGTTTATGGTTGAACGTAGCATTAGCCAAACAGTCTCAATTAGACGAGAAAATGGTTCTAGGAATAGATTTCATTCAGCGTTAAACGTACGGTATAGGGTTACAGTCTATAACTATTAACGGCAATCAAAGACATCCTAACATGAAGTTTTATGTTCAGTATTTGTCAAGCCGCAAGGAACAAACAGTATTAAATTTGTCACATGTTCAGTTTTCCAACAAAAAGGGTAACCCTCGGACAAATAGAAATGTTAGCTCAGCATCGGTGCCCAGTACGAACGCTTAAATGACTCAAAATTGTTTAGAACTTAATGATTCAGGTTCCTTTTCTGAAGATGTTATTCTAGACTCACAACCGGGGAACAAATGTCCTATCTTGAAAATCAATAGTATTGAAACTCACTCATTGCGTAATCTAATTAAAACAGTTGAGTGCATGCAAATACCTGCTGGAAAAGTTGGTTTAGTAAAAGTTAACCCAAGTTTTTCTATAGTTGGAAATTATTATGTGTTACCGAATTACGTTTTACATCGATATTACTCATGTTTAGTACCACCCACAATTTTTGTGGAAGAAAACGGGTTTGGTAAACTCCCTGTATTCAATCTGAGTAAACGAGATGTGACTGTACCTGACTCTCAAATCGTAGGACATTTAGAGAAATGTGTTCCTACACCAGAGGTAAGAGTGAACACGGTTAAAGCCAGCCCACTCTCCGCTGAGAAAGTCGAAAATTCGAAATCTAAATAACAACACGATATTGGCAAGGAAATTGACATTTCAACTTACCTTTCCTCTGAAGATCGAGTCGCAAATCAAGAAGACCTGAAATGTTATATGCTATCCATACATCATGTCTAGAAAGCGGACATCTTGGAAAGAGCAAAGTGTTTTCTCGTGTCAAAGAACGATTCTATATGCCTCGGATGGGAGCTGATATTAAAAGTTTTATCAAAACTTGTCGTGAATGTCAAGGACGCAGGGACTCAACTACTACATCATTAGGGATGCATGAACCAATTAAACCAATAGCTCATTTCCATACCTTAAACTTGGAAGTATTTGGCCCACTGCTCCCCTCTAATGGTTATAAGTATGTTATCACCACTGTCGATATGTTTTCAATCTATGTAGTGGCACAACCATTAAAAACAATAACAGCCAAGAATGTTGCAAAGTTTTTATTAGAGGATATTATTTGTTATTTTGGACCACCCCGCCATATATTAACAGACCTTGGTTCTAAATTCCACACACAAGTAACTAGCGAAATTATGACCGTACTAGGCATACATCAGAAGTTTCGTATTAATTACTATCCTAGAACGAATTCACTAATGGAGATATATGATCAAGCTTAACAAACTATTTGAAGAAATATGTGTCTTCTTCTCCAAAATATTGGTCTCTATTTCTTAGAACTGCTTGCTACCCTTATAATACTACAAAACACGAACACCATCCTTGTTCTCCTTTTGAATTGGTGTTTGGTAGAAAGGCTGAATTAGGTATCGAAATCGAGACTCCATGCCGAACCCCGTATGGAAAGCTCGTGAAAAAGAATCTTGGTCGTATAAAGAAATTAGCACAAAAGGCCTTAATTAGACAGCAGTAAAAAAGCCAAAATTGATAAGGGTACCAAAGCCCATACGTAAAAAGAAAATGATTTGACCTTATTACAAATTTGGTAACTAAGCCGTGGTTATTCTTAAGATAAATGCATGCAACGTGCATCATGAAGACAGTTAATGTTGAACGAACGAAGTTATATTTTGTGCAAGTTCTCTAGTTCCCACCTGATCGAAATTGTTCGATCATTTCATTGTTAAAAAAAATGTTTAAGTTATCGCGATAGGCCTAGGAACTTCTAACGTGAAATTCAATATTGATGCAGGCTTTCTGAAAGAAATGGTATATTAATACCTAAATAAATAATTAAGTAAGTAAATGGGTACCCAATCAATTAAAGTAAATATTGCTTTGCAAAATTGCTTTGATGTCCTGGTGAAATCTTTCATAATGTTCTTCACTTTAATCACCGAAGTTAGAAGCAAAACTGTCTAAATGTGAATGCAAAAAATAAATCTTAAGACTCATTTTGTGCTCTAAGCTTTTAAACTTCTGGAGCATATTAGACACAATGTACTTGTATTTTTCGTCTCTGATGTTTAGAAGAAAATTATGAAACAAGTCCGCGAATGCACTCCATGACTACTTTTCAACACTTGTCATACAATGTTGAAAGTCTGAGTCGTTAAAGAATTTTCTGATCTGAGGACGAATGAATCTTTTAACTTAGCACTTGTAAGTTGTGGGAATTTAGTCACTAGATACTGGAAGCATTGAACATCTTTATTCAGAGCTTTGTCAAATTGTTTCATTAGGCCCCGTTTAATATGCAAATGTGATAATATGACTTATGAACGGTCTACGAGGCAGATGTTTTTCAAATTTTTACTTCCTATATTGCAGCTTTCGCTGACAATCAATTTGAGTCCAGTGTTAATGCGTTCTCTGCTGTTCCGTTCGCAAAAATGTGGCATGGATATTTGGCGAAGCCTTACTGCTGTCCAATAAGCATACATATCACCTTCAGATCGCCGTACAATAACCAATGATGATCCTCCTATTTTATTATTTTTTTAAGGATTTCCATATTTTCGTAAATATTCTTTAAATGTACAGAATGAATAATGGTTATACAGAGAATTGTTGGTTGCTGTTATGAAGAAGCAGACCGTTCAAACTTCTCTTGGTAGAATCAATGAATAGCATCCATTCCTCTGCATTATAGTTCTCGCATTCACAGCTTACACAGCGCTGTTATTGCGTTCCCAACGTGTAACGCGTTGTGATATCATTTAGTGCTACCAGATACAGTACATATTTTTTCAATGTTAGCAGAATAAGTAACTGCACGTCTTTTATTACCAATTCAAAGATAATCAGAAGGCTATGGCATCGAAAGTATATTTTTATATTTGTAATATAATCAATATTTCTTCCGAAATATACATTTATGCGGTTATTTTCCTCTCCCCCTCCCCTCTATTTTAAGAAACCTGTACGTTATAGAGCAAAACTAACAACATTTTTGGATTTATCAGGTCAAAAGTATTAAGGAAACCTTAATAGTTTCCAAACAACAAAATCATTGTATAGCAGTGTAATAATAATAATAATAATAATAATAATAATAATAATAATAATAAAAGGGTAACTAAATTGTATCGTACAAATCAATAGTCATGAGCATTCTATAATCTGGAAACAATAATAAGATTATTAATTAATTAACATCCATTAATAGGCATAGTTCATTCATCATTGCTAATTACAAAGCAGTAGTTACTATAAATACCTTTTATTTTCTCAAGGGTGGATGTTATGAAAATGTATTCACTTTCAGACCAATTATATTCATGGTTTGGAATGATCCTATTCTGATGGGATATCTATTTCAGCAGTAAATGAACTGCTTTCAACTTTACTCACACCAAATAGCAACTTATACTACAAGGAAAATTAGTAACATTAAATGGATATTTAGGATGCCCTCGGATAGGAAGCCTTCCGTTCTCAAGTGAGCATGGAATTGCCCTTTGATATTGTTCGCGAATTGACCTTTAAATTGTTATCTAATTGTTATCCTCAAATTAGCTATTGTCTTTACCTTAAAAAACATTATTGTTAAACTGGCTAATAAGGAATATGTGCTCCACAGTAGCCTCTTCGCGGAAGGCCCTTCTGTGTACAAGTGTTCTTACTCTAACCGCTTTAGGTTGGATGAAGCATCAGTCCTAAGAGTGATTTCCATTGACTATCTGAATCTATCAAATGTTATTGAGTTATGCTATTTACTACTCCTTATTAATGTACTATTATGAACGTTATATTGCTTTGATTACAGATGAGCTTTGATTACAGATGATAATTATGATCTTATTATTATTACATAATAATAGGTATATTACTCTTGTCTTACAAAAAAAAATAAAAGGAGAGAGACTAGTTGCGCAAATTATGTTTCAGGTAAATGCTGATTTATCCTTGTGTTGTTAATTTAATATTGATTTACCGTTGTTTTATCATTAGAAGTTTAGAAGTAACGTTATATAATTGCTAGATTTATTTGTATTTGTATATGTAGTAGTTATTTAGTGACATGGTTAAATTATTATATATTTTGCACATTGTCGATACATATTCTTGCACAAGATGCTATTAATTTATGATGATTTTAAGCAAAGGTCGAGACATTATCATTCCTTATGTCTAATACACTTTGTAAAGAAAAAATAGCGACACCTCAATTCTCTAGCTAACTTACACAGAAAACCAT
Organism: Thermobia domestica; assembly: GCF_964235325.1. NCBI lineage: Eukaryota > Metazoa > Arthropoda > Insecta > Zygentoma > Lepismatidae > Thermobia > Thermobia domestica. Next base: position 76,984,202 of record NC_137461.1, read on the forward strand.
AGTTACAGCCCGTTAGAAGAGGAATAGAAGAAAATGAAGAGTGGGATAGTTCATTTGCGTTATTTGTGACACCTGTGGTGTTCGACATCGCTTGCCAATTGTTTGTGTATCAGTAATATTTTCGCTAGATGGCACTGAGTGCGTCTCGTAAATTATTGTAGTGAGAATTTTGTATTTCATTTGTGATCTATAGGCTGAGGTAAATAGGGTTTTATGATTGTTCTTTGCTCGTCAAGTGACAAAATTGTTGTTGTGCAGCGTTGTTTGTATGTGATATTGTTGCTACATGTGGACTGTAAACAAATAAGATGGGTAAGAAATGTGACTTGTTGCCATGTGAACAAGACATAATTATTGCTTTGCGCAGCTAAGGCAAATCTGTAAGGGAATAGATGGAATACTGAAAATCCATGATTCTACGGCAGGAAGAGTAATCCACAAGTGGAAACAGCATAACAATCGTCCCTTCGTCAATAGTGTGCAAGAAAAATGAGAGCATCACCCAGAGCAGATTGCTAAATGAAATCAATAGCACTGGCGATTTCAGGAGTGATTTCCCCAAAAATCGCTTCTGTAGTTTGACATGATCTTGGAACTGCAGTTACTCGTACAACTGTATTGTCTTGACTGAATGAAGAGGATATTACAAAGAAGAAACCGCGTAGAAAGTCCAAACTGACAAAACACAGAGGATTTCAACATCTAGTTTTGTGAGTTGATATGCAACTTGGACTTATGACAACTGGAACCACATCGTTTTCTTCGTTGAAAAGAAGTTTAGAATAGAGGGAAACGATGGTGGTGTGAAGTTGTGGATACGAACAAGCAAGGAACTTGACAAGGATTTTGTTTAAGAGATGCAAATACTCAGTTACTGAGTGATGGTATGGGCTTGGTTCATCGTTAAAGACGTCAGAACAACGGATGTATGTGAAGGATCTTTTGATGCACGAAAATATCTTCAAATTCTGGTACGTAAAGTTCTTACAACAGCTAAAGACGACTTTACTGAAGAAAATTTGGACTACATCCTTTTCCAGGACGATAATGCTTCATGTCACCGAGAGAAAATCCTTAATACGTGGTTCAAGAATATGACTATTTAGAGACTCATATGGCCTACAAACTCACCTGTCATGAATCCAGTTGAAAATTTGTGGATCAATATGAGTAGAAGATTAAATAGACAACTATCTCAAACAGAATGGAATTCAAGGAACAGATAATCCGGGTGTTATTCCGTGAAATCGAGGTTGCGTTTTGCAATAGCCTTCTTACCAAAGGGCTCCGATGATTCGCTGCACTGCAGAAAGCCCATGGTGCACATACAAAATACTAGTTTGGTGTATGGTAAGTCCCGATGTTTGCACATTAAGTGTCTTACCCTCAAGCAATTCCATTTCTTGTTTTCTGCTATTGTTGTTGATCTTTTACAGTTTTATGTATAACTGTTCCTAAAAACGATTTTGCTCAAAACACACACAGCTACTTATATACGCATATAAATTCATATCAAAAACCTGAAACTATGGCGCAAGTATTAAGAATGAACTGCTCATTAAGAATATGCATTGTAATATTATCAGGAATTCATGTAAAAAAAAACTCATATTGATTAAAGTATGTTGCGAAAACCATATCCGAGCAAGTGTCGCTATTTTTTCTTTACAGAGTGTATATATAGAGAGAGCCTTGACTTCGTTCACATATTTTACATAAGAACACTATGTTGAGTAACGTTTAGATTAGCTTATTAATTAGTATATTACTCATATATTCCAATAGTATATTGCATACATATGTTATCACACATATTGATATAACTCCCTTTAGTACACTACTGAATATGAAGTTATGACAAATAAAACCACACTCAACATCACATACCATGTACATGAAACGTACATAAATCTTTTGTGTTATATGTAACTGAGAATATAATAAGAAAAGCAAAAGGAAATCAGACAAGTTTTGTTAATACTATATATTACACTGCTCATGCATTACATGCTACATTCCCTCTAATTACTAATTCTACATATATCCAGGCTTCATGCATTTCAAGTCCTGCTCCAATGTGTAGGTGTTAATTGGTGACATTCTTCAGTCCTCTCTACATCCACATCCACTTGATAGGAATATGCGAGCTGAATTAGCAACATTCCCCCAGGGACACCCCTGCCTAACGGACTTGAATTAAAATCACGTTAGAGTCAGGGTTGACCCTAAAGGAAGTTATTAGTAATTAACATAATGCCATCAACCCCATTGCAGACTGCCAGGGTCCATCCACACAGCAGACCGGGCGTTACATCATGCAAACATCTGTGGTATAGTTTCACTTTCTGCTACCGGCGCCCCGAACAATTGGCGTAAATTTTCCCAAATTATTCCGCAAGTATTTATAGAGGCCAGTGAGAGTGTTCTCTTAAATGTCATAGAATGTCGATGAGTGCCTTCTTGCTCTTCAACGTACCGATATTTTATGTTAACTGGGTATTCTAAGATCTTACCCATTAGTGTTTTTATCTTATTAATTATGGTGGACAATCACCGTGTGTTTTCTCGAGATTCTCCCGTTTGTTCAACACTTACTTCATTTCATCATTTTCATTCATTACTCATCACCACCGTCTCCTTTAGCGTAACCGGCATAATCATGGGACGTAAAATTCAAGAAATTCAATTAATTTTTCATTGTCTAATAAATTTTATCGCACTAGTTTATATGGTACAAAATGGTATCTAACAAAAGAAAATAAAGTAATTTTGTAATAATCTAGTTCCTTTCTATACAGATAAAAGCTTGTTTTGCCACAAGTTAAACAAGTTATTTAAGATATATTCTCATTTCCAGCCGACGAAAGACCCCTATTATCTCTTAATACAGATTATATTATTAAAAGGTACACGTAGAATCCTGATTAGGTAAATAGACAAATAACACCATAAATAATTAATCCTATGAACAGGGGTTTTCCTAATATCAATTGTGGAATGATTCGTTTTATCTCTTTACAACCTTTTTAAGAGACTTATATGAAAGAAAAAAGAGAAAGTCTATGCAAAGATTTGCATGCAAACATTTTATACTCTTCAACTTCACTATTACTTAATCTTATGTAACAAATCATTACGTAAAGTTGGAAGCCCGGAATACTTTATCATCACAAAATTCCAACAACTCACTATCAGCAGAACAAGGACACACATATGAATGAACAGATACATGCATTATTATGTGGCTACGCATGCACTTTTAAGATTATACTACCAACGTTTTCATACTCATAAAAAACAAGGGGTGAACAAGAATATAAAACAACAATGTAAGAATAAAGGATAAATTATTTATCCTTCCTTACTATCTATCCATTCTATTAATTGTGTTGTGCATTTATAGAAGTTATTATTACATATTAAAGTATTAAAATTCATTAATAGTTATTGTTATGTATTAATGATTTGGATTTGTTAATTAGAGTTTATTTAGTTGTTATTTAGATCTTATAAGATTATGAATTAATATATTTTAAATTGTCTTTTCATGAGTAACTCTTGACTACGGCTCGAGAGGCGCCCTTGTTCAAAATTAACGGCCAGCACTGAAAGGGGATACTTCTAAAAAAAAATTGGTTAAATCTTTAGAAATTTGGAACAGCTATTGGACGCACAAGTGGATGACTGTGAACTTTACAAGGATAAGTTCCCCCTTCAAAAATAGTATTCCTGGAGCACCTGCAGTATCACTAATGTATTTTAGTGGCAGTATACATGATGTTTGGTAGGACTAAGGAAAAGACATTAAACAATGGCTATTTACTTACCTGGTTAACGAAACTTTCCTTTTTTGTACTTTTTTTAATGCTTTCGTTTCTAATTCTACAACATTTTTTTGCGCTTAATAGTACACTTCACTATAAAAATCCAATAAATTGCACTAAATAAATGCCCTTGTTCCTTGTAACGCCACCCAAATTTTACACTGTACACCACCTACGTGGCATACCTTCTGAATTCCTGGGATCGAATATATGAAGAACAATAGTACACTTCGATACGAATCAACGTTTCCGGCCAACGCTCGACCGAATTTCAGCCGCCAATCGAATAATAGAAAAAATGAAATGAAATGAAATCTTTGAGTTTTACGTCCCACGGTTATGCCGGTTAGGCTAAAGGAGACGGTATTGATGAGTAATGAATGAAATGGTGGAATGAAGAAAGTGGGAGGAAACGGGAGAACCCCGAAAAACCCACGCACGCGGAGTTTGTCCACCACAAAGTTCACTTGGCGGGGGCTGGGATCGAACCCGGGACCCCAAGCACCAGAGGTGAACGCTCTACCACTGAGCCACCGCGGCCCAATCGAATAATAGAAAACATATTTTCAACCCATATTAGGCGTTATGGATTGTTGCTAACATTAGTAAGAATTAAAAAGTTCCATCCCCACATTTTTTTACTAGTATATTGGTATCGCGCATAAACAGCTTGAAGGAATATAAATTGTAGAATTGTGTATCCTATTTTGGTTTAAAACTCATACTTACAGATGGAAATATTGCTGCAACTTTCTTCGCTGCATTCACACAAGTTCCTATAATAACATTTTAATGCGTAAACAGGAAGTCCATATCAGCACTCTGGTCTATCCTAGACGCGACTCAGAATATTTGATAAAATAATCTTCTCTCTGCTATAAATTGCATTTTTTTCTTCAACAAAAAAATTTACACATGTGCCTGTTCAATCATCATGGTCATAGTGGGGTAGACCCTTGGATATGTTGATTTTAACTCTGTATTAAGGATTCGGTTTACTTCTCGAATGCAAATAATCATCGGTTCGATTCCCCTTCATTACAGACCGACAATCTGAAATCCTCTTTCTTTGCTCTGTTGGATACATAAAGTACATAATAGAGAAAGGAGAGAGGATTATTCATTATTTTGGAGGATTACTTAAATCGAAACAGGGTTCCAATAAATTTTAAATTCATGACATGTAGACTCAAGGCAACGGCTACGAGTAAACTTAATATTTAACTATTATGCATTTGTTTTGTCACACTTAAAATAATATAACCTATAGTAAAGAGAAAAATTCACGATCATAATATCAACAGTTTGACCGTAGTTCCTTCTTGAATATACATGAACTTAAATATTGGAAATTCATTATAATAAATTAACAAATAAATGGTAGTCAAACATAGTAATTCAACTCTTGTTGATATCTCGAATCCTTATGTATCCAAATCTCTACGAGCTATGTAACTGTAGAGATCTCTATGTAAACCCCATTAATAGTTGACGTTACTAATTACTCATTACTAATTACTTGCGGTGACTAAAATTGTAATCATTCATTTATCTTTGTAAACATCGAAAAAAGGCTGTCTTGCTATGTAATTACCACAATTTATGTATTGGTATATATTTTCCATTCATGTTAGAACACTGCTCTTCAATTTGCTAATATTATTCAATTAGATGCCACAAATGTGCCAATCTCTTAATCAATGGTTCATGTTCTCTTCCTTCATTCAATCACTTCATAAGCACAATATTGAAATTAAAATATGTGTGTAATGTAATGAAATAATGCAAACTATTGTGCTCCTGAGTATATTACATTGTTGCTACTTATAACAATACTCTTCTTACTCACCTGTGTAGTTTTAAATTTCTAATGGGGCAATATTTCGTTGAATATGAGATGGTACACATCTCACTAGATTGTAGTTTTTAACGTAGGTAATCGTATTATTAAAATACAGAATTTGCCATTAGTGAATATACTGTACTAAAGAAACTGAATTAAATCTAAGATAGTGTGCAGAACATTATAAAATCACTCTTAGAATGATAAACCGAACGGTTCTCTGTTATTGTCCAGTAGTCTAATTCATTCTCTGTCATTACTTTACTCTCTGTTCTTTTGCATATATTACAATTCCAATAAAATGTGGATGCTTGTCGTGAATGTTTTTATGCAAGACTCTTTTAGTAATGAATCTTTAGAACTGAGGACTGTTAGTTGTTAATGAACATTATGTAGGTTGTTCTTCCGTTACATTCTTGCAATCGTAGCATTTGTGGCAATTGAGAAAATTTACTTTTTATCTTAATGTAGCATGTTCAATATGTAATTGACTTTTCAAATTTAGTGTAGTATTTCATTCGAGTGACTTCTTGCAATTTAGCACATTGAAATGTTGTTCATCTTTAACTTTGATATAAAACATCGGTAATGTTATATGATATGTCAAACTAAAATATTCTTGTTAGTTGATGTTACTCATTCATAATCACCTGTATTTCCATTTAGCTGTGTTATGTGAGGGAACAGAAACACCATTTTGTTATAAATGTTCTCTGTATTATTGTTAAGAAAAGATGACATTCTACTATGCTGGCAACAGACGCGTAAGTATACATAACCTATGCTTTCTTCACTTTGCAATATATATATATATATATATATATATATATATATATATATATATATATATATATATATATATATATATATATATATATATATATATATATATATATATATATATATATATATATATATTTACAAGGGTCACTCGGAAAGTAAGGATATCTGTATTCCAGCTTCAACGCTCGCTTCTTGATGATTTTCGAGGTCGAAAATTATCAAGCAGTGGGAATGTGACGCTGAGTTCGAAAATATGGTTACATTGCTCTTTATTGAAGGAATTGAAAAAGATTATTTTGATTAATATCCATTTAAAAAAAAACATTTTTCTCTCTTGACTTGCCACAAGCTAGCAACAGAGTAAAGAAATACGTAAAAACTTCTGATGGTGATTAATGTTGCTTTTGCTGCGCAAGTTTCTGGGAAGTTTACTTGTCGATGGTTACTCATAGTCATCCTACAGGATACATAATCATGATTTTGGCAACGTGACATCGCATTAATATGTTGAAATTTGTTAAATAGTTAAGAATCTATAGATACATCTAGAAATCATGCTATTAAATTCTTCCGGCTGTGACACTACACGTGTGTACATGTGTGTCACGCCACGTATCTTGGGTGCGGCAGTCTCTAAGAGCCAATCAGAATGCCAAAGAGCAATAAGTTTCTATATTTGTTTAGATGACAAAACGGATGAACTGACTGATACGAGATTTGGGAGTGTCCCTCGAAAAATAATAAAAAGATACCTCAAGGTCTTAATTCATTTATTCGGAGCTTCGGAGATTTGAGAATCAGACCGAGACGCAAGTTGTGTGCTGACAATCATCGTCAAAGTTTTACGAGTTACAAGACCACTCTTCCAAGGTATGTACGAGCACTTATAGCGCTATTAACTACAATTAAGAGATGTTATGCAGTACTTCAAAATGATTTGTTTACCTACCGTAAAACTTTCAAGGTTAAGAACTGTTGTCGCATATTCGTATATCACCTTCTATCTCCAATAACTTAAATACCTGAATAACTTGCCTGTTAATCAATCTATATTAAGATATCAAACTATCAAATGAAATATCAGATATCAAATTACACTTGGTGAATCACTAAATTGAATCACCATTTTAGTTATGTAATAAACTTACTTTTTACAAATAAAGTTGTCATTCCCCTAGACTAAAACAACTTTTTTCCCATGAAAATCATGGTGTAATTTAAGTATACTTCTTTCGTGACACCCAGTAAGATATAGCGTGAGCAGTTCCCAATACAATGTGGAAATTAACGAGCTAAGTAAACAAAAAGAGTCTGCAAATCGTCACAGTATTGTAGAGGTAAGATTACAGTATATGTGTTTCGTATTTTCCTGAAAAGAGGAAAAAAATTGTTCGGTGTTACCGAGGCATTGAGTGGCGAATAGAGTGGACAGAAGCGAACGATATTGTGTATGTAAATTAAGGCCTTCCGTGTTTCACTAGTGATTCTTTCAAAGTTGGCAGATCAATAGTAAGCAGAAACAATATAGCGTATTTTATAGTACTTCAGTAGACGCCTTTAACCCTTAAAATGTTTTCTGCTTAAACAAACACACGTGTCGATTTATCCCTATTTGCTGTTCATGAGACAAATTTGACGCAAATGCGATAGGGACACTTGAGAATTACGAAAGACCTTGTTTTACATATACAATATCTACACACAATTTCATTTGCTTCGGTTCGCTCCTTCCTGCGCTATTACGGTAATACTTTTCTCGGAAGGGCCTTGGCCACAATACTGTTTCTACGCTCGAATTAAAACAAGTTTCGTTCATTGTTTTCAAAATTGCCCCTACACGAAGTTTCGTTGAAATTCTCTACGTCCTTTAGGAACTTCTGACGTATACTTATTTGCAATTTTGATATTTCGTAATCAACGGTTTCGAAGGTCTGTGGCCCACTCAACCTTTTTTTTCTCATGAAAATACGAAACACATATTTCCTCATTATACTACTTCAGTATCTGCACACAGTTTCATTCACTTTGGTTATCTTCTTCTTGCCTTTCGGGCATCAAAGTTCAAAGTTTTGGGAGGGATTTTCCCCTTAAACCCTTTTTCCGCAGAAAATAAAAAAAAGTATTGGTTTATATTTTTGCGCGTTGTCGCTACACGAAGTATCGCTCAAGTTCTTCTTGTTCTTTAATCACTTCTGAAATACTGTTTTTAGCATTTCCAATATTTCATGATCGACGTTTTGGAGGGAGCCGTGCCCACCCAATCGTTTTTTTAGGAGAATATTTTAGGCCTGCAATATCTGGGATCAACTTCATTCACTCCGGTGCACTTCTTTTTTTTATGGAAAACTTCCAAAATTTTAGATGGGGGCTTTTGCCCCTGAAACTGTTTTCCGGAGAAAATAAAAATCTCCAACATCCATTCTCCAACCATATCATCTCCAAACCGTATACACCTAATCACTTTATCTCCTAACGAAATTCCATCTCCATTATGTAGACTCCTTTTCGCTCTCTTCTAGATATATATTAAATAATTTCGGCGAAAGATATCATCCCTGTCGAACTCTACTTCCAATTGCACTCTTCGTCCACTGTGCATTCTCAAGTGAATTGCCACGACAAATATTGAATAATTTTCATACTTTATGTAATATTTATGCACAAATATGTAATAGAACTTTTATCAATAACATACATCATTCTTCAAAGTAACAAATACATAAAGTACCACATAAAGTACCATAAAGTACCACATACATTCAATAGAATTATTACATTATGGTCAAATAGACTTAAACTTCAGATACTACAAAATACATTTCATTTGCTCTCCCTGACGGTATAGTGGCTAGCAGAGCTGCCTGTGGTACACGGGGTCCCGGGTTTGATTTCCGTGGGAGAAAATACGGAATTTTAACTGACTTCAATGTTTTTGTGTACGTGTCCCTGCCGTTAAAGGTTACTGGAAATAACTGTAAAATGTGTATACCGAGTGAAAAATAGAGACACTTTACTGAGATAATTTCGGTGAATCAGTTAACTTAAAGAAAGGAAAAAGTGGTCTAAAGCACTTCCGCGTAGATCACTCTTAAAGGTTAATTCGAGGCCCATCAAACTAAGATTTTTCTTTCACCTGTTCTCGACATTTCTCTTTGAGTTTCTATCGGATTCGATTAAGCAGAACTTCGAATAGAGACTATGTTGAACTCATTTATTGACAAAGCCAGAAATTCTGAGAAAGATACCACTAAAATTTTATTATAAGTATTAGTATTATTATTATAGTTAAAATACGAAGTTTAAGTGAATCGATGCACCATATACGGAAACAAAATGATAATGTATTTGACAATAAGTCAATCCACTCTACTATCCATTTCATAAAGATAGGCTCCTGTCTTCGTGGTGCTGCCATGACGTTCAGTCAAAACTTATATTGCATTGTCGTACCTCGTTGGAATTGCTGGAATATTGTCTTTTCAATACTTAAGACATAAAAATTTTCTTTGTAGTATGTAGTGAGAAAAAAATAAAAATTAATGAAATAGTGCGTATTTTTTCGTACTTTTTTGATAGATCAATGTTTATAGGACTATATCTCAGAAAAGAGATCACGTGAAATAATTTCCTGTGTACAATATGTAGATGCATCTATTATATGTAAGTTGTGAAAAATTCAATTTTCATCACTTGATACTTTTTGTGTAATTAAAACAAATGTATGACGCTCTGATCTTCTTTACCATGGTAGGTAGAGAAACGTACAAAACACTGTTCGAAAATTTGGATGTCTAGTGTTCCAAATATTTGAAACTATTAACAAAGAAAGGTTTAGTTGGTAGAGTATTTATTTAAAAAAAAATTCCTTCAACATATTCTCTGCGTTAAGCGGTGAGCCATATTGCAGCCTAATCTTTAAATTCCCCGCGCTTATATGAAGATACAGCATACAGTAAGTGGAAGTGAGGCACCGCTGTCGTACAGTATTGTTGCGTTCAGGAAGCCTGTAGCGCGAAGCCTACTTCATAAAGAATGTAATAGGAAAAAGTATTTATTATAACATTTCACATCATAAAAATAATAATAATGCATTACACATCTCAATGTAATCAAACTAAAACGTTGAAGTAAAACATCCAAAAACTCATCTCTTAATATATTTACTTCATTCACTTCCGTAATGGATTTGTTGACTCATCGCTGCTCCTTCAATCTTCCTGAACACTTTTTAACAATGGTTCCATCTCTACCTCAAGATCTATCAGTATACATACTTTCCAGCTTACGAACATGTTAAAGGTTCAAAAGAAATGTAGCCTTGGCAATCACGTGTTCATCCAAGTTCTGCGATAAATTCCCCTGCCGAATGTACAGTAACACAGAATGGGTCCTTTGTTTTTTTTCAACGAAAGAAAACAATGCAATGAGTAGCTGACGAGGGCTGTATTTGCGTCTAATCACGTCGCACTGATTACGTCTTCAACACTTCCCTTCTGTTCGTATTCGTCCAAAACTTCGCGTTCCACAGTTCCGTGTATCCACACATGTGTTGCAAACCCCTGTCATCGCGTATCGTTCGTAGTATAGGGCAGTGGATTAAAGCGTCAACAACACCAGTTTGTAGTTAAGTGAACATGGCGCAATTTGTGCCTGATAACGTGTTTTTGCGGGGTGTCCTGCTGCATTACTTTAACATGCAGAAAAGTGCGACTGAAAGTCATCGTATTTTGGTGGAAGTGTATGGTGACTATGCTCTAGCTGAGCGAACGTGTCAGAAGTGGTTTGCACGGTTTAGAAGTGGTGATTTCGGCTTGGCAGACCAAGAGCGAGCTGGACAGCCAAAACAATTTCAAGACGAAGAATTGACAGCATTGTTCGAGCAGGATTCGTGTCAAACGCAGGAACAACTTGCAGCAGCATTAGGCGTTGATCAAACAACAGTCTCCAAACGCTTGAAAGCCATGGGAATGATTCAAAAGATGTCACATTGGGTTTCACATGAATTGAAAGACAGAGACGTTGAAAGACGAAAAACCATTTGCGAATTGCTGCTTCAACGACAGAGCAGAAAGGGGTTTCTGCATCGAATTATTACGGGTGATGAGAAGTGGATCCATTACGAGAACCCTAAAGGAAAAAAGGCCTGGGTGAAACCAGGTGAACCAGGTCCATCACAACCAAAACGAGATATTCACTGTGCAAAGGTTATGCTGTGCATATGGTGGGATATGAAAGGTGTGGTGTACTATGAGCTGCTGCAACCGGGTGAAACTATGAATGGAGAACGTTATCGACGACAATTAATGCGTTTAAAGAAAGCTCTGGCCAGAACACGACCAGAATGGGAGAACAGACATGATAAACTTATTGTTCAACATGATAACGCTCGCCCACATGTCGCAAAACCGGTCAAAACCTATTTAGAAAATGTCGGATGGGAAGTTTTACCCCACCCGCCGTATTCACCAGACGTTGCTCCTTCGGACTACTACTTGTTCGATTGCATGAACAACGATTTGATTGGACAGCGGTTTACTTCTTCAGAAGATATCGAAACATGGGTCTCTGACTGGATCGCTTCCAAGGATGAGGACTTCTTTCGCCACGGAGTCCGTACATTGCCTGACAGATGGGCGAAAGTGGTGGCTAGCGATGGACAATATTTTTCTTAAGGTATTTATGTATTTTGTGTTTGTACTACAGCTTCAATGTGTGCGTACCAACCGCACGAATTAATTCCTAGACCAAATATATATATATATATATATATACATGGATATAGCGATAATGAAATTGCAGAACTGATGAATGACTCAGACGGTTATGGGTTAATAATTAATAATAATGACATTGATTATTCTGTGCGCAGTGGCGTATTCGAGAGTGAACAAGATAGTAACTCTGTTTAAAGCATATAAAGCATATAATAACATATAAAGTGTTTCAGCTGTTTTTACCGATGAAGTTTTATAGTAAAAAAAAGTTGAGTTGTACGTCCTGTTCAGCAGTGAGGCTATATGAGAGGTGGATCTACTAATAATCATGGAATCCAAACTACAAGTAGCATCCGCAAGGTAAAAGGGAGTTTTTAATATGTATTAGCGTTTATTGCAGGGATGCAAATAACCACTCCCCAGGGGCGTGTGTGGTTCATCGGTGCGGGCGAGTATTTAATATCATATGGAAGTTAAGTAAATTGTTTTTATTAAGTGATGTGGGCTAGTAACTTTTTTCTTCGGCGAGTAAACTTTTGTTGCTTATTTGCATCCCTGGTTTATTGCCTGATATATAAAGTTGGACTTTGCGTCGGAAAGTGCTTCGAAATGTACAACTCTAAAGAGAAGTACTGGGACTCCTAGATCTGAAAACAGATTTTCTGTGAAGTGTAAACTCAATATTACATATCAACTAAGGTTGTATCGTATAATAAAGTTTGTGCTTGTATTTGTTCCTGTGCAAGTGTATTTTCTACTGCGTGCAGTAAGTGAAAACTGACAAAAAGTAACAAATTTTCGAGGGCCATCACATGCAAATCCAAACAAAATAAGAATTCGCTTTCTAATTTTGAACACTTGGCACATTTTCTGTATATCCTGTTAATTTCTAAGAAATTGGTTCAAAATCTGTGGAGACATAAAATTTTAAACATATTTCTAAAAAGTGCCGGACAGTGTGCATTACAAGTTTAAATACCCATTCGTCTGAGATTGTAGGAAAATGTGGCAACGTAGCACTCCGTATAAAGTGCGATAGCAAAGGACGCAAAGCTGAGAAGATCATATCATATTTGTGATTGTTTATCTTTTAAAACAAGTCAAAACAGTTTGGTTTAAAAAAGCTACTTTAAGATCTTTCTAAAAGTTTTTTTTCCGATTGGTAATACACCGCAGCAATTCAGAGATAATGATGTCTCACTTTTTACTGAATAACAAGAAAATTACTACGTGTTGAGTAATGAAATTTTCAGAACTTACAGGTAATATATGCATCTACATATCGTGCACAGGAAATTATTTCATGTTATCTCCTTTCCGAGATATAGTCCTATAAACATTGATTTACCAGAAAAATACAAAAAATACGCACTTTTTCATTAATTTCTATTTTTTTTCTCACTACACAGTACAAGGAAAATTTTTATGTTTTAAGTTTTGAAAAGACAACATTCCAACAGTTCCAACGAGGTACGACAATGTAATATAAGTTTTGACTGGGCGTCAGGGCAGCGCTGCCAAGTCAGGAGCCTATCTTTATGAAATGGATAGTAAGTGATGAAGCATGTGCCGCTCGAACATCTCCAAAAAAATATTTTTTAATGAAACTTTATCCTATATCAAGGTAATACAAAATCACAATTATTTTTACATCCCATGGTGACAGAGTGGCTGAAGCGATTTTCGTCTTTTTTTTTTTTTTTTTTTTTGATTTTAGGTGTTTAAGTTGTTTTGAATATCTCAGCATGGATTTGACCTACCAAATTGACAATTGCTGGACTTCTCCAACTCTTACAGAGCAAAATACTTTGATCTGTCAACATTTTGGCCAATGCCACTTGAAGGGGTTATAATCAGGGTCTTCACTAGCAATATTTTTGGACTTTGAAAACATGTTTGGCAAGAAAAACAACAGACATAGAGGCTTGATTTGCGTGTGCATGTAGTCCGGGAACATAAAGTAAAACACAAAAATATACAGACCTGTAGCTGCTCCCAAAGGGCTAATAAATCGTAAAATTGGGTAATTATACCGATGTAGCATATTTCACTCTATAATATCTCCAGTGGACCTAGATAATAAAAGTCTGAATTTTTTGTGAATCGTTGTGTGGACTGACGAATAACGGTACACAATGTGGCGATCCGATGGTAGGATGTGGGTATGGCGAATGTCCGGTGAACGTCATCTGTAAGCGTGTTTAGTGTCAGCGTGTGGTTACACGACCATATCATCTCAGTAATGGCCTGACCTGTACAGAGTCCTGAATTGAATCCTATAGAACACATTTGGGATGTTTTGTAACGCGGAGTTCGTGCCAGGCCTCGTGCCAGGCCCCACATAGATCGAAACCTCTCCTCAGTTCAGCACTCCGTGAAAAATGTGCTCTTATTCCCAAAGAAAATTTAAAGCACCTGATTGAAAGTATGCCTACGAGAGTGGAAGCTGTCATCGAGGCAAAAGGGTGGGCCAACATTATATTGAATTCCAGCAGTATTGATGGAGAGCGCCAAACTTGTAAGTCATTTTCAGCCAGGTGTCCGGATACTTTTCATCACAGAGTGTATAATCTAATCGAATTTGAAAGATAAGTAGTTGCCAAAGATTCATTCAAAGAAATGTTCTCAGTCCTAGAATGAAAATAAGAACACACTTTTAAAAAACGGAAACTTCTTACAGGATTTGAACACACACATTTCTGGTTGACAGACTATTCACTCAAACCACCCGACCATTTCGCATGCCTTCATAGCGCCTCCTTTGACTTTTCTCTAAAGAGGTTTTCTGCTCTACACTCGCTTTTGTTTATGTCTGTACAACTATGAGTTTGTGGGGGAAATTTGGGCGTTTCAGGTCTTATAATGTACAAAAGTCTTTCTCGTATAAATTACATTCTATTTTACGTCCTCATAACTTATTTACAACAGGTTGGAAATGTAAAATGGTTGGGGTTGGAGTGATCATAAATATTTGCATAGTTATGAATGTGGATATGCAAACCCCATTAACGTGGGGACTTAATTATGTGAAATTTGCTACTCTTATAATAGACGTGCCGTATTTAATTCAGAGCAAGGGAGTTCTGTTTTTTAAACAATCTATAATGTTAATATTTTAGCGGACACCCTCCGAGTCCTCAATTACATTTTCATTGGGGGTTGAGTTCTTTCCCCCAAATGATTCATCCATACTTTTAATTCATTTCCAGGTAGGACTACTGTTAATAGTTTCAAAACTCAGCTCAAAGCTTCGAGTTAGTTTAACGATTACTAACCATATATACCGCATAACCTACCCGTATATTATATGATATGCAGATATGTATAGTTACTTTAACTAAGTAAACTTGTTTATATGATCCTCTCTTGAGTTAGTTATAAGACTAACTAATTCCCCCGACTGTTATCGGTGTCTCTGGTTTTCCTATATTTTTAAAGTGACTATGTATAATTCTAAATGTGTGTCACACAAACAAAAATTATTTTGAGTACAAGTATGCAAAGAGTAACTTTTGTCATTTCATCAGCCAGCGTTTCGCCCCACTTGTGCCCAAAAACACTCTTTATTATTTGTTATTTTAACAGGTGGAGGCAACTTGACGCCGCTGTGCTAGCTACTACCAGGCGTAATTATTCTTGGAGCAGGTTGTAGTTGAGTTGTCTATTTCGTGGATTTTATACCTCAAGAATCTATGTGGCCCACAATACGCTTTTGCATCTTTGTCAATATGTGGAATATTCACAGGGAAAAGTAGATAAAAAATGTTTTCAACTACATACTGAGAGGTATATTTCAAAAGATTAGTTTCCATTTTATTTTTATTTTTTTCATATAAAGCTTCAAACTGTAAGATTCTAATTTAATTTTATGTTATACTCGAAAACGAATATTTAGTAAAGCTGAATTTGTAAAATGATATGACATAATCTAAAATTCTTTCTTTTTACTGGACTCTATTCTTCAGATTCATGTGAGTATAACGAAAAATATTGCTAGCTACAGCCTACTTAAATTTTAATCACGAAACATAATTGTCGAGAGCCTACTTTTGAGAATAAGATAGATACTCGCCTGGTGGTAGTTGCTTCATCCTCGAATTTTCTACAAGAATGTATATCACAATAACTAATATAACAATGCACCACAACCACATTCTTGCTTCTATGTGTATAATCTGGAATATAAAGAAAGAGATAAAATTAATTTCGTGTATTTTTTGTATTGCATAAAACTGTATTATATAGGAACGGGCTGATAGTGGCCAATTGTAAATACCAGTTCTAGCGAAATTGAGTTAGTAAATGGGATGGCTTGGAATTGGTCACATATAATATGTAGTTAGTTTAATTTCGGAAATATACATCTAGTTGCCAGGGGAATGGTTTTTTTGAAGGCCTCACACCATTTCATTGAAATGTTGATTTATTTTTCATTTTACTCGAAGGTTAGAAAATATGACATACCATTGTCTTTCCACGAGCTGCTCATAAAGACATCCAATACTTTAGTGCGAATGGTGAAGGTCAAACGACAATGAATACTCAATAGTGTAATGAAGTAACTTGTAATTTTCTCTCCCTAAGACGCTCGTATGGAACTCTTAATACTTTAATGTGAATCCAGAACGTCAAATCACAATGAAGATAGAACGTTGTAACGGAAAATAATAGAATGCAGAATAATTAGAACCAATATAAATGGAATTTAAGTCTATATATTTACTTGTAAAGTCATTAGCAGTGTAACAGTAGCATCATTCTGCACTATCTCGAGAATGTAAATATCTAAGATAATACGAATATTGTTCTCTACCTGGAGACACAATTGTTCTCTATATTGAGAATGAATTGACTTAACGAGAGATTGAATTCAGATCTCTAAGTTGTTGTTTCGAGTAATTATCCATCTGACAGTACTAATATTTTTTTTTACAGGTATATAAAAGTCAAAAGAATAGATTAGAAATTGGATTTATAATCTGAAAGTGATTGTTTTCCAATACCATGACTTTACAATGAGTGGTATTCCTTGAAATATTTTCAGAGAAAAATGAAAAGTAATATTTCGTTTAACGTCCAACGATTGTGTCCTTTAGGTAAAGGAAGGCGGATGATTAAAGCAAGCGAATGATGATAAAGAAAATGTTGGAATGTAAATATGGGAGAAAACTTGTTTACTGAACAAAACCCACAGACACAACGTTTTCCACTAGAAACTTGCTTAGACAATGATCGAGGAAGTAAACTCACATACTAGAGGCAAAGTGTCCCATCACAAATCTCCCGTGGTCTTCATTGAAATGGTTGCCACATCTGAAGAATCGTGGATAACCCTTTCAATGCTTATCTACACAATTGCTCATGTGGATGAAATGGCAACTATTCATAATGTCGTAGAACACAGAGAATGAAGCAAGTTAATTTTTTAAGCTAACGGTATTTTATTTCAATATTAATACATTTTTAAAGAAATAACATATCATACTAGTCTAGGAAGTAATATAAAAATGAAATCCCCAACCAAAAACTTTTTGGATGGGACTTATTGTAAATTTGTAGATATTTCGTTTCCGTTCAGGAAAAGACATTAAATTGATAACCCACAGTTCTATGAAGACTTATTAGTTTTCAATAAAGGGTCTAGAATAATAGATAGTGCAATATAATACTGTCATTTTAGATCGGATTTAAAATTTTAAATACTCTACCTTATAACAGCATGCAAGAACTATATATAATACATAAATGTAAATATGATACCTAATCATACCTGAATGTAAGGGAGCACTTACGTTTGTTAAATAACGTTTTCGCGTGTTGATTGAGATCTAAATACCTTTTCTAAACGAAAATGGAAAAGAAGAGGAACAGCATTTCTCAGCTATTAAATCCACCAGTAAAATGTCAAAACATTTAAAGTCTTATTATACCAGACTGCGTCAGAAAATGTCAAGGTTAGACTATAAGAAATTAGTCTATATTGCTATTTCTTACGTTTAAAAACAACATGTTTATTTGAAGATTTCGATCGACAATAATATGATATTCGTTCTCTTATGAATTATGTGAACAATATAATCATTCATATTATATACATATACAAACAAGGTTGTTATATATTTTGTAATGTCTTATTCATACATTTTATGCCTATAGAGTCTTTCACATAGTTGCCACGCTTTCTTGTGTATATGAGCACGGATTAAATTCCATATAGAATTATTTCCCTTAGAAATTATTGGTGTGTTTGTTGAATGTTTGATTAAAAGCGCTTAGTTTTATATGCTAAACTCTATCACGTATAATCTCTATACTGAAAATGATTAAAGGATAAACGACTCAATAAACTTTTCATTATTCAAGAGGGCGTACCGAGCTTTCATCATTCAACTTTACTGGCTTTTGTGTGTCTGTCCATCTCTTTGCCTCTCTTTAAATTTACAAAACACATCTGATTTTACTTAAAATTAATTTATTCTTTCCGATAGCCTGATGAAAGAAGCTAGAATTGTTTAGGGTTGATTAACGCCAAATCCACTAATACTATAAATTGATCTACATGCATACAAAAACATTGTAATGTAAAATACATATATATATATATATATATATATATATATATATATATATATATATATTTGGTTTCAATAAAAAAAGTGTTAATTTTTGTATGATTTTCTGAAATCCTCACTGCTTGGAGTTAGAATCCTCCATGAATTCAAGAAGGAAATTCATCACACCGCAAGGTTTACAAAATATATAGAACATGAAATTTATCTTAATCCAGGAATGAATTAAGATAAATGTCATAAATTTACCTTATGACGTATAAGGACCGTAATGGACTTTTTCACAATCTTTAGACCTTGAATTAAAATCCATCAACAATGAGCGGTGAATCTAGCCCTCCTTAGTTTTTTATGAAAGCACAGTACGTTAAAACAGTACGTTTAAATAATATATTGCTGTTCCTTTTTTCAAAAGAAAAAATAGTTCAACGATATTTTTCATAAAGTTGTTCTATTTTCATACAATTTCGTGTATACTTTCTCACAAGGTCTATGGTCTGGAGTTGGCATCTGTAAAAAATGTGGTCTTACATCAGCTTCCCCCTCCCTACCTATGATATAAAAACACTTATGTTCTGGGACAACCGTTTTTGAAAAACATTATTTTGGCGGAATATAGAGTAAGGATTTTAGATTGCCAATACTAGATGTTGGAGTGACTCACTGAGGGTAGAGTGGATGCTTCCTTATTCTGTATTTTAAATAAAATGCCTTCCGTAAACATTTCCTAAATAATCTGTATGCGTTTCAAGACGTAAGACGTGGTCATATACTGTAGTTTAGATTTTAAATTAGTGAAAAGGAAGAAAGGGATTGTGGTTCTGAAACTCACAGAATTCTGACTGTTTGGGATATTGAATTTCGTGAACTAATACTGCAGTAATAGCTCACGAGTGCTAAATTACAATGAAACGTTCATTAACGAGCTACCTACACACGATTCGTAAAGATAGTAAGTGGAAAAGACACGTGAGCTAAAACTTTAATACCATACTGCGAATAGTGTTTCCACTTTTAGACGAAACTAAAATATACGGCGATCCATATTTTGAAAATTGATTGGAACTATTCTTCACTGACTTATATAAAAATAACGTACTGTACGTGTATTTGAGGATTATAATATAATTTGCTTCAATGAAAAAAAGCTACATTAAAAAATCCGAGTCAATCAGTGTCAACTATTATATTTGTACTATGACTGAAGGCCAAACAAATTGTTCTAAATATAAGGAACTTACAAGTAAGGGACCATATGGTTGTCGCGCAAATCAGATGCAGACATACGCCATCTGATTGAGCATGAAAAGATATGGAGAACACAAAAATTTAAGGTGCTAAGGGCCATAGGGTGCGAAGCGAGGAAAGAGGAAACATTGAATGTCGGCAAAATTGGAGAAAGTCAGGAATGACGGGAAAAGTTAATTTTGTGCAAACAGGAAAAAAAAAAGTCAACCAAAAGAACGAAACTAAACATAACAAGGGCATCAAGGACGAATAAAGATCATAATCAGGGTTGCCATTCGGACCGCAGTGTTGCCAGCGCTGCATAACATTCATATGGAAGATATAGCACAGTATAGCAATTCATGCACAAGGAAAAATATTAGTAACACAAAAGACAATTGAAAATATTCTGTACACGTGCGTAAAAAGGTTTAACGTAGTCGTGAGTCTATATTACACTCGCGTGAATACAAATGGAGGAAGATAGAGAACAGTACGCACCATTTGTAGTTTAATTGCTGTTGACGTAAAGATCACGGATGAATGCGTGGTCAACACACAAACATTTCTCGCAGTGAGCACAGCGGATGAAAGCAAGCTGGTCACACGCGTCTCTGCAGCATTCCTCTGTGAGTCCTTTTTCAAAGTAATATGCGGAAGGTGTTTCAAACTGTCCAGGATGTTCATTGGAGTAGCCACATTTGAAAGACGCAAAGCGTATCATCTTTTGGAATCGCCTAGAGGAAAACTGGTAATGAACAAATGGCTAAAGGCGGAGAAAGTTCTCACGTTGCCACACATTAATACTGGAGAACACTAACGTATCTGTGATGAACTTCACCATGTTTTTGAATGGACGAAAGAAGAACACATTAGCAGGTTGTATAAGGCCTGTACATTTCGGAGGAATCAGCTTTCTGTAGAACTGAACACCATCAGGAACTGTCATGTTGTAGAGAGTGTCATCCTTATTTGGAGTCCACGAGTCAACCAAAAGCAAAACACGATCCTTACCCTGAAGATCGGGCCACAAAACTTCTTCCAGAAAGATTTGCAAATCCCGTTTGGTCATATTCGCTGATCTGCTTGCATATGCTTTCACATTGGGGAATTCAGCGACCATGCGCGCTGGAAAGTTACCACTGGGTTTCAAAACAAGAACATACATCGACAGAACACCGATCATCATCATCATCATGGAACGATGCTCCCAAACACTTTTGTTTCTGTGTTATCATGTGTATCCCCTTCACTTTCATGTCTATATTTGCCCCCCCTCATGTACATTATTCACTCACGACTATCGTTAAACCTTTTTACGCACGTGTACAGACTCTTTTCAATTGTCTTTTGTGTTACTAATATTTTTTATTGTGCATGAATTGCTATACTGTGCTATACCTTCCATATCAATGTTATGCAGCGCTGGCAACACTGCGGTCCGGATGGCAACTCTGATTATGATCTTTCTTCGTCCTTGATGCCCTTGTTATGTTTAGTTTCGTTTTTTGGTTGACTTTTTTCCCTGTTCGCAAGAAATTAACTTTTCCCGTCATTCCTGACTTTCTTCAATTTTGCCGACATTCAATGTTTCTTCTTTCCTCGCTCCGCTCCCTATGGCCCTTAGCACCTTAAATTTCTGTGTTCTCCATATCTTTTCATGCTCAATCAGATGGCGCATGTCTGCATCTGATTTGCGCGGCAACCATATGGTCCCTTACTTGTTAGTACCAGCAATTATATGGGAAAATAATACGGGGTCTATTCTTTTAAATACCCCAACTAAAAGAGACAATTATATGGGAAACTAATACATTTCTAACGCATGACATTCAGGAAATTGTTCTCAGTACATGATTTGTAAACAGTATTTTAATCACTGCGTAACAAAGCTTAACTTGCATGCATGCGAAGAGGCGTGACCCGAATTTAAGAATAGTATCCGCTTGCGAAAGCTAAAAATAATCGGAATATTCATCCTCCTTTTTGTATAGTTTTTAACATTTCAGTGTGAAGAAAGCATATAAATTTAAATATTTTAGAAATATGCAGTTTCGAGTTTATACATAAAATGTACAAGGTGATTCAGGGTTTGTCCGGAAAGTAATATGACTGAGTCGATTTAAAAAAAAATATTGAGCCAATCGCTACAATTCTTTAAAATCTTTCAAAATAGCCTCCTTCTGTGTCGATGCAGCGCTGCCAGCACGATTTCCAAGCATTGAAGGCGTCACGGAGGTCATTCTCCGGAATAGCCTTGAGAGCCGCGGTGCAAGCTGCTTGGATCCCCTCTGTCGTCTCAAAATGCTTGCCTTTCATCGCGCGTTTCAGGCGAGGAAACAGAAAGAAATCCGGGGGGCACATCTGCTCTGTAGGGCGGCTGCGGAAGCGTTGGGATGCCGGCCTTGGTCAGGTAGTTGTTCACAAGAAAGGCGATGTGAGCCGGGGCGTTGTCGCGGTGCAGCTTCCAGTTGGCTCCGATGTATGGTCGGACCCGATTGACCTTTGTTTGAGTCTCTTGAGCACTTCCACGTAAAACTTGGCGTTGACGGTTTGTCCAGGAGGAACAAATTCATGGTGGACGATGCCTTTGATGTCAAAAAAGACAATGAGCATCGTTTTCACTTTGGATTTGCTCATTCTTCCCTTTTTTGGGCGAGGAGACGCCGGCGTGTGCAACTCGGAAGATTGCCTTTTTGTCTCGGGATCATACTCAAAGATCCATGACTCGTCACCTGTGATTACGTTATTCACATTTGTTGGTAACTTTCACACATGTTCAAATTTTCTTGGCACAGTTCCAGTCACCGCAATTTCTGGTCGTCAGTGAGCACTTTTGGGACAATCTTCTCCCACACCTTGCACATGTTCAAATGCTCAGTGACAATTTCATGAACCACAGTTTTTGGTAAATTTAACATCTGGGCAATTAAACGAATTCTTAGTCGACGGTCTGAGTTCAAAACTTCGCGCACACGAGTCACATTGTCGGTGTTTGTCGAAATCGAAGGTCTTCCAGCACGGTCTTCATTGGCGACCTCTTCTCGGCCCTCCGAAAAGGCCTTGTGCCACCGAAACACATCACTACTTGCTAAAGCATCATCTGTGTAAGCCTGCTTGATCATATCAAACCTCTCTGTCGCAGATTTGCCGAGTTTAACACAGAATTTAATCGCGTACCTCTGCTCTAACAAAGGCTGCATTTTTGGCTTGCACCACTCACAGAAACACGTCGCGCGAAAACGCCTGTCGTGACTCTCCGTGTGCTCGGAGACAACTGACCAGCCGCTCATTCGTTAGCTAGGAACACCCTCTACCGGATCTAGTCGGTTCGCGCACGCTCCGAAGTACAGTCATGGCGGAATAAAATCAGTCCTATTACTTCCCGGACAAACACTGATTGGAACTCCACCGAAAAACTAAAGGTGATTCCTCTTATCAAAATTATAAAAGAACTTTCATATGAAACTGGGGTCAAAAGTGCTTAGTTACGGAGCTATATGCCGCAGATAACGGGGAAAAAAGAAATTTAGAGCGCTATAGCCCAATGATCGTGAGTGATAGAGATAAGGCGGCATAGTCCTCTCAAGGAAACCAAACCAACTCTTTACGAAAAAAAAGCTAATGTGCCAATCGTGATATACATGAGAAAGGGATTCCACACAGGCGCGATCGGATTCCCAGAGAACATGTCAAAGAAACAGACGTCAAAATAAGCCACCCTGAATGAGTTTTTTCTGAGTTTTCCTCATTGAAACCAGGCAAATGCTAGGTGGTACCTATCTTATAGGTTCAGACTGCCTCCATCCTTCCAGAATATTTCCTTCCTTCCTTTTCTCTGGATAGTGTGCTCGCCGAGGGACGTTATCCCTCAAAATCATGACGGGCTAAATGGAAATAGATGTCGAAAGCCCAGGAATCTTAATCCAAACTCCTGGACGTCAAAATAGACATGAAGGGATAAGTTTGTCAGCTGATAACCATAAATTGAGTGTGTAATGTCGAGATCTCAAACTATACGAAATGGTGTACACAGTCGTATCAGTTATGTGAGGTTTCTTAACGAACAGATTTACAACAATAAAGTAGAGGAAATGACGTGGAAGGACGACACGTCGGAAGGTGATTTCACAACTGTAAAAAAGGAAACAAGCCCACACAAACTTACGTCGACAAAGGCAGTCTCGTCCAGCAGGAACCGGGCCAAACAGTGCCGCACACACTTGAAGAAATAGAACATCTCCAGAACGAAAAGAGGTATTGACGCCGGTCCATAACAAAATGAATGAAAATGAGACATAAGGGAAACAATGCTGCGAACGGAACGGTGCAGAGGAAACTGCGCAAGGGGACTCCACACATAAAGAAGGGGAGTCACCAAATCAGAGATGGTATTGGCAGTGCAAAGTGATACAGAGGTATGTATGGTGACGTGCGGCGTAGGGATTATCTACGTGCAGTAGGGTGAGAGCTGGAAAATATACTTTCGCTACTAAACCGTCGGGAAGCAACGGAAAATATCACCACCGTATATTGTGTATTGGCGCAAAGGTACCGCAACAATTACTGTACGCGAGAATTACGCGCGACAATTTCAACTACAGTACAGTACATTACAGGGCGAGAATCGCTATATGCCCGACTGAGTAGAGACTCGAGGGTTTCAGGACATAGACAAAAGCACACATACATAGAGGCAAACATGGACTGTATTTGCAAGGATGGTACATTATAGTTAGGGCATATATCATTGATGGTTAACTATCGCACAAATTGATACTAAAGGTAACTGAAATCATACAACAGGCTTACTTGTAGCAACAATAAAGCAGATGCTCAAAATGACCTCGTCAACTCTGAACACAGGCCTTCATACTTTGTCGAACAGACTGGCGCACGCGCCGAGACGTTGCTGCTTCTTTCCACAAAACTCACAAGTGCCTTGGACACGTTGTTCCAACGTGTGGCCATCAGTTACTGGAGTAGCACAAACAACAGTTTTGTGATGTTCCCGTAATTAAAAATCCAGAGAGTTTAAACCTGGAGACCGGGCATGCCGTAACATTGAAACGCCACATTCGATCCAATAGCCTGGGAATACTCTATTGTAATAGTCCCACACAGGACGAAAGAAATGTGTCGGAAAATTATCGTTCATGTACCACATACGTAGTCATAAGACACACGGCACATCCTCCAGCAGTGTGGGAAGTATCTCTCGCAAGAATTCCAGATAGGTAGACCCGTTGAATCGTTGGAGTTGAACAACTTTTCCAATTTGACGGTCACCTAGAATCAATGCCCACACGTTGATTGCCCCAACTTTGTTTTCCACTGACCACGGATGACTATTATCTTAATTGTTGATACCATCCCTTTCAAAATGAGTTCCATCTGTGAAGAAAATGGAGGAAAGAAAGTTCACAGCTGTTTGCCACCAAATGGGGAACCTAAGTACAAAATACAGTCTAGGACGGAAATCCCCTAGTAATAGACCCTGTATAAGTTGCAAGTGGTACGAGATAAAAATATTTTGCATGCAGGATCGACAACAGCATCCAAGAGCTGACATTACACCTACGGCAAGCTCCTTGCAACTTATACCAGGATCATTGCGCTAATGAAGTAAAATACGTTCTTGTGCATGCAGAGTGCGTTCCCTGCGTGGTCTTTCCATGTCATACATGGAAGGGCGAAAAGTTCCCGTCACAGACAAACGACGAAACAGCGCTGAAAACCTTGTATGATGCACTTGTTTTCTATTCGATTAATCGTTCGTTGTATTATCGAGCTGTCTGCAAGCCTTTTCCACTAAAACCATTTCAGCTTGTTCCTGATTGATTAATAGGCCATTGTCACAGCACACCACACTCTGGACGTGAAGTACAACACAACGTAGTAGTTACCCACTTCAACTGCACGGATGATGTCGCCAGAAAAGATAGGTCTGCTCTCGCTATATATTGTCTGTTGGTTGTGCATTCACTACTCACTCCTTGTTCATCGGAGTCACCTGGACTGGCAACCTGGAGCCTTTCGGGGCAAAAAAGGAAATATGTAGCGTGTTTTATCTATAGGGGCAATAGCCATTTGTTTCTGATCGTGCATGTCCTTAAACTGTCCATTTGTGGTTTCATTGTTTCTTTCTCAAGCTATGTTTTTCCACCTGAGGTTACCAAGTCCAGTGGTTCTCTACCTTTTCGAGTCTGTCACCTCTTTCCACGCATTCGATTACCCTGATCCACCGAATCCTATCCGCCCATGCACAAGCTTAAGGTAAGTTTAAGACTAAGATCTATACAAACGAGTTTTCTACTAAGCATTGATTTGTTTGTGACGCTTGTAATGGAAGCCGTAAGTAAGACCATGAAGTAGGTCTCGGGATGAAGTCCAAAGTCACCTGGAGGAAATTGAAAGGAACTCTTGTTTGTAGTCCAAGAAAAGTCAACTTTTGTCCTAACCTCGAAAGCGTCGAACACGTCATTACATCTCTAACGAACCTTAAGCGTCTCCCGCCCCCATTCGCCACCTTTTGTTCCGTTCGGTACCGAAAACGCTCCCTGGGGAAGATGTCTCCTACGTCGCACATCGCCACGGTAAATAGAATAGTGCCTAACCTGCTTCTTCCGGTGCTGTTGAACCAACACAAAATGTCCGGCGGTTTTCCTTTGCCTTGCTCCATGACGGGCAGTGGGGAATCCATGTTTTCCAGCTCTCATCCCACTACTCGTATATCATCCCTACGTCACACGTTATCATACATACGTCTGCGTCATTTTCCACTGCCCCTACCATGTACGGTTTGGTGACTCACTGTCTTTCTGTGGGGAGTCCCCTTACGTAATTCCCTCTGCACCATTCGGTTTGTACCATCATTTTCAATGGGCCTCATTTTCATTCTTTACTTTTGGACTGACGTCAAAATCATTTTTCGTTCTGGAGATATTTTACTTCGCCGACAGTGCGAGGTGCCCTTTCTCCCGGTTCCTGCTAGACCAGGCCGCTTTGGTCGACATATGTACATATGAGCTTATTTCCTTGTTTTCAGTTGTGAAACCCAAAGTGTCTCCCCCTCTTTTCATATGCACGACTTTATTCCTAGTCACCTCGAGGTTTCGCAATCACAAGTTAAGTATATGATGGTGTCCACCATTTTGTATCTCTTTGAGATCTCGACATTGCGCAAACGATTTATGGTTGTCAGATGGTAAACCTATCCATTCACGCACCATTTTTACGTCTCTTTTTGTCATATTCTCCGGTAATCCCTACGCACCTGTGGGTAACCCTTTTGCATGGATTTCACGATTGTGACATAAGCACTTTTGCATAGAGGTGGTTTGGTTAATTTTAGAGAATCATGTAGACTTAGCTCTAGCACTTGCGCTCGTGGCGTTATAGGGGTTTAAACTTCCTTTCCCTCGTTTTAGGAGGGATACAAATTCAAAACTGAGGACTTTCGACCCTAGGTTCATGTGAACGTTTCTTCTTACTTTCATGTGAGGAATCATCTCCCGAAGTTTTGAGCTGGAGTTTCCAAACACACTGTATATATGAAATCAGAAGACACTTTTCATTAAGTTTTTCTACAAGAAGATCATGTTTCCTGGAAAATGAAACTGTCAGTGAACTGCATTAGAGTACTATTTCTTCGAGAACATGCCCCCTCGATATTGACACGAAATCGAAATTACATTTATTTTAACTGCGGTGAGCCGACAAATAGTGATCTCCAGGTAATAACCTCTCTGAGATAAGTATTAGTTTTGTGAATAGGAATAATAAATAATGATATAATGATTTCAAATTTAATTCATTACAAAATTCATTAATACTACAATAACGCTAAAGAACTCCCATTCTGACTTTATCTATTGCTTAACGAACATTAACCAAAAGAGTTAATGTAAGACTGTTTAGTATACCAAGGATATTTTGATTTCTCAGTTTCCATGCAAAGTAGATGTATGCAATTGTCTCAGTGCTAGAGTGTTCACCTCCGGTGCTTGGGGTCCCGGGTTCGATTACAGCTCGCGCCTTGTGGACTTTGTGGTGGACAAACACCATGCTCGTGGGTTTTCCTCGGAGTTCTCCCGTTTCCTCCCACTTGCTTCATTCCACCATTTCACTCATTTCTCATTATCACCGTCTCCTTTAGCCTAACCGGCATAATCGTGGGATGTTAAACTTAAAGGTTTCATTTCATTTTCCCTTATGTACCATGTGAGTACTAAGTAGAAATTTGGATATGTAAAACTTTAAGCAGTACAGTAGTCCAGTGGAAGCATGTCAGACTACTGCGTGCGAGACCTGGGTTCGACCCCGTCGATTTTTTCTTATTTTTTCTTTCTTCAAACTTATATTTCGTTAACATATATTGATTATCAATAAGGTTGAGTCTACTATACACGGCATTTCATTCGCACCTTGCCTTCCAGAGAAACTATTGAATCGAAAGAAGCACTTTTCCACGTATCTTATATATTATAGGTAATTACACTGCCGACCACACAACTGCCAAAAGGCGTTTTTTGAGCATCTATTATGACTATTTTCCAAACCGTTGTTCCGATACTAACGTACTTCCGATTTGGAGGCTAGATGTGCGGTATACATTGTAAAATTGTTATACGAGGATCAACTACGAGAATAAAGGGGGAGATTTTGTGCGATCATTTTTCCGATTTCTTGCATCGTTTCGGGGATATCAACTAATTTCCGGTTTGAAGAACACACTTTTACCGCGAGACAGAATATCGTACAAGTGAGCCCAGTGTTTCTTCCAGACTTGTATTTCTTTGGGGGGAGACACCGCCGGAGCTTTGAGACTGCC
This sequence comes from Thermobia domestica, assembly GCF_964235325.1. Lineage (NCBI taxonomy): Eukaryota > Metazoa > Arthropoda > Insecta > Zygentoma > Lepismatidae > Thermobia > Thermobia domestica. Next base: position 77,012,995 of record NC_137461.1, read on the forward strand.
TCTCGGAGCAAATCGAAATAATAATAATAATAATAATAATAATAATAATAATAATAATAATAATAATAATAATAATAATAATAATAATAATAATGTTTATATCTGTGCCATGAACAGCCTAACGGCAAAAATACAGCACTTTATGAGACAATATAAACAAATATTACATACAATGTAAGCTACATACTGAAACAATAAAACATAATGATAAAATAAAGTAAAATAATATCGGATTAATAATTCCTTATCAAATTAACACCATTTTTTAGTATCAAAATAGTCGTCATAAATAGTAAAAATAATATTTGCCAAGCTCTAAAATTCATGCTTTTATACTGATAAAAATAAATTAAACTAAATTAAAAGAATTAGTCAATCTTCTTAAAATTACAGATTTCTGATTCAACGGAACTAATGTTGATATATTTCTTGTATTATACATTAGTACCCTTATACCTATATTATGCAAGCAATATTCACTATGATAGCTATTGTCTAGTAGTGTCTTAATAAAATCTCTTTCAATAACTTTTCGCCTGTCGCTCAATGCCTGCAATCCCCAAAATTGATACCAGTATTCATAACTACGTGAGTAGTAATCTCTATTCATTTTATAGCAGAGTAACCTAATAATACATTTTTGTACTGATTCAATTTTGTTTGCCAATGTTATACCTATATTATTCCAAACAACTACACCAAACTCTAATTTTGATCTTGCTAGCATCTTGTATAAATATACATATGAACTGGCATTTCTAAACTCAGGTCATTGTTTAAAAATAAACCCTATAATTCTTTTAGTTCCTCGGATTGTATCATTTATATGATAGGTAAATTTCATGTTTCTTTCAAACACTATACCCAAATCTTTAATCTGTTCGGCTTTATGCAATGATACTCCATTAATTAAATATTTGCTCACGTAGTATTGGGTTTTGTTAGTATATGATATGTATTTAGTTGTCTCACAATTTATTTTCAATAAGTTACTTTTACATCATGTACTAACAGTATCTAGATCTTCCTGTAGTAAGTAGTTATCATACTCACTATTTACTATTTAATACTTTTAAATCATCAGCATACAACAAAATATTTCAGTAATTATTTTTCTCAGGCAAATCATTAATAAATATTGAAAAAAGAAGGGGTCCCAGAGGAGATCCCTGAGGTATGCCATTCTTTATATAACTGTAACTAGAGGTTATTTGACCAATTTTTACCTTAAACGTTGTGTTTGCTAGATAGCTTACAAACCATCGAATGTACAATAAAGATAAACCTATGTTTCCTAATTTATCAATAAGAAGTTCATGTTCTAGGGAATCAAAAGCTTTTGACATATCTATATACATAGTGTCTACTTGTAATCTATTCTTAAGTCCTAAATGTGTAAAATCAGTAAAATGTACAAGATTTGTTACAGTCGATTTCCCTTTATAAAATCCATGCTGAAATTCACTTAATTTGTTTTTTACATTAAACTATAAATGTTTGTGTATTATAATTTCAAAAATCTTGCAAAATGCATTGACTAGTGTCATTAGTCTATAATTTTTTTATAATTCTACGATCACTTGCTTTCTGTACTGGTACAATGTATACTTGTTTCCACATTGAAGGAAACTCACCATTTCTCAGGGATGCATTAAATATATTTGTTAAAACAGTTGACAATTCGGTACTACAGGCTTTAATTATATAATAGGGGATATTGTCAGGACCAGGCGCTGTGCTCGCCTTAATAACTTTGATTGCATGAATTACATCAGACTCAGTGATATTCGGTATATCTATGACGTCATGGTTGCTAATGAGCGAAGGAAAATTCATAACCTGCCTATCTGGATAATGTCTTAATTCTAAATTAAAATTTTCACTAAAAACATCTTTAAATAATTCCACAACATCATTTAATTCTGTAACTGATTTGTCATTATGTTTCATTTCAGTTGGTATTTGCTTGCCATCAGAACTTTTAAATATTTTCCATAAAAACGTATTGTTATTGACAACATTATTTTCCAGACTCATACAATATGATTTTCTCGCCTCTAAGTATTTCTTTTTGACAATTTTCCGTAAATCGGAGTATCTTTGATACCATGTATTACTATTTGTTTGTCTTGCTTTAACAAAATATTTGGTTTTCTTATTAATTAATGATTTCAGCGCTTTTTTCATCCAAGGGTCTTTGTATTTAGGCCTATTACAAATTGGTTTCTTAGGTACATAATTATCTAGCACATCATATATATTGTTATACAATATATTGGTCAATTCATTAATACTACTTCTCTTTGTATCTATTCGATCCATTTCCTTAATTCCATTATATACACCTAGAAAATCGGCACGTTTAAATTCGTAAATTCTGGCTTGATTTGAGGTGTTCCCAAAGTCATTACTATCATTTTTTGTTATTTTCCATTCAAATAGAAAAGGTGGATAGAAATGATACATTTTTGTTAACGGTGGAATTTCAAATATGATTGAATTATTTTCTATATTGGTTAACAGTAGGTCTAATACTTTATCCTTCTTAAATGGGTCATATGATTTATTCAATTGATTTAACTGGAGAACATTACGTAGTTCAACTATTTTTTCAGCTTTTTTCTTAATATAAAAATTACTTATATTTATATTTCCGGTAACCTAATCTATTCCACCTACGTTAAAATCACCTAAAATTATAAAATTATAGTTTTTTGTGAGTAAAAACGTACAAAGCCAGTCACAATAATTAGTAAAATTCGTCAACGGTAAATTTGGTGGGAAGTAGTGCAAGCACAACAATAATGGTTTATTTCCAGGGATTAAAATTGTAATTATAATAACATCAAGTATTTCATCTGGAGGATTTATTACTTCATACGAGTATTCGTTTCTTGTTATGATCATAAAGCTTCCACCCTTTGTTTTATTTACTAATGTCAAGTTTCTATCTTTTCGTATGACATTATAATTTTTTGAGAGCTGTACAAAATGTTGATTTATTTCTTTTAACCGCGTTTCAGTTATGCAATAAAAATCATAGTTAGAGCAATTTATTTCATCTATAAATAGCTTTTCTTTTGTATTTAAACCGTTAACATTTTGATAGAATAGCTGTACGTAAGCCATTTTTGTTGTGTACTAATTTATTCTAGTTTATTTATCTGAATTATTCTTTCCAGCCGGGTCAGTTTCAGCGTCATGACATACAATTTCGTCTTTCAATCGTCCAACAATTCTAGTAAATAGCACACCATCAGGCCATACATTTGGGTTACAAATAGCATTAAACTCACTTTCTTCTACACTAACATAAAACGAAGAGTAACTGCTATGTTTAGCTCTTAATTGAACACATTTTTTAACACTAATATTAACACTGTCCTTCACAAATGCAATAAGATCCTCACAAGAAACACAAGGGTCAAGTCTCGTTACAAACAGTGCTGTTGTACTAGGGGAATTTTTGTTTACCTTTAGTTTGTCCGTGGTGTTCTTCCCTTGCATAAGAGTATTGCGGTTTCTGGAAACGAAGCCTGATTCATTCGTTTGTTTCACTCCTGTCTGTACTTCAGCGTTATTTCGCCTTGGGTGTTTGGTTACTAACTTCCACTCACTACCATTTGTTTCCTGCTGTAATGTCAAAGAAGACACTTCTCTGACCTTGACATTCATGTTTTCAGAATTGCTTTGTACCTTGTTTAGAACATCGGGTGTTGAGCTTTTGATCACTTCAGCAAATGTTTTCGGTTTGTTGTTAGTTGATAGTAGTTCATTCAACTTAATATATTCTTGTTCAACAGATATCACTTCTGCCTTCAGTGCATCATATTTTTCACTGATATCACTTAACATAATTAGCACCTGACAAAGTTTATTTTTCACTTCCTCACAGCATGTAGAGCATTTCTGTCCATTATTGCTTGAGAAAGAACCTGATTTGTCTAAGTCTTCATTTTCACTTAACTCAGCATTAGAATTCACAGTTTGGTCTCTTTTCCGAGATCTAATATGCTTCGTCACTGTGGGAGAAATGGCTGTGTTGTCATCACGGTGCTTTATGCAATTTTGGCACTTATACGTTGATATACCATTCACCAAATACATATCATAATCAGTGCGTCCAAATTTTAAACAATTCTTTATGTGAAATCTATTTTTACATAAACAACATTCTAATATTAGCTGCTTACCAAAAAATGGCTTGAGACATAATCCACACGTGTCCTCAGTCGGCGCCATCTTGTATATAATGAATATATTGAAATAATACCTCTTATAATACAAAATGTGGAACTTCTGAACAGGAGACCTGCGTTCAATCCCCATCAAATTCTTTTCTGATTTTTTTCCTTCTTCAAAAATTTATTTTTATAGCATAGGTGATCGCTAATAAGGCTTGACTCTATTATACACTATATTTCATTCCAACCGGTCCTGCCACACAAACTATTAAATCGAAAGGGGCACTTTTCCACGTATCTTATATATTATAACTTTCTACGCTGCCGACGAGACAATTTTCAAGAGGTGCCCATTTTATTTGTGTGTGTATTTCCTTAAAATTAATATTTTATACTTTCCAGTTGTGGTATTGACTTCAAACTTGGTATACGGATGTATCTTAACGAGGGACATAAAAGGGGAGAGAGATTTTTTGCAATCATTCCCGGTTTGAAGCAGACACTGTTGTCCCGAGGCAAAATGTATTGTTGTCTTGTATAGACACTATATTGTGAAAATGATGCCCAATGTTTCTTTCAGACTCTTTTTGGGGGACACTGCCTCCTTAGAGCGCCCCTGGAGGAGATCAAAATAATACGTTTATAATACAATAACAAATAGAATATTACCAGCAGTGCCCCATGCATAATAATTCCCTACCCCCCCCCCCGGAACATTGCTTCCGAAAAACACACTGGTGATGCTCCATTTCCAAAGCTACATATGTTTGATTTTAAATACTTGAGTATCGTCTCCAAACTTCACACGAACATACTGCCTCGTTTCGGGACCATCTCAAATGTTGCCGTATAAATATATCTTTTCCCTCTACGTATGCAATAATGAAAATATTTAGTTCCCGCAATACGAACAGAAAGTACTTTGCTAACACGAAGAAATGGAGATAAGAAAAAATACAAAACCGTTTTGTCGGGAAAGAACCCAGACCTGCTACTTAGAAAATCCCACACGTTACCTCGGAGCTTAGCTCGTACGTTGATTCATGAGTGTACTATTATGCTTAACATAGGTCATAACAAGGCAGATCAAGCCAATTCAAAAACATGGCATCTTTGCATTCAAGATGGCGACTTATCCAATGATTTGTTTCTTCATTGAAACTGCACTTCATCCGTAAGAGTATAGCAAAACATAACTGTCCTACCGTGAGAACAACTTACAACTTTCATGGTTACAAACTTTTGAACCGTCATCTTGAATTGAATTTCCGTAATTTACAGATCCATTTGCTTCCCACCTAACTTCCTGAACTCCCACTACGTCCACCCTGTATTTCTTTAACTCACACGTTACGGATTTTAATGCGCCTGCCCATAAAGACTCCTAATATTCCATGTTACAAATCTCATGTCCAATTATTTTTTGGAGAGGTCATACCAAGTTATCAGTCCTTGTTCGAGGCTTTTGTGAATATTTCTGAACAAGTCTTTTTTTTAACAGGATGAGGTTGTTAGCCTTTGCCAAACCCCCAAGCTGGAAGATCACTTTTAGTTGAATATCCGCGACTGCTTATTCAGTATATTTGCTGCTAACCTCTATATCTAGAGGCCTTCTCCTCGATCCGCAAAGTGAGGACGCGCCATGCCGTGGTGAGAGAATTATACCATAATAATATTATTGAAACTCATCGAAATTTGGCCCATGACAAACACTTTACCATTTTATATCGCAAAGGTCCGATCCACAGTTATTGTAACAGACCGCTGCTTGAGCGAGTGACCGTAAAAATTCAAACTCCGATTACTTAAAATTTCACAACCTGGTTCTATTATTACAAGAATAAATTCTTTAGTCAGTAGAAAAGAGGGTGTGTGTCATGTGTCAGAGATGATAACGATGTGTTTTGGTAGGTGGTGGATCGGAGCGGGTCATTGGGTAGTGGGTCAGACTGGGAAATTGTGTATGGTTTGTCCGAGTGTGTCATAGTGGTTGGTGGATCCGAGTAGGTGTTAGTGGTTGTGTTTCAGGGAGGGTCACGGTTGATGGAGGGTCATAGTGGGTCTTGGTGGGTGGTGGGTCAAGTTTTCATTGACCCTCAGCATCACTGCCTCAGATAGTTTAATGCTCGTAGTCTCATGTTCAATTCCCGGTGGGAAATCCTTTGAAATTTTATGTGTCCCAGATGTATGTGTGTTCGTGTCCCTCTAGTTCAATGTTACTGAAAGTAAATTAAAACGAGTATTTCTAAGTATAATAAAGACAAGTAACGGAGATGGTTTTGGTGAATCAGAAAACAAAGTGATCTGAGGCAAACAATTTATGATTACGACACCTAAGGGTAATACTTAGGGCCTAGCATGAGTCATAAATGTGTCTGAAAGGATATTGTTTCCGAGAAATTATTCCGAACGTCTTCCACCGTTACTCCTACTGCTAGAAATAATAATAATTTGTTCGCCATTTCCAACCCGTTCCATATATCCGTTCAACCAAAATTTGTAAATATGAACTATTTTTTTCTATATTGGTGTGAAAATTTTGTTCAAATATCAATATAACACATACATAATCCAAAGTATTTGATACAAAGAAAGTGTGTTATTATGTATCGTGGTGAAAACAACTCCTGCTTAACTTCTCTTTAGGCATCCGAAGTTTCGATATCAATATTGTCCAGAAGCTAACATCTTCTTTCCCCCTCTCGTTTCCTTTCCCTGGACCTTCTCCTTTAGCCTAACCGGCATAAGCGTGGGACGTAAAACTCAAATATTTCATTTATTAATCCGTGAAAAGTATCTCTTATCCTTTCTTCTTCATTTTCTATCAACTTCGGTATGCTCATTTACATTGCAATAGGACGTAATATTGAGGTCTTAAATTTCCAGTAATAATAACAATAATAATAATAATAATAATAATAATAATAATAATAATAATAATAATAATAATAATAATATAATGGTATGAGAATTGTTAACGCAACCATTAACACACCTCTGCAACTACCAAAATATTAAACCAAAGCGTTGCACTAAAGTTTCACGTAGAATCATTCTACTGTACGTTTTAAGGAAGATAATTGTAGTAAAAATAACTTCCCTAACAGCACAAGATGTGCTAGGCGCGTGCCATTTAGGTGTCTCGGCTACTTTTTTAGAGATTCGACACTTGGTACATTATTTAATTATTTGCTAATTATGTACTTCAGCTACCAAAAGTTTTAGGTAATTGTTACACCTAATTGGTATTTGCTACTATGTACCACAAATGTAGTATTTATATACATTGCTCAGTTTCACACTGTGTTTGTCCTTTGTTTTTCTGTCGTTACTTCTGACATATATTGGGGCCTCGGTGGCTCAGTGGTAGAGCGTTCACCTCTGGTGCTTGGGGTCCTGGGTTCGATCCCAGCCCCCGCCAAGTGAACTTTGTGGTGGACAAACACCGTGTGCGTGGGTTTTCTCGGGGTTCTCTCGTTTCCTCCCACTTTCTTCATTCCACCATTTCATTCGTCACTCATCATCACCGTCTCCTTTAGCCTAACCGGCATAAGCGTGGAACGTAAAACTTAAAGATTTCATTTCATTTTTTCTGACATATATCTTTCATGTTCGAAGTACTTCCTTTAGAACGCCCTGTTAGACTCCCAAAATTTTCATTAGGGACTGGGTTTTTCTTTTGAATGAACAATCCATAGTTTAATCGATTTGCAGGTAGGACTGTTTTAATAGTCTTAAAACTGAGCGCAATATTTGTGTTTACTTTAAAAAATACATATAACGCATATAGCGCATAATCTATCCGTATATATTTGATACGCATATATGTATAGTCATTTAAAGTGAGTTATCTTATTTATATAATCCTTCATTTTGGTTTATTACAAGATTATTAAAGTCCCCTGACTGTTATCTTCTCATCGGTGCCTCTAGTGTCCGTATATTTTTCTCTCGTATTGTGCTATTTACTGTGAGTACAAGTATCCAAAGACTCCCTTTTGTCATATCGTCAGCCAGCTTTTCTCTTCACTCCTGCACAAAAACACACTTAAACGATTTGTTGTTTTAACACTTGGGGGCTACTTCGTGCTGCTGTTCTAGCTACTCTGCCAGTCGTAATTAATCTTGTAGCGGACGTTAGCTGGGTTGCCCAAGTAATGGACTTTTAACATAAAAATATTCTGTATCTGACTGTGGAAGGAAGCGACCAAAACGAAAATCACCACACGCCAACTTTTGAGAGAACTTACCCTGCAATTACGAGAGGGTTCTGCTTTCTTAAGGAGGATATCGACAGCTTTACTGATGAAGATAGCACCAGAAAGGGAGAAAAGAAAGGAATGTCAAGTTCGAGTATACAACTAGAATAGAACTCTTGACCACTGTCACAAATTGAAGAAGGTTGTTTGTGAAAAAGTGTTGAATTGGTGAGCAAACCGCTGATATCTAAAAGATGGATCATGAAATGAATATCTATGTTTTTTAAGCAGAAATGTGTTAATTTTTAATCAACAGCACAAATTTGCCTTCAACATTGGGAGAGGGAAACGGGTGAGACCTTTTCCACATTTTTGTTTTTTCGTTTTCTTAAGAAATGTTCAAAATACATATGAAGTTGAAAACCCATGCCGTAGAGGATTAGGAGAGAAGAGTTGTCTTGAATATTAGAAGGAGGGTAGATGTGGGGCTTATTCTAGGGTTTAAAGAATGCGATTCTTTTATAGAAATGAAACAAGCCAAAGGACATCAATTTCATCTCACTTTCTTTCGTAGCAGTGATACCTAAAGCATCATATTTTTCCCCAAAAATCAAGTTTTAAAGCGGATTATTCGCAGGGGGGAAATCACCTCAGTTACAACATTGAGAGGGACATATCCCTCTGAGCCCCCATCCGGGAGGATTTGGGGCAGTGTTTTTAATATTGCTTTATGTTTCAAAGAAATGGAAATACAAATACTAGTACTAAATGTACGAAAAACAATTTAATTAGAAATAAGTAACGTAAACTGTAATTTTGAAATGTAATGAATTTTGAAAATTGAAATGAAAATAATTAATTTTCATTTAATAAAAATTCAAAAAAATTATTAATTTACTTGTATTATATACTTGGTCTTCAAAAAGTTGCCGAGAATATGTCAACAGTGGATGTACAGATACCACGTGACTCAAAGGACAAAACTCTATACCAAGTATTTTATGTAGGGCTATATCTAATTTATTTTAATTCCCCATGCCACATTAACGAAACTACGGTGTTAATGTTCTGTTTAATATTTGGCGGGGTTGCCTTTTTTGTGGCCCATCCTGTGCTATACAAGAAGAACAAGTTACATGAAACATAAGCTAGTCGATTGAACATATTAAATTAAAGCTAAAACAACAGAAATATAAAGAAACAAGATACGTATTTCTTACTGTTAAAAGCAGTCAAAACGACAGCTTGGTAGTTCTAGGGAGGTAACAATTTCGGTCATTCTAATGTTAATACAATACTAGCAAACTTTTACTGGCTTAAAAAGTTCTCCTGAACAAGTGTAAGTTAATTATGAACCCTGTAATTTAGCTACAAGAAGTCTACGTACAATGTAATAGGATCACCCGCCAAGCCAACTTTTTAAATTTTAAATTCTATTGATTTGTCAACATACCTGAAGGAATATATATAAATGACTGCGTACAGTCCTCCATGTCTGAATGGATAAAGTCATGGTTCGATACCTACGACGTTCGTGGTTGGAAACCCATCTCGGAAGCTGAAGACTTTTTAAAATCTTTATTCCCAGACCATCACATCTTTCTCTCCCTTCGCAATCAACCGATGCTGTGGAAAGCGTTCTGCATCTTAATTCGACAACTACCTGATATGATCCTCGCAGATTGGAAGAATTTCTTTTTCTGTTTAACAAAACCAGAAATTTCATGTCATAATACGGATGCTGTCCAATATTTTTTCCAGTTCTAAACTTGCATACGTAAATTATTCATCTCTGTCTCTATATTTGAATATATATGTCGTTCACTATAAAGGCACATGGCTTGGTATGAAACCTTAAACTATTAAAACCAAATACAAGCGCTATATCAATGTCCTATCGTAACTCTGTTGCTGAAAGAAGCATTATTTTAGATTTTGTTCGGGATAAAGGGAGAGAATATCTTCCAATATACTAGTTTTACTGTTTATATCGGTGTTTTACTATAGATTAAACTAAACAATATGTGTTCAACACACTCAAGATATGAGAAATTTTGCTCTCCTGTTCTGCCCAAATGACACCCATGGAACATATTCTTTCAATTACTGGGACATAAAATGAAATTAATTATTGAATAAACTCATTTCTGTCAGTAGTTTTTAAGAGCTCTGCGTCCGCATTACAAACTTACGGAAGCACAAAATCTAATATCGTATGTGAAAATTTCCAAAGATTTTACAAGGAACATCTTTTGAGCTTGAAGTGATATGCAGTCGTTGAAGAACGGAAAGATTGCAAATAAAGTCGTTTATGAAACTGTGGGAACATTTAGTGATTTTTTAAATTTAGACTTTAAAAAGGTATTTGAGAACAAACGAATGAAAGAGACAGTTTTAGAGGTGAAATGCTCGTAAGCATGGTTCTTACTTTTTCTTTTGTTGTCTAAATGAAATGATTATATTACGTGACAGACTGCTTTAGTCAAGAAGTAGAGGGGAAGTAGGAAGAGCTGCATTGAGTGTTTCTGAATGCATAAGCACAATGCGCAAGTGTTTGTTAGTAATTTGGAGTTAATTTTTTGTAATATTTTGTATTTTAAGATATTCCGGACTGTACCACATTGCAAGTTTTTCCTGAGTTGAAAGCTGGTCATGTTTTTTGTACGTTATTTACAGAAGTCACGGTATACAATTCATTAAGAATTTGTAGGTTATTTACGGAATTAAAGACACACAACAAAATTAAATCTAATAAATAAAAACTAAAATAGTGATACAAAAGAGGTATTGGTATATGAATTCCGAATGTCACATATTCATACATCAACACACACACATGTGCGTAAAAGAAAAAAACTACATTCCAAATCATCCGTCTTGGTTGTTCCGCAATGCACGTTGGACACAATATACTTCCACATGAGGCGAAACAATGCTTATCAATGTCATCTGTTCTGGAAAGGAAATCTTGAAACCCGCCAGATGTAGGATCAGCATGTATACCTAACAGAAGGTAAAAGTCGAAGAACATCAAAACAAACAGCACTGCCAGTTCTACACCCAGAAATGTGTTTTGGGAGGGGTTCGATACGTCTATACAATATATACCTTTTCTTATTCTGCATCCGGAAAGAGGATAAGTAATAACTGTCACCTACATTCTTAGCAAAAAATGATAGAACAATTGTTTTAAAGAAAAGAGAGAGTACATGATAAGGCGTAAAATAAAATATTTATTCTAAAGCAATCTTTTCTCTGTTAAACAAATATAATTCGTTAGGAAAGTCTACGAATGTTAGTCAAGTTTCGACATTTTTGGGAGGTCCGGACCCGGTGGACTCTGCTCGTGTCTATGCCCCTGAGCATTGCTAACTAGCCCCAAATTCAATGTGGCGTTCCCCATCATACAGTTTTATGTGGAAATTCTCAACAGTATAAAATATACTTATTCTATAAATGAAATATGTGTGTACTAAAATACTAGGCTATCTACAGAGGGAGGGGGCGATTCTACATACTGACTTAGTAATATTTGAATCACAAATTACTGTAGAAGAAGGCTTCATTAACAATATATGCTAAGAATTAACTTGTAAATGCGGATCTACTTTCATTTGTTTTCTGCTCTACTAGATATTGTCTTTCGTATTTTGTAATTCTGCAATCACTTTTTTTTATTGTCATTATATTGATTTCCTTTAGTATAGTCCTGTAATTTACAAATATGAATGCATAAAAACAAATTCCATTTGTTAATTGCTACTGAAATAAAATCTAGAAACGTTATTTAGCGCGAAAAACCTTCTCGGTCACTGGAAACAGTGCTGTGTTGCAGAAGCACTGCAAAGTCCAGTCCCTTTAACTTCTGAGATAGGGGAGAGGGGACTTAACATTCGTTCCAATTCCCGCGCTGAAGGAATCTGGTCGTTGTATGCTCCCTAGAACACAATATAAGTTAGAGACTCTGTGAGGGATTATTTTTCGCTTTTTAAAATCGATTAACGGAAAGGACAGTTAAAGAAGTAAAAAAATATGTTATTTAAAGTGTATATATGCGAGTATTAAAGAGTATTTTTCTGTTCTTTACTAGTATTGATAATAATATTTTTCTCTTGAAATACTTTGGTCGTTGCGCAACGCCGCAACACTAACATTAGCCGCCACTATCTACATAGTACATAAATGAAAAATACGTTGTCTATCATAAGGAAAAATAGCTGAACCGTTTGAAATGAATTTTATTGACATAGTTAAACTCTAGCATGGACTAGGTTGTTGAGATCTAGCTCGGGAAGTACTCCCGAAAGTAGTAAATAAATACACGATTCTAATTAGTTGATTAGTTGGCGTTATCCGTATCCTGCTACGTAGGCTATACCTATGTATATGACAGAAATCATATGCTTGTTGCTATGGGTTCTCATGGCTGTGCCTGCTAGCGCTGTAGGCTGGTAACAAGAATTGCTTTTGGCGTGGGTTCAAACCCGGCCCGAGGAAAATTTTCTTTTTTTAAAATCGATCATATCACTTTTTTCAGTAAAATATGATGCAAAAGTTCTCAAAAAGGCGATTTGCTTACTTTTGAGGCGATAGGTTGTAGTGGTAGTAGTAGTACAGAAGCGCAGATACATACATACATATATATACATCTTTTCATGAAATCATGAAAATAAAAAAAATAATAACTTCCAATCCTATTCAGAAGGTAGGTATATTGGCACGTGTCGAAGCGAGTTGGTTGCTATGCGACGTTTGCTCTCGGGCAAACTACTGGCGTTCGGCTAGATAAGTTAAGGACCACCATGAAGAAAGAAAGAAAGCAAGCAAGAAAGAAAGAGGTATGATTATATCATAAAGACAACAAAATAAAATAATCTATTTGTTCCTTGACATAAAGCGTTTGGAACCAATGCTCTTATGAATATCCATTTTCAAATTTATTTTCCGAAACTAAAGGTAAACGTTAACCTTCCTATATATGAAAAAGAAAAATATATCTTATATATCACACAGATAACGAAATAATATAGCATATTTATCTACGCTTTGGCGTTAAGTGCTTTAAAATTGTTCAGAATATTTTTCTCTAATTTTCATAATGAAGAGAAAAAATGATAATTCTAAATTCCCATAAAAAAAGAAAGAAAAATATAATTATACTTATTAAAAAAGAATAAAATAAAATATATTTAAAATATATGAAAATAAAATATGACTAAACTAAGTAAAACATTTACTCCGAATAGTCTCTGCAAGTAATTTGTAGAAAATGGTCAGAAATAATGAATATTAATTATTAGTTGTCAATTAAAACTGTAGCAAGTGATAGTTCTAAACCCACGTAGAATATTTACTCTGCTTCGTGAAAATAATAAACATTTTACAAAAATAATGATCTTTTGGCTGTATCGTAAATATTTTAGTAAATAAATAAATAAAATACAAGTGTATATTTAATCACCGCAATTGGATAGCTGATTGCGTGGGTGAAGATAATGAATATTACTACAAATTGTTGCAAAGGTGGGGGCCGCAGTGGCCAGTGGAAGCCGGTGGGTGTAGCTAAGCAGCCTGAGATGTCAGCCTGTAGTGATGTCAACGGCTCGAGCAGCTCGGCTCAGGGCTCAATCACCACCGAACCGAACCGAGAAGTGATCCCAGCCCACACCTCAACCTACCAAGCCGGTTGGAGATCCACAAAAGTGATTAGATGCTAATACTATTTGGTCTAGGAATTAATTCGTGCGGGTGGACAAGAGATGGCGCAACGAACGGAGCGTCCCACAGTTCCGTGTATCCACACATGTGTTGCAAACCCCTGTCATCGCGTATCGTTCGTAGTATAGGGCATTGGATTAAAGCGTCAACAACACCAGTTTGTAGTTAAGTGAACATGGCGCAATTTGTGCCTGATAAAGTGTTTTTGCGGGGTGTCCTGCTGCATTACTTTAACATGCAGAAAAGTGCGACTGAAAGTCATCGTACTTTGGTGGAAGTGTATGGTGACTATGCTCTAGCTGAGCGAACGTGTCAGAAGTGGTTTGCACGGTTTAGAAGTGGTGATTTCGGCTTGGCAGACCAACAGCGAGCTGGACAGCCAAACAAATTTCAAGACAAAGAATTGACAGCATTGCTCGAGCAGGATTCGTGTCAAACGCAGGAACAGCTTGCAGCAGCATTAGGCGTTGATCAAACAACAGTCTCCAAACGCTTGAAAGCCATGGGAATGATTCAAAAGATGTCACATTGGGTTCCACATGAATTGAAAGACAGAGACGTTGAAAGACGAAAAACCATTTGCGAATTGCTGCTTCAACGACTGAGCAGAAAGGGGTTTCTGCATCGAATTATTACGGGTGATGAGAAGTGGATCCATTACAAGAACCCTAAACGAAAAAAGGCCTGGGTGAAACCAGGTGAACCAGGTCCATCACAACCAAAACGAGATATTCACTGTGCAAAGGTTATGCTGTGCATATGGTGGGATATGAAAGGTGTGGTGTACTATGAGCTGCTGCAACCGGGTGAAACTATGAATGGAGAACGTTATCGACGACAATTAATGCGTTTGAAGCAAGCTCTGGCCAGAACACGACCAGAATGGGAGAACACACATGATAAACTTATTGTTCAAGATGATAACGCTCGCCCACATGTCGCAAAACCGGTCAAAACCTATTTAGAAAATGTCGGATGGGAAATTTTACCCCACCCGCCGTATTCACCAGACGTTGCTCCTTCGGACTACTACTTGTTCTATTGCATGAACAACGATTTGATTGGACAGCGGTTTACTTCTTCAGAAGATATCGAAACATGGGTCTCTGACTGGATCGCTTCCAAGGATGAGGACTTCTTTCGCCACGGAATCCGTACATTGCCTGACAGATGGGCGCAAGTGGTGGCTAGCGATGGACAATATTTTTCTTAAGGTATTTATGTATTTTGTGTTTGTACTACAGCTTCAATGTGTGCGTACCAACCGCACGAATTAATTCCAAAACCAAATATATGAAGTATATGTTCTATAAGAATTTCCCACAATTCTACTGCTTGGGGCTGGAATCACTCAATAACGAGGAAGTTGAAAATTGATTTGAAAATTGTTCCTCGAAGACATCTTTAAACAAATCCCATTTTTATGAAACATAGTGAAATTGATCAAAGATAGGCGTACAATTCGACTCAACTGACATTTGTGAGTATGTGCGGCCGTTTACCTGTTCTACAACTATCTTTTATTATTTGGCTTTCATTTTAATAAAAGTTGGTTTATGGATTCAACTAAAAATCCTATTGTTTGAGATTTAACTCTATCAAGGATAAGGGATGAAAGTTACAACACTCACTCTTTGCACATATACATACAAAACAATTTTGTGTTATAGGCAAAACCACGTGAAGATCATTTGATTAGACAAAACAGCATATTTTTACTTTAGGCCATCCGCATCATTTGAATTTGTTGCGGGTGAAATTGGCAATGGATAAGCGGTTTTCAAGGAGCCAAGTTCCTCTGAACTTCGAAACTTCGTTATTGAAATATTATAATAAAATATTTTTAAAAATAACTTTCACCACATTGAGCCAATTTCGATTCAATATGGTGTTTATTTTCTTTCGGGCTTCTCGATCATCCCTATTAAACGAAGTCAATTGGGGTCAAGAGAAAAATGAAATTAACTTTTTGAGTTTTACGTCCAAATATTATGCCCTGTAGACTAAGGGTGACGATGCTTAAGGGCAGTGAATTATGATGGTAGACTTGGTGGAATGATAATGTGGGGAATGGCGAATGCGGAATGGGAATGGCGGAAACTACATAACGAGGAAATACATAATCTATACGGTTTACCAAACATTGTTAGGACCATCAAGTCTAGGAGACTCAGGAAGGCAGATCATGTGGCTAGGATGGAAGAACGTAGGAACGCTTTCAAAATCTTAAACTGAAAGACCAATCAGAAAAGACCATTAAGAAGACCTAGGCACAGATGGGAGGACAATATTTAAACGGATTTCGCAGATATATGAATACAAAGTAGAAACTGGATCCAGTTGGCTAAGGATAGAAGTCAGTGGAAAGTTTTTTGAACATGGAATTGATCCTCCGGGTTCCATAGGCCATAGAGTTATTTAATTTTAGGCAAAATTTATGGACTTTATATATATTTCGTGTCACTACATAGTTTCATTTTTTTAAAAAAATATGCCCCTGCCAAACATCAGTAACTTTCGTGAAAAGAAAAGTGTCATATTGATAAACGTTGCTATAAGTTTTTTCGTTAATGCTTGAGACACATTGTTTGGGATTGAAATAGGTTAACGATTCGGTATTAACTCAAAATTAAATCCCAATACTTCCACCTAAACGACATAATTAACATTTAAAACTAGTTTCTAATGTCTTTTCTGCAGTTCGCGACTTATATTATACGAGGAGAAGTTTTGATTTAAATAAAAAAAATCAACAAAAATGTTATTTTAAAAAAAATCATGATTTTTTCACGCTAGTCGACAGTCTCACACCCCAAAACAAATAAAGAGATCCACACTCGTCATATTATTTCTTCAAAAATAGTAAAAGAATATAGTTAAAATTATAATTGCGGGTAGTAACTTGCTTTTTTATAAAAATAAAATTATAATACTCACAATGAACATGCATCAATATATAAATCAACACATAATATTAATTTGATCCATAACACACGCCTTCAGATTCACACATCCAGTGGAGAATTTCGTTTGTGATTCTAGTGTCAGGAAAAATACCTAGAACTAAAGGCTTTTTACAGTTAACTGCCTTTCAGAAAGGCGAGATTATTGGCCGTGCTGCTAATGGTGGGAAATTGTCTCTCATTGCTAAATATTTTGGGTGTGATCCTAGAAACGTGAGGAAGTGGCTGGATCGTCATGGGGAGCAGGGAAACATAGAATGGACTAAGTCAAGACCCAGAAGTGGAACTCCGCTGGCAACATCAAAGACCCAAGATTAAGCTCTCGTTGAAAAAGTACGGAACCATCCTTAGCGTCATCAGACTGTGTTGAGAGACAAAACTGTTGAATTAGGATGTTCACACAAGACAGTAAGGCAACGGTTTACTGCGGATGGACTCTATCACGCACGACCAGCTATCTGAACTTTTCTGACAGATTTCCACAAGGAAACTCGTTTGGAATGGGCTAAGAAGAACGTGAATCTTCCACAAGCTTATTAGGATCTCGTCATCTGGTCTGATGAGAAGATGTTCCTCTCTGATCAGCTAGGGAGAATGATATTATACAGTAGGGTGGGCCGAAAACGGCCGAAATTTTTTTTTTTAGAAAATTAAGATTGAGTACCGTGCAAAAGTTGTTTAATGTTATATTATGTTTCCTCACCAAAATAGATCCGGATTAAAAGATATTTATCCGGGCCCCGGGGACTGGAAAGAACGCTAATTTGAAAACAAAAAGTAGCCAGCAATGAAAATATTATTAAAATATATTTTTAGAAAGTTAAGTTTCAGAACAGTGCAAAAGTTGTATAATGTTATATTATGTTTCCTCACCAAAACAGAGCCGGATTAAAAGATATTTAACCTCCCCCCCCGGAGCCCAAAAGAACGTTAATGCTGAAAAAATATGGTTGTGAGTAGTGAAAATATTATTGAAATATTTGTTTTCAGAAAATTAAGTTTGAGTATCGTGCAAAAGTTGTATAATGCTATGTTTCTTCCCCAAAACAGAGGTAGATAAAAATATTTCACCAGGCCCTGCGGGTCCGAAAAGTGTTATTTTTTTAAATATATATACCATTATTATAAGTATGTATATAAAATTGGTTAAGATTCCTAATACTTTAACTTGTCCCCAGGATTTTAAATGTTCTGATCTGGTATGCAGCTCTTCGCCTGATTGGTGTTTAGTAGGTATAATAGTACGGACACAAATACATAAGGTAAAGTTGAAAAATTGATCAACAAACACCAAACCAGCGCAGAACTCACCACGTGGAGATGGCTACACAGTGAGTTCCTCCCACCCACCCTCCTCTTACTTAAAGCTCCTTAGCGGAATCTTGAAACAAAATATTGAGATTTATGTCCGAAGCTTGGTAGATACTTTCGTGCTTTCAGTTTTGTGCGAATATAACCGTCTCGTGCAACACTACCGCATACTTCTGAAGAAGATTCTGTTACTACCTTTAGACACTTCTCCAAAGCCTGCATGTGGAAGGGGAACGTGACAAACTGAAACCTCCTCTTTTCTACAATCATTTCGGTTGGTTCTTCTATTGATACGTTAGCTGAAATTGGAGGTTTCGTTACTATTACTTCTGACATATTCTTCAGTGCTTTGCCTATTACAATTATCAATTAGAACTATAGTTTGGTATTTTCGGCCATCAAAATAGAGACCCTTAAAATTAGGAGTTTTACACTGTAGACGGTTTCTTTTTTCTTTTTCTTTTTCTTTTTTGCTAGTTTCGTACGGATTTTGTTTTTATCTGCTACCTTGTCTTAGTTAGGTTTGTTCAGTAAATTCATATCTTCTAAAATAGCGGTACAATTTTAGCAGCCGACTATTTGATATATCTGTTAAATCTTTTGTTTAGGGCTTACTATTGTTTATTTAGGTTTACTTTAGATTTTATTCTCTAAACGATAGGTCCATGCGAACTTTTCGTCGTCTGAATTCGGGGTGGAAGCGCTTAATGTATATTCCAAGTACGGGATTGAGGCTAACGATTGTAACCCTCTTGTAATTGGTACCGCAGCATCATAATCGATCTGTATGTCATACTTTCTTTAGAGCCTATGTGTTTCTGCTTCATCTACATTGCAACTCGTCATTTGTCTCTGATTTCTCTGATCTAATATGAACTCCCACTCCAAAAGCGGTATATCATTTGATTTACCACACTTACAGGTTAATCTATCGCAGCATTTGCAAGAGAAAACATCACATAACTTCTGAACACCGTTCTTATTTTTTTTTTTAATTTGGCTCTTAATGGGGTATATCTCATTTCTTAATGGGGTTAATGATCGTTCTGCATTTTGAGTTGTAATTCAAAATCATATGCTTAATTCGAAGTTAAGACAATACAGGAAGAGAGGCTCGCAGCCATATTGTTTCTAGTTTATTTGAATTCAGCAATGTAAGCGCCGCCTTCGGAAAGCCACTGTTATGTATTTTGCATCCAGATGCGAAAAAGTGATATTCTCTTAAAGTTTGAGAGTTCTGAGGTGGACTCAACACAAAAGTTTTTCGTGTGTTAATATGGTAGTTATGAAAGTTAGTTAAGCTCTTAATAGTTATTTGCGTATATTGAATCCATGTCTTTCATGTTTTATGTATTAATAGTATTGTCTGGTAAAATGTTATTATTTCCTGAAACCATTTTATTAGAACAAAAAATTAGGATCTTTAGGGCCATGGGGGCCCGGTTAAATATTGTTTTAAAATCAACATATTTGACATGGCTTCATTTCTCACCAATGCACAACTTTTGATAACTACTCAATCCTGAATATCTGAAAAAAAATTTTCGGCCCACCCTATTATACAGGCCACGCGGGACATGATATCTTCCCCAACATGTCATTCGCACCGAACATTCAAGAGTTTCGGCTCATTTTTGGGGCTATATGACAGCTGGAGGTCCGGGCGAGATCGTTCCTGTTCCTGGACGAATGACTGGTGCGACTTATATCCAAGTATTGGAGAATACACTGCTTCCGTCTCTACACGAAAAGTTTCCAGAACAAGAGGAATTCGTGTTTGCGCAAGAGAACAGTGGTGGTCATACCTAGCAGCAAACCTAGGTGGTCATACCTAGCAGTATGGTTGGAAATCAACCAGAGCTAATATGTATAGAATGGCCTCCTCGATCGTCACACCTTAACCCCATAGAACATCTTTGGGCATTAATGGTAAAGATTGGGAAGAACGTCGACAAGACCGTAACAAAGAAATAGTTGAGGCACATGTAATAGAACTCTGGAACCATTTCCAACAACATCCAAGTATATGCTCGAATCTTGTAGCTAGTATACCTAATCGTTTGGGTGACGTTATAGGAGCAGAAGGTGACTACACAAAATACAAGAATTCTTTCATTTCCAAGTATTTGCCCTTTATTGATTTTTTCGTCTTTTGTTCTATGGTAAAGAAATTATATATTTCATTTATTTCATTTTTGTTCTCAATTTGAAGCTGGATTATATGTCTTATATTTTCTTCTTTAAATTCAACATTGATTTTATTTTCATCCCAATTAATGTCCAAGAGACATTTGGAGCTAAAGTTAAACATTTTATATCGTTTTTAGAAAAATTAGTTTTAATTTTATTTTTTTCCTAATTAATGCCCAAAAGACATTTACGGCTAGAATTATATATTTTATTTCTTCTTTACAAAATAACGTTTATATCGCCACTACTTGTGTTGTGTGTTAAAGAAGCAAGCTGATTTCTTTTCAGCTTTTACATATACATTATCTTTCTCTTCATCAGTTTCAGTCCCTACCAACAATAGTAGTTCTTACACTTTCAAAAAAAGTTGCCTCGTGAAATCAGTTTTAAAAAAGCAAAAGTTATTGTAAAATGTAACCTTGAAGTCGGCTGAATTTTCCCAACTCTCATGAGTAACAACATAAAAAATAGGCCTAACTACAGCCACAAAAAACATACCTACTCTCTCATGAAAATTGGGAACTTTGGAGAAAAATATTGTTATTAGTTTCACTCTTTTTTCTCCAACTTCAACTCCAAACAATAACCTTAAGCCGGTAATTCCAACAAAAACACAATATGTTTCACAAAACTCTAATTTGCACAAAATATGTCTTGTTACATCAGAAGAGGAATGAAACTTACTCCTTTATTATTGACCAATTATAATTAAAAACAGCGGAGATAATTGGGAACCTACAAAATAATATTTTGAATTTTGTAAAAGAACATGATGGGGAGGGGACGATTGGTCATTCCTGACTGATTTTACCCCTAAAGGTGTAACTTGTTCAATAATTGCAGATTACATTCGCACCATATTCTTTAAAAATTAAATACCTTTTACAGAAGTTATACTGGATCCTTTTAAAACGGCAAGGTTAAGTAATTCAACCTCTAATTCTTGACAGCCGGTGTACTTCGGTCTCCTCCCACATTCTCATTCCACCAAGTCTACCATCATAATTCACTTCCCTTAAGCATCGTCAACCCTTAGTCTACAGGGCATAATCTTTGAACATAAAACTGAAAAAGTTAATTTCATTTTTCTCTTGACTCCAATTGACTTCGTATAATAGGGATGATCGAGAAGCCTCAAAGAAAATAAACGCCATATTGAATCGAAATTGGCTCAATGTGGTGAAAGTTATTTTTAAAAATATTTTATTATAATATTTAAAAAACGAAGTTTCGAAGTACAGAGAAACTTGGTCCTTTTTACGCGCTTATCCATTGCCAATTTCACCCGCAACCAATTCGAATGATGGGGATGGCCTAAAGTAAGAATATGCTGTTTTGTCTAATCAAATGATCTTCACGTTGTTTTGCCTATAACACAAATTGTTTTGTATGCATATGTGCAAAGGGTGAGTGTTTTAGCTTTCACCCCTTATTCTTGATAGTTCAATCTCAAACAATAGGATTTTTAGTTGAATCCATAAGCCAACTTTCATTAAAATGAAACCAAAACAAAAAAGATTGTTGTGGAACAGGCAAACGGCCGCAAATACTCACAAATGTCAGTTGAGTCGAATTGTACGCTTATCTTTGATCAATTCCACTATGTTTCATAAAAATGGGATTTGTTTAAAGATGTCTTCGAGGAACAGTTTTCAAATCAATTTTCAACTTCTTTGGTATTGAGTAATTTCAGCCTCTAGCAGTAGAATTGGGAGGAAAGCTTATAGAACATATACTTTATATTGTATTAGCATCTAATCACTTTTGTGGATCTCCAACCAGCTCGGTAGGTTGAAGTGTGGACTCGGCTCACTTCTCGGTTCGGCTCGGTGGTGACTGAGTCGTGAGAAGAGCAGCTCGAGCTATTGACAACACTACAGGCTGACACCTCAGGCTGCTTAGCAACACCCACCGGCTTCCACTGGGCACTGCGCCCTTCACCTTTGTAACAGTTTGTAGTAATATTCATTATCTTCACCCACGCAATCAGCTATCCAGTCCAGAGATTAAATTATACATATGTATTTTTTATTTATTTACTAAAATATTTACGATACAGCCAAAAGATCATTATTTTTGTAAACTGTTTATTATTTTGATGAAGCAGAGTGAATATTCTACGTGGGTTTAGAACTATCACTTGCTACACTTTTAATTGGCAACTAATAATTAATATTCATTATTTCTGTCCATTTTCTAAAAATTACTTGCAGAGACTATTCGGGGTAAATGTTTTACTTAGGTAGTGTTTCATTAATATTTATTCATATTTTATTTTAATATATTTTAAATAAAATAAATATATTTTATTTTATTCTTTTTGTTTAATAAGTATAATTATAGTGTTCTTTCTGTTTCTATGGGAAGAAAAGATTCCCATTTTTCTTTTTACTATGGGAATAAGGAAAATATTCTGAACAATTTTAAAGAACTTAACGCCAAAGCGTAGATAAATATGTTATTTTATTTCGCTGTCTGTGTTTTATATAAGATATATTTTTCTTTCTTCTTATACAGGAGAATTAACTTTTCCCTTTACTCTCCTAAGGTAATTAGAAAACGGGTATTCATAACAGCATTGGTTTCAAACACTCAATGTCAATTAGCAGATACATTATTTTATTTTGTTCTCCCCATGCAATAAGGATACCTTTTTCTTTCTTTCTTTCTTTCTTTCTTTCTTTCTTTCTTCATGGTGTGCCTTAAGACTTATCTAGTCGACCGCCAGTAGTTTGCCTGAGGGCATAACGTCGCATGGCAACCAACTCGCTTCGACACGTTCCAATATACCTACGTTCTGAATAGGATTGGAAGTTATTTTTTTTATTTTCATGATATATATATTTTCATATATATTCGCCTCGGTACTACTAGTACCACTGCAACGTATTGACCCAAAAGTAAGCAAATCGCCTTTTTGAGTACTTTTTCATCATATTTTTTTTTAAAAAGTGTTATTAACGATTTAAAAAATTAGAAAACTTTCCTTGGACCGGGTTTGAACCCACGCCAAAAGCAATTCTTGCTACCAGCCTACAGCGCCAGCGGTCACAGCCACAAGGATCGATAACAACACGCACATGATTTCTGTTATATAGAGTTATAAATTACGTAGCAAGATACGGATAACGCTAGCCAATCAGAATCGTGTACTTAGTTACTACTTTCGGGAGTACTTTCCCAAGCTAGACCTGAACAACCTAGTCCAAGCTAGAGGTTAACTATGTCAATAAAATTCATATCAAACGGTTCATCAGTCATTTTCGTTATGATAGACAACGTATTTTTGATTGATATACTATATAGTTATACGTTAGTAATATTGTTACTGTCTTTTTATTTATTTAAGTTATTTATTGATATAAAAAATGATGTATTTACTTTAATGTTTAACAGTCTCATGCAAATTCACCGTGTGTATGACGACGTTTCGTCGTCTTCATGTCTGTTCCTGTCATGCCGGGACACGAGTGTGATTGCTTCAAGTCACGAAAATCGTAACCAATTATCACTGCTTCCAAATAGCAGTATAATAATAGGGTCTGTTCTACTCCGAACGGGTAAGAACTGACTGTGGTCAAATTCTTTTTCCTAAAGACGGAGCTCGATTCTTAGTAGAATCCTATGGTTTCGGATCCCACGTTAAGCTGTAAGTCCATGTTTCATATAGCCTCGTTGCTGAATGTAACGCTAAAATCAAATCAACTTCTACAACTAATAACAGACGTTCTAGAAAGAGCTCTGCAGACAATTTTCCTCATAATAAATATTTTTGTTTCATTTCAAACAGAGCAAACAGAGCAATTTTTGTTTTCTTAAGAACTAAAATATAAGAATTTTCTATATAAAGAAAAAATAAAATTAATGATATTTAGTTCCAGAAATAGGGATGATGGAAGTCAATGTGCTGATCACACACAAAATAGCTGAAATCCATTTCCTTAACCATAGCTAATTATAGACTACAATTGAAGAGAATTCAATTTATTTTGAGCTGTAACCTTATTCATAGTTTTTATTGACAGTCAAATCTAGAAGTTTTACGTTTGTAAAACTCTACTTTATTTTTTTGCTTGACAATAAATAAATCGAATCACACCTTAAACTGTAACCATACATTTCTTTCTGCTGGAGTTCTACCTGATCAATAAAAAAATAAAAATAAAAAAGGCTTCGGACACGGATCGCGGGAATGGGAATGCTGCACTGATCCAATGAGCTACGGAATAAGATACACGAAATATCTACGCTATAAATATATGATAATAACAGTAAGTTTCACACTGTGAAACAATTTTTTCATTTATTAAGTTTCACGATATTTCTATAGTGTCTTCGGTTAACAGCAAAGAGATAGATCATGCAGTTATCGATTTGGTTAGGGATTGAGCTTTTAAAACTTTTAAAACATTTAATTAAATCGCGATGTGGTAGCAAGAAATGTGTAGCGATTTCATTCTAATAGTAAGGGGCAAAATATAGTATCCCACAGAAAATATGCATTTTCTTATGTGACATCACTTGGTAGCAGAGGCGTAGCCAGGATTTGATTTTAGGAGGGCCGATGACTAAATGTTCATTTGGGGTGTGTCCGGGGGTTCACTCCGGGAAAAAGTTTGAGTAAAACCGCAATCTTAGGTCTTATATTAACAACTTTTAACAATGTCTGGGGTTCCACACCTCCTGGCTGCGGCACTGCTTGTTAGCATCCATTGTTCCTGATCATAGTCAGTCTGTTCATTTCCACGTTTAGCCATAATTTCTTTCTTCCAAGCCAAAAAGTGTGCATTCGTTCTACGCAATTGGCGCTCTTAAAAGTAAAGTTATGGTATAATTAAAAGTGTGATTTTTCCGTTTGAATGTACATTTATGTCCCTTAGTGACCAAAACAAATATTACGGCGCAATCTTCTTTCTAAGCGTGTGAGCTTCCCCCTGTTCCAAATAGACAATTTAGTTTATGTATTTTCTGCAAAGCTATTCGTGAGATATAGGATTTCATACTCATTACTTCTGTTTACTTGGTACGGGAATTCATAGAATTGGAAATAATTTGTTTGTGTAAGTATAATTATGTAGAACAGCGATGAATAAATGCTTTGTGTTGCTAAAAATGTATGCAAATTGTTAGGAAATTTTCTAGAGAGGTGGAAAATATTCATCCCAGGCTGGGACAACACTAATTAAGTTAGTGCCAAGGAAAGAAAAACTAGATACGGGGAATTTTTCAAGCTTCGCCCCTACAAATAAATCGCTTCTTCATCATATTTGCATCTCTCGTTCTCCTATGTTATCAGCTAGGACATAAGGTGGCTTCGGACAAGATTTCAAATCATAGAAGCGCTATACCAATGGGCTCACTCTCGCTAAGCATTCGATTAAAAGTTTATGTTTTCATACTGTAGGAGGGGAGCATTCGCTCTTCCTACAACTCCTCTCAAGTGACAGAACATTTATTCAGGTTCTGCAACGTCATTTCAGATCAAACGACTTACAGGGAGTTCATTCCAACAGCAACAGGATTGAACTTTCATTTTTTGTTGCACTTTATCTTCACGAATAGGACGAATATCAAGTAGAATGTTTGGCATAAGAACTGAACGTCTAACATTCATTTTATTTTGGAGAAATGATGCTGTAGACGGTAATGGGAATTTCACCCAAGTGTACGGGAATTTTCAGTGCCTCACGATTATGCCACCCGCCTTCCTTTACAGCTAATATGGTTGCATACTTCCCGGCAAATGCTTTCGACTCAACTGGTGGAGCACTTTAGCTGTAAATCTCCATATGCCTGTACCATCCAGAAGTGCCCCTCACTGTACAATGTATTAAAAAATTGGTAATAAGAAATATCCTCATGGAGACTAGATATTAAAGTTATCAATAGACGTTTTCGGTACTATTTGTTGTCGATTTCCGTAATCGTTATGTTGCGTTTTTCTCATAGTTTTTTCTCAGGAGTCTCTTAAATTGGCATCGGGCAATTGTATTTTCTGATCTCATCGTCATTAGAAAACTGTTTGAATCACAACGATGTCCTTGATATGATATGTGTAAGACTTGTATACCGAATCTACTTTAATGTAATATTAATTCAATATGCATTTCCTTACAATTTACCTAGAACAGTAGTTCACAGGTTCTTGAACACCATGACTGCACATTTGCTTGTCCGATAGATATTTTCTTCCCTAAAATAAATATCAGTAATAACATATAATAAGACAAACTTGGATCAAAAATCACTTCGATACATTTGGTGGATCTCGGCCTATCAGTTGAGAATAATTGACCTACAAACCAAACATACGAACGTATTGTTTTTGGACAAGTAATATCCACGAATTCTAAATTCTGAGCATCAACAATAAGGAACATATTTAGATTGATCTGTGGTCAGAAGCGAAAAATTCCAGATCTATGACTGCATAAAACCGTGGGCAAATGAAAGTTGGCGGCGATGATATCCAAAACTATTAGCCATTGAGCTAAGGCGACATACTATTGTCTTAGAATTGTTATAATCTATCCAAAAATGCATGATTCTGAATCTTTTAGTGAGAGCGCAAGGGATCTCCCGCAGGGAGTGGGGGTCCCGGATAGTGCATTATGAAGCTTTTATGACATACTGAATGACGTCCTAGCAAGTAACAAAAATTCGTTGACAGAAAATTAAAATTCGTTCTTCTGATGCATTGTGATCAGAATCAAGATAATGAATGATTCTTGTTGTGTTCTGTCTGTTTGCATAACGACAGTATGGACTAAATGAAGTGTATCAAATCATTAGATCTGCACAACGAGGACTTATGTGCTGAAAGAGACATATTAACAATCCGCAATGATTTTGGAAGAATTAGTGTAATGAGGATTTTCGAGAAAATTTCAGTACCCACAAGGAAAGAAGAAAGAAAAACAAATCAACCAGAATTCTTCATCACAATCTCACTTGGTCGTGGATTGAAAGTGGGACCCCTTGCCATATGTACGGACACTATTACTGGGTTAACACTATCTCCTATCCCCCTTCGACGATGCGAACAACAGATTGTTGACAACCTATAAGACGTGATGACATAAAAATAACAATACTGGTTATGTAAACAAGCAGGGAAAAATAGTTGAGAAGTAAGGTTTCTCGAGAAGAGTTCATAACTTATCCTTCTAGAGTGTTTCAAATAAATTAACATTCCGCAATATTGCCTCTTAGGCTAACGGAAGGGGATACATAAAGAAAAAATGAAAAGAGTTGAAAGGATTAGAGTATGCAAGACAATAGGAGAACCGCCGGAAAACCCATTGACACTCCTCGAAAAACACCTGCTCATCTCGGTGACCAATATGAAAATCCATTGTCCATACGGATCACGTTGTTAATAGTAATACGAAAAAGTGCCGGTGTGTCATATTTGTGAGAGTGCAATTGAATGATTCTGAGACGATCGAATTATCATTTATGTACACTTCATCGATCGTAGGTTCAAATAATGTTCACGCCAAAGTCAATTAAGTACAAAGTGATTGTGAAGAATCGACTTTTCATACAGAAGAAGCAATACATAAGACTGTGGAAGCAAACACCTCTTTCATGATAGAGCCAATTTACGAATGCTGGTTAGGAAATGACAAGGGAATTACCAGGACATTCCAAATACATCAATGATCTCTAGTATACACTTTTCTTGTTATCGTTCTCAGAAAGAAACACTACATCATTTTATAAACGGTTTCGCTAAACCAATCGGAGGTGTAGTGGTAACGTGCTAGAATTCCACATGGAAATCTTGGTTCGATTTCCCATCACGTAGTATGATTTTCTTCGCATAAAACAATGGCTGCAGAGATTTATATTTTGATCGAGAACTTACAAGGCATCACTGCGATAATTCAAATACACAGTGTGTGTCTTCTATATCATACACTGTAATGATAAGTATGTTCCATATTTATATTCGTCCCCCCTCTCTCTTTCCTGACGTTTCCCTATCCTGTCTTTGCATCTTTCATTTCTCCCCCTCTCTCCCTCCCTCACACACACGAACTTCATGTTCCAAAGCTAAAACGGAGCAAGAGCTCGATATACCTGGTCTAGAGAATCTAATTAACTGGTAACTTCGGGTTACCGAGTCTTAGTCGAATTACCGGGACACTACGGATTTCAATCCTCGCCCCAGTGCTGGTTTATAAGCTAACCACCATATCCGACTGACATGATGATCCGTTTGAGCACTTAGCGCAAATTTGAAACCTGCTACATGAGGAATATAAACTTTTCCTTCCGAACATTTGTAAAGTTTCATTACGATTCCATTTGGACTTTTAATATAGGGTATTTCTAATTGAAATTTAGCAGTAAAATAGAACCTTCTATTTTTTCTTTCTTTCTTTCTCTTTTCTTTTCGTTTCTTTTCGTCTTTTTTATTTTTGTTCAGATTGCATTAGTAGTTTGAAATAGGGAATATGACTAACGCTATCTACTGGGATTATTAGAATGTATTTTGGAATAATACATCCAATGAAAATCTACCGAATTTGCAATCGAACCACGTGGAAGCAAGCAAGTGTGTGAATTATTTGACATTACCCTAGATGCGTCTCGGAGATCTACAGTTCTACTTGAAATTGAGTATGCAATCCATTATGAAGGGGCATAATGAATGTTTAAAGCACCCTCTATATATTCGAGTAGTTCTGAGAAATATGTATAAACAAACGCTATTTCTATATTAATGTTAGATTTCTGGAAACGGAACTTTATAGTGTTAGGTTCTTTTCTTACTACGTTTGAACTCCACAGTTTCATCTGTTCTACGTTTTTCTCTTCTTCTCTAATCTTCTGTCTCTCTGCCTCATTTCTGAATCTCTGTGTAATAGACATCCATTGGTTTCAATTTTTCATTGTGTGTGTTTCAGTATCTCCCTACATAAACCTATCAATGTTGTTTCATTTCGGTTTTGTTATTTCATTTTTTCGAAACTAAAACATGTGTAGTTTGAAATAAGTACTGCGCTCATGCTGATAGCTAATTTAGGTATAGGAGGGAAGAAAGGGGAAGAGAGAGGTGGTCTCTTTACTTGACACGATTATGGGATAAGGTGTATATTGGGTGGCTTAACTGCACGGCGTTAGGTGTCGCAATTCTTTTGATGCGGAGTGTACCAGATCCTCAAGACATCATTTATGTGCAATATGGATGCTCTACGTATGAGACTTTTATGCCTTAGGTTTGGAATATGACTTTCTGTCCACAGTGTACAACAGGATGTATATGTGGATATTGCAGGTTTTAAAGCTTGGAGGTAATTTTGTCGGAAATGGCTCTCTGAAGATTAACTTTACTACGTTGGTCGATTAAGAACTGATGTTAATTCATATTTTATGCTCCTAGTGATGCACTTTGGCCTCATTTTGCAGAACGATTAATGTCGATTTTCTAGAATTAATTTTAAGATGTCAAATTTATGTTTTTGTATTTGATATTTAGTATGATTAAGGCTACCTAACAAGATAATCGATTCTTCGGCACTTTATTGGCATCCCTTGAAGTTCAAGTTCCTTCGTGGCTAAGCGGTTAGCATACGGGCCTTTGGCGTGGGAGACCCGGGTTCGGTTCCTAGCGGGAGCTCATGTGGTTTAGATTACACGAGAATTAGTGTACACGAGAATGCCCTCTCATATACCTTCGCTGCTGTAAAGGACGTTAAAATCAAAATCAACTCAACTCTCTTGAAGTTCCCGTGTAGAAAGCTTCCATATAGTAGGGTGTTCTGTTAAGCTTCTTGTTCTCGCAGATGAGTTTCCTGTTTTGACCCCTTTGTCAGTGGTAGGCACACGTTGGCTAACTCTCTGTTTTTCATTCCACCTTATACTCTAGCACAGAGGCCTTCAACATTTTTTATTTAGTGGGCTTCTGCAAGATTGTATAATTGACAGGTGTATGAATATCATTTTTATTTTCTTCCTGCAGTATTATCTTCTATAATACTATCATAATTTATTGATAATTTCGTATATTAGTAATATTTATTTACTTATTTTTATTTTTCCCATATGTCAATTAGTTAGTGAAGTCTTAATTTGACTAGCTTACACGTTAGTATAGTTATAGTAATGATAAACTTTCTTACACATTGAAACATATATTTTAGAAAGATTCATCTACATTATTTAAATTTATGTAATTTAGGTATTGTATCCTAAGTACTAGGTTACCTTAATTGAGATAAATAGTTTAAAAATTATTGAGTCAGTAAGCCCGACGATTATTAAAAATAGTTTGATTATATTCATACACTTGTATATGTTTACATGCCCATTATATTTTAATATAACTTTACCAGAGAAACCAACTAGTAAAACCTGTTGTAATCTTAGGAACGACTGAGGTTAAGATTGGAGTAGTAGAATTTTTTTCCTTTTTCCTTTTTTTTTTTTTTTTTTTTTTTTTGAAAATTAATGATATTCATGTTTAAAGTCTGT
The DNA here is from genome assembly GCF_964235325.1 of Thermobia domestica. Taxonomy (NCBI): domain Eukaryota; kingdom Metazoa; phylum Arthropoda; class Insecta; order Zygentoma; family Lepismatidae; genus Thermobia; species Thermobia domestica. Next base: position 77,044,042 of record NC_137461.1, read on the forward strand.
ACCAAATAAATTTAGAAGTGTAATTAATAAAGCTCGAAAACGGGTATTGAACTAAATTTTTGAAGGCAATTTCTTCAATAAAGTGATTTGGGGAAAATATCCTAAGAAAAAGTGCGTATTTTATTAGTGGTATAATATGCTTAGAAAATTTTAATGGTACCTTAAACCGAAATCTTATGTTGGCTTACCAGATTCTTTAAAATTACGTTAAAACTAAATATAATCCACATATTCATTTGGCAGTTCAAATTAATTTTACTGGGAGGAAAAGTTGAAACTTTGAAATCATCTCCAAAGCAAATAACAAGATTTGTGGCTTGTGTTGATTTAGTCCTTCTTTGCAAAGAGTGAAATGATTATGTTGACGAGTACTTACAATATTTAATAGAGATTCAAAATATTAATATTCTGATAAAATGAAAGTAATAAGAAACTAATTATTTGGATGATGGAACCAAAAGTAGAATGCCTCGTTCACTATAACTCTACATTGATTTCTGTCCTCACCTAACAGGTTCTAGTTTCTACATTGTATTCCAGTTTCAAAGGGATCCATCTTAATATTGTCCTCCATCTGCGCCTACGTCTTTCTAATGGCGATTTTTCAATTCGAGTTTCAGTTAAAACATTGAACTACAACTAGGAACTTGATGTCTCTAACAATTTTTGGTAAAAGATTACGAATTATGCAGTTCTTCTTAATGAAGTTTTTACCGTTAAAGTTTATTTTGACGCCAAATATTTGTTCTTATTCTCAAATAGTTTCAACCTGTGCTCCTTCCCCGGAGTAAGCGCCCATGATGAGCAACCATAGAGCATACTAGGGATTATTATAGTTTTAAGTGTTTTAACCTCAAATTTTTGACAGAATTCATAACGACAAAAGATTTTGAAATAAAAAAAATCCATGCTTTCAATCGACAATTAATTTCTTCGTCGGTATGATCTTGGTCTGTTAATATTGAGTCTAGACATCTGAAAGAATGCAAGTTCAAACAAATATTATTTGATATTTTTAAACATTCATAACTTGGAGTTTTACCATCCTGGCTAGTAGTTTAGTCTGCATTTACTTCTTCCTGCAAGTTTAATAGGACCAGAGCTTCCTTGTTTCAAACAAATCTAGAGCGTAAACTCGTATAAAGCAATTTTACCAACCGGAGATACGTTTATTACAAGTTTTTTTTTCAATTTTTAACACCATCAAAATAAATAGTAGTATATTGCGATAAGGACCTTTCTGCAAGGAACTTTCCAGACCATTAAGGGAACATTCAATCACAACCTCCAACACTGTAGCAGAAGCGAAAGGGGTTGAGTAATACTTCCTATATACATAGAATAATGTAACAATAGGGGATAGAACTGATGCACAACACGGTACTTAATAACGAAATTATGATTGAATTTAAATGAAATTCAAATGTTTCGATTTTGAAGATGACTAGTAGGCAAAAGGTGAGAGAGAGAAATAGGTTATCATAGAAAGATAAAGGATGAGCACTAGCCTGATAGATCCATCGAGACTAGCGTCGTCTGGTCATCTGGAACGCTGAAGGGTTTGCCGTGAAGGAACCTGGATGTTCTGGTAACAGCAAAAAACTGCAACTCAATCCTGCTGGACTGCTAGGGGCGTCGCACTCTTTCCGTGATGCATCTCTACAATAATGTCACTTTAGGATGTCCTTTTACATTATCATTACACTAATTTCAACTCACAAAAGTATCTGCGGGAATGAACCGGCAGAATTGTATTCTTTGAATTTGGAGTCGGTAGTCCTTCAATGGTGGGATCTGCTTGTCTCCGATGATCCTGCACCTTCCTCAACTTTGTGACGAATACAGTAGTAGAAAATGGATCGATCTGGAACAGTATCAATCAATTCACGAGCCCCTGGGAAATTGAGCATCGTACACCGTGAGCCCACGGTCTTTTACGACCTCCATTTTAGGGGTGAATTTGTTCCCTTTTATGAGCACTTTTTAGGGGGTGTATTCGTTCTCTTTTACGAGCACATTTTAGGGGGTGAACTCGTTCCCTTTTATGAGCATATTTTTCAACCCCTACGAACACATAGCAGAACATCAGACTACGTAACATAACGAACATACAGCAGAGCAGATTGAACTCGTTCCCTTTTATGAGCACTCTTTCAGGGGTGTATTCGTTCTCTTTTATGATCACATTTTAAGGGGTGAACTCGTTCCCTTTTATGAGCACTTTTCCAACCCCTATTTTAATTACGAACACATAGAAGAGCAGATAACACATAAGAGTACGTAACTCACAGCAGAGCATAAGACTACGTAACACACAACAACCTCCATTTTAGGGGTGGACTCGTTCTCTTTTATGAGCATATTTTCCAACCCCTATTTCAACATGACAGAGACTACGAAACATAGCGGACATAGCACAGGGGGTGTATTCATTTTCTCTACCCCTAATTGAACATAGCAGAAATTACACTGAGACTACGAACACACAGCAAACCAGAGAATACACAAGATTCATTCCCTTTTATGAGTACATTTTAAGGGGTGTACTCGTTCTCTTTTATGAGCATATTTTCGAACCCCTATTCTGAACATAACAGATAACACATAAAAGAGCAGATAACACATAGCACTATTTTAACATAGCAGATAACATATAAGATTACGAACACATATAAGAGCAGAAGACTACATAACATAGCAGGCCTCCATTTTAAGGGTGAACTCGTTCTCTTTTATGAGCATATATTTCAGCCCCTATTTTAACATAACAGAAATGACATAAGAATACGTAACATAGCAGATAACTCATTCCAACACTTATTTTAACATAACGAGCAAAGATTACAATCGAACACCCACGGTCTACAGATAATCATTTTAGAGGGTGTATTCATTCATTCCCTTTGTTGACCATTTTTTCCACCCCTAATTGAAATTACATAGCACAGCAGATAATACATAAGATTCGTTCCCTTTTATGAACACTTTTAAGGGGGTGTACTCGTTCCCTTTTATGATTACTTTTTCAACCCCTATTTGAACATTTTAACATAGCAGAAATTTATGAACACATTATCCACCCTTATTTTAACGTAGCAATGATTTCGTTCCCAACCCTTAATTTAACATAGCAGAAATGACACACCTAATTGAAATTGACATTGACACACCTAAATGACAGATTTATCCACCCCTAATTGAAATTACATAGCACAGCAGATAATACATAAGATTCGTTCCCTTTTATGAACACTTTTTAGGGGGTGTACTCGTTCCCTTTTATGATTACTTTTTCAACCCCTATTTGAACATTTTAACATAGCAGAAATTTATGAACACATTATCCACCCTTATTTTAACGTAGCAATGATTTCGTTCCCAACCCTTAATTTAACATAGCAGAAATGACACAAACATGTCCCCAAACTACTGACCATCGTGAACAAAGGTCAAACTCGAAAACGAAACAACATATCGAGGTGCTGTTTCCACATTTAGCAATTGGTCATCAACTAGTACATGTTAAAAAAGTACTGACCATCAAGGTCAAAAATTAAAACTCGAAAACAGAGCCACATTTAGTAATTGGTCATCAGGTACTACATGTCCCAAAATTAGTGGTCATCGAGGTCAAAGGTCAAAATACTTAAAACCCAATAACTCAAAAACGAAGCAACACATTGAAGTGCTGTTTCCAAATCTAGTAATAGATCATCAACTACTACAAGTTCCAAAATAATGACCATCGAGGTCAAAGGTCAAAACTCGAAAACGGAGCCACACATTGAAGTGCTGTTTCCAAATCTAGTAATTGGTCATCAACTACTACAAGTTCCAAAATAATGATCATCGAGGTCAAAGGTCAACATACTTAAAACCTAATAACTCAAAAACGGAGCCACATATTAAGTTGCTGTTTCCAAATCTAGTAACTGGTCATCAACTACTACAAGTTCCAAAATAATGATCATTGAGGTCAAAGGTCAACATAATTAAAACCTAATAACTCAAAACCAGAGCCACATATTGAGGTGATGTTTCCACATTTAGTAATCGACCACCAACTACTACAAGTTCCAAAATACTGATCATCGAGGTCAAAGGTCAACATACTTAAAACCTAATAACTCAACAACTGAGACACATATTGAAGTGCTGTTTCCAAATCTAGTAACTGGTCATCAACTACTACAAGTTCCAAAAATAATGAAAGCCCAATGAACCAATGAACGCAAATAACTCTTAAACAGAGCAACGATTTGAGGTGCTGTTTCCAAATCTAGTAATTCGTCATCAACTACTACATGTTCTGAAAACACTGACCATCGAGGTTAAAGGTCAAATATTTAAGCTTTAATAACTTTAAACAAAGCCTGTGTGACCTATTCAGTTTTGTACCAAGCAGAGAGAAGTGAAGAATGAATAAATATGACTGGCTTACTTCGAGAAAGAAAGCAACGATATACATTTAAACTAGCTGCGTATTTTAAATCATTTTGTACAATTGAAATAAACAATCGGATAAATTTAGCCGGCTCAGAAGTTCAATACTATTTTGTACTCTTGAGTGAGCTTTCCAATTTTGTAGCAAGAAGGACCATTTTTTAAACTAACTCAGAATTTCATTTTATTTTGTAATACTCAAATTTGGATGGAGTGTTTAGTTTTGTACGAACCAGAAACATTTGATTGGATTATTTCGTTATGTACCAACTAGAAAAAGTGAAGGGCCATTATTCAAATAAACGAAGGAATATAGTATTTAGTTTTGTACCAACTAGAAAAAAAGAAGTGAAGTATGAATAAAATTTAGGTGGACTATTTTCTTTGTACCAACTGGAAAAGAGAAGAAGAGCTACTTTAACTAGCTAATTATGTACTGTTTAAAGAAACGAAAATTGACTATTTAACTAGCTCAGAATTTATGTAAGAATAATTTCGATGTTCTACTTTTTATACCAACGAGAAAAAATGAACTAGCTGAATATTTAAATATACGAAAGAATAAATTTGAGTGACCTATTCAATTTTGTACCAATGAGAAATTGCATTTTAACTGGCTCAGCAAAAGGCGAAGAAGGACTATTTTATATAATTTTACTACTCAAATGAACAATGGAGTATTTAGTTTTGCACCATTTTGGAGTATTCAAATAAACAAATGACTTATAATTTGTGTCAACTCTAAAATCAATTAAACGAAGTAATGCATTTGAGTGAGCTATTTAATTTGAAAAAACCGAAGTTGAGTATTTTATACCATTTTGTATTATTTCAACAAACAAAGGAATAAGCAAAAAAAGGATCATTTTATATCATTTTAAACTAATCTAATAAACGAAGGCATAAATATGAGTGAGCTATTTAATTTTGTAACAACCAAAGGATTTTCACGAAAGAACAAAATTGTACTAATCAGAACATGTTGTATTATTTAAACAAAACGAAGGACTAAATTTGAGAAAGCGAACATGAACCATTTTACTCAAATTTGGATGGAGTATTTAGCTTTGTATGAACCAGAAAAAAAAGTAACTCAGATCTTTATACCATTTTGTACTACTTTTTGTACCAATCTGAAGAAAATCAAAGAAGGGTCATTTTAACTAGCCAAGCAGAAAAAAATAAAAGAATTAACATTTTGTACTAACCAGAAAAGGAGAAGAAGGATCAGCATTCTATACTTTTCGTGCCATTTATTGGAGTGTTCTATTTCTTTTTTTAACAACGAGAACAATTTTTAACTGACTTAGAATTTTATACCTTTATGAAAAATTTGTGTCAAATCGAAAAAAGCAAGGAAATACCATTTTAAATAGCTCAGCATATTATAGCTTTCTGTGTTTTTGGTCTACCCAATTTCTTGACCATGTTGTACTATTTAAACAAACAAAGGAATAAATTTGTATGACCTATTCACTTTTATAACAAGCAGTAAAAGGAAAGAATAAATTTGTGTGGCTTAAGCAAAGAAGGTCAATCGTAACTAGCCTTTTTGTGCTATTAAATTTGAGTGACCTATTGAAGAATGAATAAATTTTGTTTGCAATTAAAAAAGCGGAGAAGGTCTACTTTCTGTACCAACCATAGAAAAACAAATTTGTTTGACCTATTCACTTTTTTAGCAAGCAGAAAAAGCACGAAAGAAAAGGGAAGAAGGTTCATTATAACAAGCTAGGTATTTTTATACCATTTTGTATTACGGGTGGTCTATTTCATTTGTGTAACAATCAGAAGAAAAGCTCAGAATGTTATACCTTTGTGATGCTACATTTTGTATTATTTTTGTGTCATCCAGAGAACAATTGAAATTGCCTCTCCCGTCACTAAGTAAGGCTTATAAAATATTTCAACGTAAGATTTAACAAACCAGAATTGCGTCATAATTGTGTAGGACAGACTCCATAGCAATTTGCGTAACATCATGCATGGCCATTTTTGATCACAGCAGAAGAAGAGACCATATCAAAGTAAGAAAAGCAGATATTTAAGCAACGTTATGAATGCGTTACCTAACATTTGTACTGCTAGTATAGTGAGGGTCCTAAGATATTGCCTATTGCTAGACGATTCAATTATTTTTAGACTTTTCTTCCTCGTCTAAGTCAAAAAGACAAATATATATTTTTGCATTTATGTATTTTATTATAATTGAATATAAGTTTATGGAGTATATTTGGAAAACAATAGGACATACATAATGATGTTATATTGCCTTGAAACATATTATTAAGCACGGAGAATGCATAGAATGCTTTTATTGTAGGTATATAAGTAGATGTATCACACTTTCTTTGTTTTTGCTGAAGAGCAGAAAAGTGCCTAGCATGGAAATTGTTTATGTTTCACCTAGAGAAAAAGAAATCCAGCGTGAAAACGAAAAACCTATACTGTTAATTCACCCATCTGACCCCGATTTGCCAGATGAATTACGTGATAAAGTGAGAATCATATATCCAAGACAAGAAATAGAAGAAGTGTATTATTTTAGACGCTATAATAGATATAATGATGAAATACTCCCGGAAAGTGATGATGACAGTGTTTCAAATATTACCTGTTTTGAACTGGAAGCTAATGAGTGCGGGTGTACTAGTGAAAGTATTAGTCATACATGTGTTATACAATTATTTAATGAGTATACGCCAAATTCAGTATTATTATGTGAAGCATGTTCTAAACATAATGAAAATACAAAAGATCACAACTGTTTGCTGCAGTATACGAATTATTGCAAAAGTTGTGGACGATCTTAATTAAACGTGAAATGAGAGAGAAAATCTATAAACTTTATTTAAACAAGCATTTTAAAGGTTGCAATACTAAGAACACTCATACAGTGGAGAAAAAAAATTAATCTGGTATATGAATACATTACAGAGTGTGATTATTATATCAACAAAATAGTAGAAATGTTTTAAGAGAAAGACAAAAAATTATTTAATTCTGTAAATGAACACTGAGCCCACTGTATCATATGCATTTGATTGTGTAAGAATAGAAGAACTTGAACTGTTAATTGGATCAATTTGTAGTATTGTAATATTAAGAATTTAATAGATTACTAAACACAAAAAGCTATAACATGCTGGGCTATTTAAAATGGTATTTCCTAGGTTGTTTCGATTTGATACAAATTTTTCAAAAATGTATAAAATTCTAAGTCAGTTAAAAATGGTTCTCGTTGGTTAAAAAAAAGAAATAGGACACCCCAATAAATGCTGATCCTTCTTCTCCTTTTCTGGTTAGTACAAAGTGTTAAGTCTTTCCTTTTTTCTGCTTGGCTAGTTAAAATGATCCTTCTTTGATTTTCTTCTGATTGGTACAAAAAGTAATACAAAATGGTATAAAGATCTGAGTTACTTTTTTTCTGGTTCATACAAAGCTAAATACTCCATCCAAATTTGAGTAAAATGGTTCATGTTCGCTTTCTCAAATTTAGCACTTCGTTTTGTTTAAATAATACAACATGCACTAGAAATTCTAAGTTAATGGCATTTCTCCTTGGTACAAAATGGAATAGATCACTTATATTTATCCCTTCGTTTATTTAAATAGTTAATATGGCATTTCTTTGCTTTCTTTCTTGTTACTCCATCCAAATTAATTTTTGCGTTACAGAAATTCTGCGCCAGTTAAAAAGGTCTTTTTTCGCTTTTTCTTTCGTTTATTTGAGTAGTACAAAATGGTATAAAATACTCAGCAAGTTAAAATGGAAAAGTAGAACACCCAAATTTGTTCATTCGTTCATTGGGGTAGTATAAAGGTATATAAATTCTGAGTTAGCTAAATTGGACCTTCTTCGATTTTTCTGACCACTCAAATTTATCCCATCGTTTGTTTAAATAGTACAAAAAGGTACAGAAATTCTCAGTTAGTTAAAATGGGTTTTCTTCGCTTTTTCTGATTAGTACAATTTTGTTCTTTCGTGAAAATCCTTTGGTTGTTACAAAATTAAATAGCTCACTCATATTTATGCCTTCGTTTATTAGACTAGTTTAAAATGATATAAAATGATCCTTTCTTTGCTTATTCCTTTGTTTGTTGAAATAATACAAAATGGTATAAAATACTCAACTTCGGTTTTTTCAAATTAAATAGCTCACTCAAATGCATTACTTCGTTTAATTGATTTTAGAGTTGACACAAATTATAAGTCATTTGTTTATTTGAATACTCCAAAATGGTGCAAAACTAAATACTCCATTGTTTATTTGAGTAGTAAAACTATATAAAATAGTCCTTCTTCGCCTTTTGCTGAGCCAGTTAAAATGCCATTTCTCATTGGTACAAAATTGAATAGGTCACTCAAATTTATTCTTTCGTATATTTAAATATTCAGCTAGTTCATTTTTCCTCGTTGGTATAAAAAGTAGAACATCGAGATTATTCTTACATAAATTCTGAGCTAGTTAAATAGTCAATTTTCGTTTCTTTAAACAGTACGTAATGAGCTAGTTAAAGTAGCTCTTCTTCTCTTTTCCAGTTGGTACAAAAGAAAATAGTCCACCTAAATTTTATTCATACTTCACTTCTTTTTTTCTAGTTGGAACAAAACTAAATATTATATTCCTTCCTTTATTTGAATAATGGCCCTTCACTTTTTCTAGTTGGTACATAACGAAATAATCCAATCAAATGTTTCTGGTTCGTACAAAACTAAACACTCCATCCAAATTTGAGTATTACAAAATAAAATGAAATTCTGAGTTAGTTTAAAAAATGGTCCTTTTTGCTACAAAATTGGAAAGCTCACTCAACAGTACAAAATAGTATTGAACATCTGAGCCGGTTAAATTTATCCGATTGTTTATTTAAATTGTACAAAATGATTTAAAATACGCAGCTAGTTAAAATGTATATCGTTGCTTTCTTTCTCGAAGTAAGCCAGTCATATTTATTCATTCTTCACTTCTCTCTGCTTGGTACAAAACTGAATAGGTCACACAGGCTTTGTTTAAAGTTATTAAAGCTTAAATATTTGACCTTTAACCTCGATGGTCAGTGTTTTCAGAACATGTAGTAATTGATGACGTATTACTAGATTTGGAAACAGCACCTCAAAACGTTGCTCTGTTTAAGAGTTATTTGCGTTCATTGGTTCATTGGGCTTTCATTATTTTTGGAACTTGTAGTAGTTGATGACCAGTTACTAGAATTGGAAACAGCACTTCAATATGTGTCTCAGTTGTTGAGTTATTAGGTTTTAAGTATGTTGACCTTTGACCTCGATGATCAGTATTTTGGAACTTGTAGTAGTTGGTGGTCGATTACTAAATGTGGAAACATCACCTCAATATGTGGCTCTGGTTTTGAGTTATTAGGTTTTAATTATGTTGACCTTTGACCTCGATGATCATTATTTTGGAACTTGTAGTAGTTGATGACCAGTTACTAGATTTGGAAACAGCAACTTAATATATGGCTCCGTTTTTGAGTTATTAGGTTTTAAGTATGTTGACCTTTGACCTCGATGATCAGTATTTTGGAACTTGTAGTAGTTGGTGGCCGATTACTAAATGTGGAAACAGCACCTCAATATGTGGCTCTGGTTTTGAGTTATTAGGTTTTAAGTATGTTGACCTTTGACCTCGATGATCATTATTTTGGAACTTGTAGTAGTTGATGACCAATTACTAGATTTGGAAACAGCACTTCAATGTGTGGCTCCGTTTTCGAGTTTTGACCTTTGACCTCGATGGTCATTATTTTGGAACTTGTAGTAGTTGATGATCTATTACTAGATTTGGAAACAGCACTTCAATGTGTTGCTTCGTTTTTGAGTTATTGGGTTTTAAGTATTTTGACCTTTGACCTCGATGACCACTAATTTTGGGACATGTAGTACCTGATGACCAATTACTAAATGTGGCTCTGTTTTCGAGTTTTAATTTTTGACCTTGATGGTCAGTACTTTTTTAACATGTACTAGTTGATGACCAATTGCTAAATGTGGAAACAGCACCTCGATATGTTGTTTCGTTTTCGAGTTTGACCTTTGTTCACGATGGTCAGTAGTTTGGGGACATGTTTGTGTCATTTCTGCTATGTTAAATTAAGGGTTGGGAACGAAATCATTGCTACGTTAAAATAAGGGTGGATAATGTGTTCATAAATTTCTGCTATGTTAAAATGTTCAAATAGGGGTTGAAAAAGTAATCATAAAAGGGAACGAGTACACCCCCTAAAAAGTGTTCATAAAAGGGAACGAATCTTATGTATTATCTGCTGTGCTATGTAATTTCAATTAGGGGTGGAAAAAATGGTCAACAAAGGGAATGAATGAATACACCCTCTAAAAATATTATCTGTAGACCATGAGTGTTCGATTGTAATCTTTGCTCGTTATGTTAAAATAAGTGTTGGAATGAGTTATCTGCTATGTTACGTATTCTTATGTCATTTCTGTTATGTTAAAATAGGGGTTGAAAAATATGCTCATAAAAGAGAACGAGTTCACCCTTAAAATGGAGGCCTGCTATGTTATGTAGTCTTCTGCTCTTATATGTGTTCGTAATCTTATATGTTATCTGCTATGTTAAAATAGTGCTATGTGTTATCTGCTCTTTTATGTGTTATCTGTTATGTTCAGAATAGGGGTTCGAAAATATGCTCATAAAAGAGAACGAGTAAACCCCTTAAAATGTACTCATAAAAGGGAATGATTCTTATGTATTCTCTGGTTTGCTGTGTGTTCGTAGTCTCAGTGTAATTTCTGCTATGTTCAATTAGGGGTGGAGAAAATGAATACACCCCCTGTGCTATGTCCGCTATGTTTCTTAGTATCTGTCATGTTGAAATAGGTGTTGGAAAATATGCTCATAAAAGAGAACGAGTCCACCCCTAAAATGGAGGTTGTTGTGTGTTACGTAGTCTTATGCTCTGCTGTGAGTTACGTACTCTTATGTGTTATCTGCTCTTCTATGTGTTCGTAATTAAAATAGGGGTTGGAAAAGTGCTCATAAAAGGGAACGAGTTCACCCCTTAAAAAGTGATCATAAAAGAGAACGAATACACCCCTGAAAGAGTGCTCATAAAAGGGAACGAGTTCAATCTGCTCTGCTGTATGTTCGTTATGTTACGTAGTCTGATGTTCTGCTATGTGTTCGTAGGGGTTGAAAAATATGCTCATAAAAGGGAACGAGTTCACCCCCTAAAATGTGCTCGTAAAAGAGAACGAATACACCCCCTAAGAAGTGCTCATAAAAGAAAATAAATTCACCCCTAAAATGGAGGTCGTAAAAGACCGTGGGCTCACGGTGTACGATGCTCAATTTCCCAGGGGCTCGTGAATTGATTGATACTGTTCCAGATCGATCCATTTTCTACTACTGAATACCCCTTGTTGTTGTGTTCCTCCTAGTTTTGTCCAGCTCAAGAATGATGACCTAAGAGTCAAATGAATCGGGAAGTATCAGACTGTGCTTAAAGGTATACGGAAAGGAAAGAAGGAAGCTACTCGAGTTTATTGACAAAAAGGTGTTTACAACAGATATCTAAAAATGTACAGTTCTAATCAAAGTTTTCTTTCAATGAGTTTTCAAAAGTTCATGTTTCTTTCGTTAATAATGTAATTTAATAAAATAATCGAATTTAGTGAATTAAATTAGAGTTTATACAATTATCTCATCGTCACTTCATATCCAATACACAGTTACGTCACACTATTACAATATTGATTTCCATCTTTTGTAATGTACTAGTTCTTGTATAGCTTTCTATCCTTAAGTTTTAACATTCACGTTTACTTTTCAATCAAGAGCACTGAAGGCAAATTAACTTATATACTAAAAGGCACATAATATAAATATTTTCAAATCAAATCACTTCGATTTATTCACTGACAAAACCTTATTTATTCAGCAGCAAGCAGGATGTGTCATTTTTACGTTATGACAAAAGTCAAACTAATACAGTGAATTTCAAATATAATACTAAATTTATTTGTTTAAATAATTCAGAAAGTAAATTAATTTGATTATACATTGTTTGTTAAATATTTTATTAATTTCAAAGAAGTTCTCTAAATTATACTGAAATTGTGGAGCGCATTATACAGGTGTCTTCGATTCTTTGGTTCAGAATGTGACGTCAGTAATAAAATCTCAAGCCTTTTCTGATGATCTTGCATATTATGTATTAATAAGAACATCGTTGATTGTAAATTTAAGTTGCTGTAGAAATATTTTCTCAGAATCCTACAACGAAAATTCTCAACTTATATTTTGTTTTCCTTTGCAATAGCAATTTTTCCGAAGACTGACTGAAATGAGTACTCAACTGTATTCTGCTCATAATCTTTCAAGCTACATTCTTGCGCACTTGAGACTGATGCTTAACGTTTCGGAGAGTGCTAAAAATTCTGCATTATATACATACAAAGCAGAATAGTTAACTTACATTTTTAATTCGGCTTTACAAAGAAAAGAATAAGGGGAAAAGTACATATAAAAAGATACTTGTTCTTTTGGAATAGTTTCCAAATAAGTAGGCTGATTTTAACATAAATTTGCTTAACATGGTGATTATGTAGTTCTCTGTGAACAGTACAGAAGATTCTTTCTATTTTTTTAAGTTACAAACGTATTCAGGTGGAGACTTGCTTGATCTGTTTGAAACGACAACTTGCAGTTTTGTAAGTCTGCTGCTGTACTCAAACAAAGCACGAGAGTGCTTACAGCCGAACCGTTAATCTCAATAAATCTACCATTTATTTTGTAATAAAGAACATAAAGAGCACTGCGGTAAACAGTATACCTTTGAGTCTAGTACTTAATATATACGTCTGTTATATGTACATAGTCCTTGATTCGATTCCATTTTAAACTAATTGCCTTGGATAGAAACCAAACTAGTGTTTCTTGGAAGCTTTGTAGATTTATATTTATGTCTGTTGCTAACATATAAGCAGAAACCTACAGTTTAATGCGGGATCTGAACAATTCCAATTTGCAGTATGCTCTTCCACTGGAAATCGAATACGAAACTTCGTGGAGTAAAGACACATGTGATTGTCACTACATTAGCAATGAGGGATTAGTAATCTTTTAGGATCCCATTTTATGCCTTATACTACTTCTTTGTAAACTCTTTACTGCAAATGATTAAAATTACAAACTATAAACAATTAACACGTTGACTGCCGTGTCGGGCACGTGTGCCCGATTCTAAGAAATCCCTACCCGCCGGTGGTGACCGACACAACAATGGTTTCTTTATTTATTTCAACAATAGAACTGAATTACTGCACAAACTTTGAGTTTGCTTCTGAGTACACACAATGGATTGGAGAAGAAAGTGCAATACTAAACTTCTCCCTCAATTACTATTTTTGCTTTCAAGAACACGATAAATTTCGGAGCGAGATATTTATATTTTCCATACATTATTCAATACACAAATAACGTTTTACATATTGTATTACATATTTGAAGCAATATTGTGTTACATAATGTTAAATAAAATAGAAATAACATATATATTATCCTGTAGGTGATAACATATGTGTTATATTGTGTTAGAGTATGGTTTTTGTTTGGTTAAATTATGATGCACACTGAAGGTAATGCATGTTAAATGGAAAAAATACTTTTATGTGAAATTCGTAGGAAATGTTACATACAGTATATTGTTTAGTATCAAATTTTGTTTCATATATTGCAAATTGTCTTTTACATTATTAATGTTTGTAAACCTAACATAAACATTTATTTACATGGAAAGATCTCTGTGACATTTGTTGAAGCTCTTCAAACAAAGCGTTGGTTCACCTTCACATCCTGTGCAGTAGGTAACTACTTTCTTCGTTCGATTTGCTGCCAACTTCCTTGACATCACTCTGGTATTCTCTTTGTAACGGTTTTTACAGTATTTTCTTGTTTGTTTTGCTTTTCCTTGTCGTCTTCTTAATTCGTGTCGAAATCTTCTGGGCTCGCACATTGGAATTGCTTTTTCTGCTGGTTGTATGTTTTGAGCGACCAGGTAACGGATTACAGATTTTCTGAATTCCACAACTTTTATATTATCTCCAGTAACTTCTTTGTACAAAATCAGGGCATTCACCATTGATGTAGAAAGTAGTAATTCGAAGGCCAGCTTGCGGTACCATTTCAAAGCTTTTCTTAGAGGAGATGAATACGCCGCCATTTGATCTGACATATCTACAGACGATTTTGCTTTGTTATATTCCACTATCATCTTAGGCTTCTCGATTTGTCCGCATCTGCGCTGCACATTTACAACTTCATCTGAATGTTTGGTCGACAGAACTAGAACGTTTCTTTTATCATTCCATTTTAACACCGTTATTCCTCTTTCATTTTGTTTAGCTACAACTTCATTTCTTTTGAGATTCTTGTTTACAACATCTTGAGGATTGCCCTTTCTGTTTGAACGCAGCGTCCCAATCAAATGAGTATCGGCATCTAAAAGTTTGTTTGCTAATTCAATACTTGTATACCAATTGTCCGTGCAAACTGTTCTTCCGGTGTGCAAAAGGGGTTCACAAAGAGACATAACAACAGTTGTAGGAGTTGTTCTGGTGTGTTCCAAGTTTTTACCAGCATATACTAAAAGTCTATATGTATAACCAGATCCACAACACAATTTAAACACTTTAATACCATATTTGTGACTTTTTTGTTTGATATATTGCCGCATAATAAGTCTCCCTCGGAATGGTACAAGAGTCTCATCCATACAAACTGTTTCAGATGGTGTGTAAGCTTTCTGAAAATTGTCAACTAACAAATCAATCAGGCCCTGAACTTTATGAAGCCGGTCTCCTGGACGACACGCATTGTTGTCAGCAAAGTAGATCATACGAAGAATCATTTGGAATCTGTTCCTTGACATGATAGAAGGCGCGAAAGTGTTTCTCAACATGTCTTTCTGGGTAAAATAATCTGACAACGATGGCATTTTCACTACTCCCATATACGCAACTAGACCTAGAAATTTTATGATTTCATTTTTGTCAGTCGGTACCCAATCGTGTACAAGTAATCTTGACGACGGTCCTACATGATAGACACTTGTTAACACTTGAGTTGCATACACATTAGTCTGATCAACTATCAAATTTATCACCTTATCATCCACCATGCAAGAGAAAAACTCACCAGGTTCACTCTGTGTTAAAGCTGCAGCAAAAGTTGGGTTCACGCCTTCGTTTTCCATAAATTGTATTACTTGCGCATAGCATCCAGTAGGTTGTGTCCATTGCTGGCACGTACCAGGTCTTACTTCCTTACTTCGTTAATGATAACGTGGAAGATTATGTGCTGTTGGCGTTGAAGATATACAACTGTTGGGCGATATACTGCGTATATTTTCTCCTTGAGATGTAGAGGCAGAGGAGAGAAGATCACATCCATCCGGAGGAGAAATATGTACTTTCTTCTTTACATTACCACTTTCAGCTTCGCTGTCACTTGACGTACACCAAGAATTTTCATCCGAAACACTTTGTATATAATCTGAATCATCGTCGGAAGATATATCGAAGTTCTCATCAGACATGTCCTCATAAAGTGTATTTTCAATTTTTGATGGTGATACAAACAATTTACGTGGTTTCAGAGTGCTTTTACGTTTAGACATATTGCAGTTTTATATACAACGCACTATAATTCCAACAAATGAAAACAGGTTTCTTCGTATCAACAATGAGTTCTTGATGAAACAGACAAAACTAATACTTCAATATTTTCTACATACAAGGCTAGAGTAATAGCATAAAACAAAAAAAATCACCAGAACCCGTGAGGTGTTGAAGAGAATAAAGATGCAAATCGGGACGGTGACCGACAGGCTGCCCGACGCGGCGCAGGCAAAGGAATTTTAAATTCTACGCCGCGTCGGGCACGCGTGACCGACAATCAAAAAAAAAAATTTTTTCTTCGAAACGGTCACTCTACGTGAACAAATAAGATAATAAATAATCATTTTAGAGGGAATGGGAACTTATGGTAATAATGGCCTGAATGGAAAAATTCCATCGGAAAGCTGGGCAGTCAACGTGTTAACTAAAGAAACGTCTGATTATTGAACATCGCTTACCAAGGTTTCACCATTTGAGTAGATGACCATTTGTATGTGTCTGTCAGTTTGCTTCATCACAGTTGTCTATTATGTATTCTATTTTTCCACAATCCTCAGAACGTGGGATAAAATAATTCAAGAATGAGCGAGGCAATTAGCTCTTCTACTCTGCGATTAGTCACGGTAAATATCAAAATATTTAAAAAGAAATACGTTGCATAATAGCTTCCGTAAAATTACTGGATTTTGACACACTTTGGTGCATTTTCACAAGCCTTTGACACAATCTCTACTGCTTGGAGTTAAGTCAGACAAAAAGGACGACTATCTTTATTCCCACTATGATTAATAAAATATTTGTTAAGTGATCGTCATAGAGAATCACTATTTTATAGGAACATGAAGTAAAGTTTCAAAATAGTATCTACTGATTGGAGTTGAAATGAATCACTGATGATTGAGCAAATAATTCCCTGAATCGATTTCAAATAGTAAGTGTTCCGTGAAAAACTCGCAAAAATACTGCACTTTCTGAACAATGATTACTTTGTTCGAGACTAGAAATTTACTCTTATGGTTTGGGGTTTTAATTAGCGAGATATAAGGAGTAGTGTCTCGTGTTTTTGAACCTCATACTTTCGTCGTCTATCCAGAACAGTAAATATCACGAAGTAATACTGCATTAAAATTAGTAGAACAGGATGCGAAAATCTAATACATTGCTAATATTACCGTGCAATAATAATCACATCTCTCACAAATTTTACAAACTTCTAATTTTGTGAAATTATAAGTTGCCGTGTCGTTAACTTGTGCTAATTTTTAAATGTATTTCTGTTTCCAAATGAAATAGAAATTTTCAAGTATATTTATAAAGCCGATTATGGGTCATTTTGAACCCATATAAAGTATGAAATCAGTCACATTTTCTGAGTTTCCAAAACAGTAAATAAAGAAAGCATACACTTGTTTGCATTATAAACAATAACGAAAACAATTAGTAATTTAATAATAGTGTAAAACAAGGAATGGAATGCTCAGAAGAAAAGAGGGGAGCATTTTCATGATAATATGAGGACCCAAAGAGTCGTTTTTACATTACAGTACATTCACACTTTGTTTTCCAAACAGAAAGTCGCTTGTCTTTTAGACAACACTAACTATAGCAATATACTGTATATAGCCATAATAAAAAATATTTTTCATCTAGGTCATTTCTTAGCTGAGCATAAAACATTTCCATATTATTTGGCCAAAATTATCTCTCGTATCACACATAAGAGTACGAAGTTCTGTAAACAAATCTTTTGAACAATTGAAAGAAAATCATATGTTCACTTTTTATTTTTGCAGCCAGTATCTATAAAATATTCTGCATGAACTACAAATGTGTTCAGATTAATTTTTATTGGAATATTTATTAAATTGTTCTTCAATTATTGTAGGGAAAGTAAGATATTATATCACGTAATGAAGTCATTTAAAATTTCTGTGCAGAGACATGTTAGCTGAATTTCAAAAGTAAGTGACTATTCTCTTAAGTGGAAGTAATAGAGTACATGTATGAGAAACACGAAAAGGGATAAATATATTTAGTTCTTCAGAAGATTCTAACCAGTTACCTTGGGCTGAATCATATTTGGATTCTGTCCAGTTATTCGTCTCACAATGCTTTGCGTATCTGAGTACAGCCTACGTGTTTATTATTTCAATGTGTAATTTATGAGTAAATATTCAATGCATTTCAATTGATAATAAATGACAAGCTGCCAGTCCTTAATCGCTATACATGAAGTAATGCTCAAGTAGGGAAACTAAATTCTGCATTGTCTAAAAATGAATTTTTAAACCCTAGAATATTGTTAGTCTGTTAACTCAGCAATTCTAACTTTTAAACAACTGGGAGCACAGTACTATAAATTATGGAACATAAGATCTGGGAGAAGACTTAAACCGTACAATGAGATACTTGATCTCGCGTCTCTACACAACATAATTATTTAATATTGTTTCAAATTTTTTTTCCACTTGTTCCAATCACGGAGAAAGTGTAAGAAGTGAAGCATAACTGAACCTAACAAAGTGTACTATATACCGGAAGACTGAGAGACAAGTAAATATGTATGAGTGGTTTACCTCACTTAAAAGTAGTGATAATAATAATAATAAAAACTTGCAAATCAATCTATTTCTGAATAGTCTTACGACAGATTCATTAAATGGAAACGGGGATAAATTTAAGCTTTCTACTTGAGCATAAATCACTTTTTTCTTTATATTTTATTAACTCTTTTACAGCGTGAGTCCACTTTTGTGGAAGGCAAGAATATTTCCCTAACCTGCGATTGTCCATTATAGTTACTTTTTTATAATATTTTGGCCATATCTTCGACTTGTCGAGAGTAGTCATCAAAGGTGTTCCTTTCGATTTTTTTGTTTTCTATTGTTTTCGATAATAACTAAAACTTTAATCAAAAACAATCATGATGTTGAAATTTAAGTGGACCAAAGAAAGTTATGGGTCAATAAGACCCACCGCTGGCATTTCAAGTAGATATAGACTGCCGTCCTGCTAGTGTTAAAACAGCACTGTTAATGATTACCGAGTTACACAGAAACCAGTCCTTTACGCTACATGTAGTCCATGAAAAGAATAAGTAATAATACGTATACAGAACAGGCACAAATGCAAGTACTTTAATATAATTCATAACATTATTTCTTAACGTTTAGCAACAGGAAAATACATAGTATTTTACATTTTTTAAACTGTTTGAAAGTACTTATAGACAAAGTACAACTTTACTCCCTTACGGAAAGAGTGTATTATATTTAAAGTTAATGATATAAATTTCTTCCAGGAAACCAAAACTAAATCTGAGAATTTAAGTTGATAAGTATCGCTTGCCACGTTTGTACTAGCCCAAGGCCATATCATTTCTTTTGAATGTCAGGGACACAGTACCTGGATTACAAGTAATACTGTTGAATGTCATATAAAAATAGGATATCTGGTAGGAAACAAACTACTTTTAAAAGGTTGCATTGCGTGAACGTGAATAGTTTATGCGAATATCAGGAAACGTGCTGTGCATTTAAATGCATTACGTAACGTTCGTGTTAAAGATAATAGTAATAATTATTTTCCCTTTCTGGTTGTTTGTGTTGTTATACTTTATTTAAAATGTCATTTCAGTTATGTCTCAAACGTTTTGCATATAATTATGTAAACTTTCTTATCAATAATACACAAGAGAAAAACACAATTTTATAGATTTATTTTAGGATCAAAAGATCCAATATATTTCAGGGGAAAATTTGTTTGTAGGCCTGAATTGAAAATGCAACTTTATTATAAGGTCGTTTACAAACACTTCCCCTCTGTAACTCACTTATATCTTGCTAATACTGTACTTCGTCTGGGAAAGCACTGCATCAACCCTTTTTATCTTTAACGCTACTAAAACAGTAAATTTTATTGCCGTAAAAAATGTGATAAAAGAAATAATCTGTTTCGATTTAACCAGTTATAATTTTTGGTCGTTATGTAATAGTGGAATTTTTGTCTACTCGGCTTGGTTGGTAATTTGGGGGAAAAGTCGCTAAATCTAGGGGATTCGGCCTCTACAATAGTGACAATTTCTTTTCTGATTGGGGACTTTCTGTGTGATTTTTAAATGACGATTTAGTAACGTACTTACAAATCTAGCGATTTTTTCTGTAAACATGTTCATCTATACAGAAGCATTATTAGTTCAAAGCAGTTTTCATGTCCTCTTTTTTTCCTTTTGCTTGTTTTAATCAGTGCAAGTGATAATGAGTTTGGGAATACAGCATAACCACTCCTCCACAATCCTGGATTGTTATTTGTTATCCGTGCCCTCTAACAGAGAATAATTCCAAACTTCAAGTCATTTAGTTTGGAGAGGTTCCATTGACAGACAGAAATAATACAGTATTACAGATAACAAAGAGTTTAGCTATATATGCGTTTATAAAAGTGAAGTATCTATTTGTTATAGTCGTATTTGTCCAGTATGATCTTATAATGATTTTGCACTTTAAGAAAAACATAGCTATAGCTTGAGTAGTGTATTGTTAATTATTTCAGAACTATTATGACTCCAAAATATGAACACAAATACAGTATACAATATGAAATGATCCCTGAATTCAAGGATTGTTTGCATCATGATGACAATGATGTGAGCTTATACACAACGGATTTCACGAATAAATTTCTAAAATTTCTTAGCAACTTTTCTGTTAAAATTGGAGTAATTTCACCTCATGTTTAGCGACTTTTTGTGCCAACATTTTTTCAACACTGCTACTCGGTGGACTGCAGCTGTGGCTGAGCTTTAATCCGAGCAATAATGCTTTTGTGCATTGCCGAACTATTGAAAAAGGCAGAAATATTTAATGTTAATTTTTGTTGTCGTATTATCCATACTCCCTACATACAAAGAACATATCTAAATATACATATCTAACAGCAATTTACAATATTAAACTAAATAAACTTGACCTTTCGTTAATAGACTAAATTTATCATGATTAGAAATTGATAATGCAACTGAATAAGTGTAAATAAATTGTTTCTTAAAATGTCATGTTAGTATCATTTTTGACAACTTCCACTTGGTAACAAGAGCATTAGATCAGAAATGGTACTTATTCGTTGGGCGCTAAAACAATATCAAAATGCCATTATTTGCATTCGCTTGCCGTTTATGCTATATACATATTATTATTCCCACCAAACGTTAAACTAGATTTCCACATCTTTCTGTAGCATTTAAGAATAAACTTGAAGTTTGAACGAGTTCTCGCGGTACTGCATGCATTTCTATGAAACCTTTCTCGCTGTCTTTACTGATTTTGTTCTTTACGTCAAAGAATATTAAAACCGAAAGTAGTTTAATTATAGTTATACCACCTCCAGTTCGAAACAAGAATTAGGGAAAGTAATGAAACATATTCTTGGACTTCCAATTGCTTCCAGGATACAGTTTCTAGCTATCTTTTTGAATTTAGCTCAATGAGAATTAAGCTCAATGAGAATTTAGTACAGATAATATAATGGAGACGTAACATAATTTTGAAATGAGTAATTGATTACAGACGACTACTTGTCAATAACTCTAACAATTTGTCTTCTATGTGAACAAACGTTGAAACTAGAAATGTTTAATTTCTGTAACTTCCTGATCGAAATGAAGGCTAATGGAGTAGATGAAATCTAATGTTAGGACATGAAATGTTAGAAAATAGCTAATGTTAGAAACAAACTTGTTGAAATGACTTTCTGTTTCTGAACCATTGAATCATAAGATCCGATATATTTCAATCAAAAATTTACTTGTAGGCTCTATATCTGGAGAAATACATAGAGTGTAACTACACTCAAACTATCACTTTACTCACAAGTAAAACTTACGTTTGGGTGAATCGAGTTGCTGACTGAGATACATATGAGAAAGTAGTACTAAATGTGGTCAGTATTTCAGTGAAGTTGTAGGTGCGAAGCTCCAGTGATTTAGGAGATACAGCTACCAGAACATCACATGGAAGTACAGAATAGTCTTCATACAGTTGGAGGTAAAAGCCCTGTAAGACCTCTTGTAACGACCAAAGGTGAATAACAAATATATGGGTACATATTAGGACTAGGGGGAAGTCATATAGTAAGGGTATACCTGACGGCGGCCATCTTGAAATCCGCCATTTTGAATTGAGGTTAAGTTTTTAAAATTGGAATAGGGTTTGTGATACATGATTTAAGGCGCAAATCTAATCAGAAGAACAATGGTGACTTTAATTTTGATTTACACGCAATTGGTAAAAAGTTGCAGGGAAATTAAATATTGTTGCAGCGAGAAATAGATGTGAACAGGATACAAGAAAAACAACGAAATGGCGTGCAAGTACAGCATCAAACAACTAACATTGTAACGCCACCATTGTATTTCTGATTAACTTCTAGCCCGAAGTCATTTATTGCATTACTCTATTCCCATTTAATTTTGTGCTGGTTAATGATAAAGCAAAAATGGTTATACCGTTGGATTTATGGTAAAATTTGCTATTAATAAGGTGTCACTCTTATGCGTTTTGTTTAAAACTTTTGTCTGATTCAAAATGGCGGATTTGAACATGGCCGCCAATGGCCGCCATCAAGGCAATTCTTACCATAGACCTAATATTTATCCACCTGCTTTTTATTTAATTATTATCATTAACACAAAATTTACAAGGTGGGGTAAAGGACTAATACATATTCTGCAACAATATTTAACTTCCCTGTAACTTTTTACCAATTGCGTGTAACTCAAAACTAACGTCACCATTGTTCTTCTGATTAAATTTGCGCCTTAAATCATGTATCACATGACCCTATTCCTATTTTAAAAACTTAACCTTAATTCAAAATGGCGGATTTTAAGATGGCCGCCGTCCGGTATACCCTTACTATATGACTTCCCCCTAGTCCCAATATATACCTATATATTTGTTATTCACCTTTTGTCGTTACAAGAGGTCTTACAGGGCTTTTACCTCCAACTCTATGAAGACTATTCTGTACTTCCATGTGATGTTCTGGTAGCTGTATCTCCTAAACACCTGGAGCTTCGCACCTACAACTTCACTGAAATACTGACCACATTTAGTACTACTTTCTCATATGTGTCTCAGTCAGCAACTCGATTCAGCCAAACGTAAGGTTTACTTGTCAGTATGATATGCTTATTTGGTAAATAAAAAAGAAGTACGAAAAATAGGTTTAGAGGCCATTCATTAAAAAAGGAAGAAGTACGAAAAGTAGGTTTAGGGGCCTCTGATCCTAATGATCCAATATATCACAATCAAAAATTTTCTTGTAGGCCTTATATCTGAAAAACTACATATTGTGCACCTTCATACTAGATCTTGTGAGCCGCTCCTGTGAACCTGTAGTGTGAAGGCATTGAGTATTTCTGAGCCGCTCAAATGATAGTGATACCATAATGGCAGCCATTTTAGAATCAGAGCCTTATCTTGGTGATAAATTGAAAGAAAAAAGGAAAAAAGATATAGAATTATGTGGAGTCATCCTATAAAGCGGTCAAGACTGGACGAATGTTCATTTTGCAGTATAACGAACGATTTATTTTGCCTGTGTTCAGTGTTATATAACTCATATATAAAAGTATGACTGCTACTTACTACGATAAGTATATATTAATTACAAATATTTGCAGTCATTTAAACCAGAGATGTGCGTCTACGCGTAAAAAACGATAGTTTACGTTTACGTGTCAACTATGCGTAGGCAATGTAAACAACGTAGACTATGTAGAATATGTCAACAATACGTATTTTAATATGGCGTCGTGGACAATAAAGGAGCTTTATTTTGTCATTACCTTGCGTAATTGCGTACAAAATGAAATGCCTAGACCAGCGAATAGTAACTTTCGAATACTTAGTTTCGTCTTGATGAAGGGAAATGAAAAATATTATGCATTTTGTAAAATATGCAAGAAAAAATTGGCAAATACAGCAGATTCAAGACTGAAAGCCCACAGGTGAGAATTAGTTTTGAAAATTTCATTATAAAAGCAGTGCTCGAAGTGGAAAATCTAAGGAAGTGGTATGTGCAGAGCAGAGTAAACATACAGATTAGATAATTCCGTCTATTTTTTATATGTTAGTCGTTTCCCTAATCTTTCGCTGCACTGAAGCAAAACAACTGAATGAGGAAATATGAACAAAGGAGCAACGAAATTCTTGCTTACATTTGATAGTGGTTGTCTACATAGTCTACACAGGAAAAGGTGTAATGTAGACTACAATTAGATTACAGTAGACAATCGCGTAGACGTAAAATTATAGCTTACGACACATCACTGATTTAAATAGCCTATATTTCAACATACATTACAATCTTCATTATACGAGTTTCGATAAACCGAGTTCCCGTATAATGGGACCTTAATTCAAACAAAAAATATTTTTGGAGCTAGTCCGGTTGCAACAATAAGTAGTCTGCAGGTTTTTGTTTCAGAAACAACGCGAAATTGAAGCTAAAGTAAAGATAATGATCCCCGCCCAACGTTGCCACATTTAAACCAGCGAGGTTTAATTGTTCCACGTCTTGAGAATCAGCTTTTGCCCCGAAATCACAAAAGACTATTTTGCTAACAAGAGAGCAGCGTGAGCGGCAGTGGCTGTATTTTCTAGTTCTCGTGTACGAATAATTTGTACGAATAATTGGAAAAAGAAGACATGTTCTTTTATCACTACACGATAAGCTTACAGCTACTAAACGATTAGATTGTGGTCAAATTATTAAAAAGGAGGCAAATGGTAAAGTGACATTTCGTGACTAAAGAAAATCACTAATTTCTTTTGTACTTATGAAGGCACTGAACTGTATATCCAATAAAGATAGTAAATACAATAATAATAAAGAGAAATAACAAATAAACAATAATAATAAATACTGCATTTTTTTGAGTACATCCATGTTAACCGAGTATTTGGTTATCTTTGTTAGATCTGATAAATATTAGGGGCCGCGGTGGTTCAGTGGTAGAGCTTTCACCTCTTGTGCTAAAGATCCCGGGTTCGATCCCAGCCCCAGCCAAGTAAACTTTGTGCGTCTTGTGGTGGACAAAGACCGTGTGTGTGGGTTTTCTCGGGGTTGTCCCGTTTCCTCCCACTTTCCTCATTCCACCATTTCATTCATTACTCATCATCATCGTCTCCTTTAGCTTAACCGGCATAATCGTGGGACGTAAAACTCAAAGATTTCATTTCATTTTTTCCGATACATATTAGCTAGGATAATCGGGACCCTGCTGTACTTGTTATTTGTTTCACAGAGATTCAGTATACTTCTGCATAATAACGTGGCATCCTCTTGCATTATATGTTTAACGAACATACATAAACAAGTCTGGAAACAGAACTGTTATCATAGTAACTGTAACACCGTCCTTAACAAAGAATTAACATAATATTTATCGACTGAAAATATAGCATCTACACAATACGATTATTCATGGCACTATATCATTTTTTATTATTTTTCTATTGTATAGCGAGTTCAAATCTTAAACCAGTTTGACCCACATAATAAATGAAATAAAAAAATACATAGGGTAAATGTGGCAGTCCTCAACCACCTAACTCATTTTCTTATGGTCCTTAATCGTTTTTCACTCAATGGAACAACTTAGGAGGATGCAAGTAGCTCACATGTGTTCCTAAAATTATAATTTATCTATACTTTATCCAAAACTGAGATAACTTATACCATTTATGTAATATTAGTCGGAGAAACACCAATAACTGATTTCTTTTAGTGTTCGATCATTTTTCGTTAATGTTCGACCGCCTATTGTTTAGTCATCGACCACTACTCGGTTAGTGTGCTTTTAATTATATTATGAAGGCTAAAGCATAACTTTACCAAACTAATAGCATCTGTAGATGTTACATCATTAGTTTTTCAGGTATCACTCCGCAGTTTCGCACAATAGTCGCTGAGAATAATTTTGTGATAGTTTTATCAAGAAAGGGACCACCAAATTCATTTAAGGTTCAGTGGAATGCAGCACCAAACATGCTTCGTCTTCTCTGGATTAAAAGGGTATAAACCCCATCTTCTAAATTCGTTTTTAGTTACTAATTATGTTGCTACCTTGTATATCACTCTTTTAATTAGTGGTGCAGAAATAACGCGTGTAACATTTTACTCAGTTTCCATGTAGAACTCTCGAAAACGATTTGAACACTGATACGTCGCAGGGTTAAAGAATATGTGTGTTGTTTTCTGGAAGGCAGTAGAGTACTATAGCATGGCTGGAACAAAATTCGCTGACTTCCATTGCCAAGTGAGTCTTGTGGCCGTCGATTAGCAGAAGGACTGGTTTCTTAATAGAGGGATCATTCACCCATTTTGCTATCCATTCGTAGGGTTTCACTTCGCATCCAGACGCTATCTGATCTGACCGGCCTACGAAAATTTCGCAAGAAACTGCACTGATGACGTCCATTGGAAGATGTCTTACATACCGATATACGACCATCGGGGATACAATTTCTTCTGCTGCGGAAAAAGTGCAAAGCACTGTTAATGTTTCTTTCCCGTTGCCCTTCACCTCGTACATACTTTTTCACGCTTTGGACACAACGCCTTTCCTGATTTGTGATAAAAGTTGAAAGCTGGATTCATCAGCATTAAATATTCGCTCAGAATCATTTAGAATATCAGATTGTCCCGTTCGTTTCAAGTATTTCTCAAGGTCCTAAAACCACAAGCGAATGTTTCCCTCGGTTGCAGTGTATCGCGCTTTGTTCAAAGTTTAGGGACACGATTTGTGGGTGTCTCCTCAAGTAAGTGTAGTACCAGGTTTCACCAGCTCGATTGTCTTTGAACGGCGTTTTACGTTTTTCTGAATCGACAATTTCTTTTAACACTGTTCAGAAGATCGTATTTCTTCTGTAGAAAGCCCTTTTGCTCATATTAAGGAGCCAGTTTGCTAATTCCTCTTCTTCTTTCTGTGTTAGGTATGGTTCTGGATCTATTTTTCGCTTTTTGGGACTGACCATGAAATTTATTCATCAGCTTTACCCGAGGAATTCAGAAGATTAATGATGCCTTTCGTATGGAGCGCGTTTTTTTTTCGACAAGCCTCCAGAGCTTTTTGTAGATCCTGGTTTGAATAATCTGGCAGTTTAAGCTTAGGCCTACTCACTCAATATCTCTAAAAGAAACAAGAATTCATAAGGACATGCAAGGAAAACAAATGTATTCCAGACGTAAGCTGATAGTAGCTATTCCGCTAACAATATTTGAATGCATTCCACGACGAAGCGACAATAGTGTAGTTCAGTATAGAACGAATTAGACCAAATACTGTATAATAAATTTATTGTTCAAATTAAATGTCATATCCTAACAGTGCCGTTAATTTTCCATGAAAATGTTCGGAAACTACATGAATATTCAGTTATTTGAATTTGAATTTATTTTATGACCTTTAGGCATCTACGGTTCCGACCGGGATAGGGTGGGGGAGAGAATGTTGGAAGTTAGACGGCCCGGGCCTATTTTGAAGGTACCGTCCCAGCATTTGCCTGGTGTGACTGAGGAAAAACCCGAAAGAACTCAGTCAAGATAGTCGACCGCTGGGATCGAACCGAGGACCTTACGAATGCTAAGCCAACGCTTTACTATTTTTTTCAAAGTTCGTCTGAGCCGAGACATTAATCCTGAATGCTCCTCGAGCCAATTAGAGGTAATCCAATCCTGACAGGGACACGAACACAGAAATATCGAGGACAATTAAAAATACCCTTGCTCTTGAGAGGGATTCGAATCCTCAGTGGATTACCTCTTCACCATTACCACTGAGCCACGGCCATTCGGTGAATATTCATGTATTAACGGTAAGACTCAGCAGATGATTATACAAATGTAAATTGATCACTGAATTAGTGTTTGAATCAAGAAATTCTGCGAGAAAATACAAACGCAAAGCATGGTCGGACACTGAGGAAGAAACAGCTAATCTTCGACCAGTACAAATGTATTACGAAAAGTAGTTGTCGAACACTAGTAAATGTTTTCGTATTCCATTATAACTTCCGAATTGGCAACTAGGTACTCATTTCATGTAGATGAATCGAAAGTTAGTCGTTATTGATATTTCTACAATTTTTCAGTGCTCGACCACAATGTGGTCGAACACTAATTAACATAGAATATTTCATACGTCATTGTCCGACCACTACATTTTATTGATTTATTCGTCATACCTTACAGCTATCACTAAAATTTAAATACTAAAATGTGCTCTACAGTTCCATGTAACAGAATAATATGTGCATTTCTTACCTGGTGAGATAAAACTATGGAAAAGCACGAAAAACATGGCACTGTCGTTCCCATTTGCAACAGATTAAAGTTGTCGAAAACTCAGTGCGTCTTCCGTAGGTATATATTTAATTGGCTATTACCGAATGCATGTGCAATATATTTTGACACTATCTTTGTGATTGGTTCAAAATAAGCTGCAATTCAATTATAACGGAAAAGAATGCTTTTTTATCGGAAAATAAACCTAATATTTGGTTTTAAAGTGAAAAGTGGTCGCCAACTAGGGGGTGGTCGAAGACTGGCACAACCACCCTACAGACTACCGTTGTAACACTGTTTCCTAAACTGAGAAAAGATGAAACAAAATTTTTCAAATACTTCAGGAAGTCTATATCTTCGTTTAACGAACTGTATAATAGTATAAAATGTGAATTTCATCAGAGTAACACCAAAAAGACAAAAGATCAATATAAATATATATACACACTGCATATTGCATAAGTATTTCTTCATTGCAACTGAGTTCACGTTCACGTGTGGATGGCTCTCATAAGGCAGCGTGTTACTTTCTTCCCCCAGTCACCCGCTCGAGCTGACTATTGGCGGGATGATATTCATATCAGCTCAGAGTCGCGGCTCACTTGCACAGAACCGTGTGTGTGAAGGTGTACATTTAAGGCAATGTAAAGCTAGCAGCTAGAGTTCACGGGAGTGGCTCACAGGATCTAGTGTGAAGGCACGGATAGTGTAGCCAAACGAAAATTATCACTTATCTCAGTGTGATGTGCTTATTCCATAATAAATAAGAAAACTTCATTTAGGGACAATCCACAACCTTTGTGGCCTTTGATCGAAAAAGTAGTTATTGGCCAAGATCGTAATGTTTTGACCAATTTTTGATCATTACTAAAACTCTTGTTACTCCGCGGATATCAATAATAAAACCCAAAATAGTAGTAAATTTCTACGACTTCTAGTTTTAGAATGAAGATGGTGAAAATAGTTGATTTTCTTCATACGCTGGATTATTTCCCAGAAGACGTTTGCCACTATCTTCTATTTCTTCTGTCCTTTGCGAACTAATATTAAGAGTGGAAATTCTTAATAATGATCACTTCTGTTCCATTGAAAGTTTTACCTACGAGTTGGTACATATTTTTGGCATGCTGACTCAATTAAAAAAAATCAATATAACTTACCACTTTAGCTGTGATACCCGTCGACAGGCAGACGGATAGACCACTTTAAGAGGCTTCCGATACTTACGCATATTATAGTTGGGATATATAAGTGTTTTCATGTCCTAGAGCCCCAAAAACATATATTTTTGAACATTTGGCAGACGTTATTAGCGTCATCAACATATACAATTATACATAACTTTTCGGAAATATAATGTGCAAACCTCTAATTTTGTACTTCCGACGTATCTTTTTATGAATATTGATTATACATATTATTAGATCAAACTGTCTCTAGGAGCCTAAGTACGAAAATGTTTTCAAAGTTTGTCACTACTTTTATAAATCGGTGGCATTCTATTTTTGTAAATCAACATTTACATACGCGATCCACAGACATGGGCACACTACGCCTAGGTCCGTATACTCAGCTAACAGTCAGACCCTATATATTGTTATAGGGACTAGTGAAAGATTTATGTTTTGGTTTAGTTGACTATGATCTCCCATCCTGAAGATTGAAGGAAATTAACAATTTCTTACCTTACAGTTTGTTCACTTATTATGTATCGAAGATCCGCTGGTAAAATTCTCACACCTAAACCATTAAAATTGCTCAAATTATCATAGGGTGAAAACGGAGTTTTTTCTTTTAAATCACCGAAAACTAGAAGTGTAACCGAAAGTGTAACTAAGAGACTGCCTAACTGGAAACTATAAGATATGTTAAAAGTGGTTAAAGAAATATCAGGGAAGGTAGTACACACTCTACGTAAAGATCCATGCCCCAAAATTAGATTGTACTGACGAAAGGGATTTTAAAAAGGAAGCTGGAGTACCGGAACTCTGACTAAAGTATGGAAAGGGAAAGATTAAATATGTTCTGATAGAGAATGTCTAATTACTAGTTTATTAAGATGTTTTGTCGTACGCATGAGTATTGTTGTTTCTCACTTGCACACTATCACCAATTTAATGTCCGGAAGTATGCACCAACACAATGCACAGTTTAAATTAATCAAAAAAAAGTGTTTGATAGCGTTGGCAAACCAAGTTCTAACTTTAAATATTTTATTGTGACTGTGATCTAAGAAAGACAACTTTCATACAAACAAAAGAAGGTAAACAAATGATTGCAGAGATACAGAAATACGAAATGCTGGGAAAATGATATTCAGGATAAAGAATTCGAGCAAGTACTTACCGATGGAGGTCTCATGGTACTTTCAATGACATCTCACGTTTTCTATCCATCAGAAGGTACATTACATATTACAAGTAAATGATGATAAAAAAAGGTTAGAATAAGAATTTTGAGGAAACGGCAAATCTCACGATGTCGCCCCATGAATATGATGTCGTCCACCGCTAATGTATGCACTATGGCACATTAATAGAGTGTCTCCTTCATCAGCCTCAATACTATACTCTGCACGACGTAACAATTATTAATACATGATTAAAACGCATAGGCCTGTTACGAATCAATGCAAATCTAAAATGAATTATTTGCTCCCATTTGTGTATTCCGCTTATTTGTGCTTTGTGCACTGTAATTTTGATGTGTCCTCAGTATAAATGTCTAAAGCATTCAGATGAGGGGAACAAGGAGGCTACTATATGGATCCTTCACACCCTGTTCTTTCTCTGGAAAGTGCTGATGAATAATCGCACAAACGACTATCAGAAAATGTAGGGAAGCATCACTATTAATAAACCAAATTTGAGACGTTCTCGAGATTGGAACATCTTCCAAAGATTACCGAAGATTTTGTTGAAGGAATAACATTTATGTTGCGTCTGTGAGACGTTGTAATAGAAGAATGCCCCAGAAGTTCATCTTGCACTGCATACACATTAATCGAGAATTGATGTTGGTGTGAACCAAGTTTGCAGTAGGATTTTCTTCTGCACATTGGTGTTCATTGGAGATGTTCACACCAACTCGCATGAATCCACCCTCATCATCAAACTTGATTAATGAAAAAAACAAAGGGACATCTCCATACTATTCGCTCAAGTGTCCTGGCAGAGGACAATCTCTCTCTTCTATTCCTTTCACATTTTGCAAGTAATAGGTCTGAAGTTGCTGTTTGCGAAAAACCTTAATCATAGTTGCATAAGAAACATCTTGTAATGCTAGCCTTCTTTTACTAGTCCTACAATCTTTCTTAACTATCTGGAGAATTGATTTCTCTCGGTCAAAAGCCACGATTGTCCACTACTATCAAAGTAAATCATATGTAGTACGCAACACACCTCTTTCCCGAAACCTGTCAATAGCAGGGAAAGCACTACGGTTGGGAAGAAAACGCTTTGAAAAATGTTTATGATATAATTGTAGATCTTCATATGAGTTCTCAGCAGCACGACTATAAAAAAATGAATATCTACCATATCATTCAATGCGTACACCTGCATTGGTTTTACTTCATTGTCATGCACTGCACCGTGTGTTCTATTCAACTTAACTGCCCACATGAATCTATAAAACACCTGCTAGGGGACTACAACATGTACGGCAAGTAGTTGGAGCCCGACGCGTCTATCCAAGTGAAACTATTGCAGATGTGTGCAACCAATAATTAAAAGAAAGAAGGTTTGTTTACCATCTTTATGGTGTTCATACAGTAATTACTTAATGTGCTCTTTCCCTTGTTAGTAAGAGTGCAATTTAGTTTAAGAATCCTCTAGTAATTTGTATTTGATCTTGTACGAAATAGTGTGGAATCAAATTGTCTTAACGTGTCATAAATGAACCCACATCAAGAAATCAAAATGCTAAAATATCAAGTAAAAATTTTAATAAAGATACTTCTGCAGAGATAAAGTTTCTGTTTATGTAAGAGGACGTACATAAACAGAAATTTACTCAATATTTGTTAATTTTCACTCAACTTTACTCTCACAAAAATAACATCTTGTCTTCACCTGATTTCAATTATTGCTATTCCTCCCATTTTCCTTTCGACAGATGTTTCCATGATAATTCACTTTTAATATTCACTCAACTCCTGAACCTTAAGGGTAGAAACGTGTGCCGTCGTACGTAATATTTAATTTCTTTCCACTTACATCGTCCTAGATTGCATTTACATATTCACACAAGCATATACAACTGTATTTGTAATACGCTATTTCGTGTTTGTTATTAACAAATTATTCATGATTATCTTGTCCCGCACACACGTACATAGTTTGTGGATATAATCGTAATATTTTTTTTTGAATACAGAATTTACTGTTCATTAGAAAAAAAGTGAGATGTCAGTGTAAGTAACATGCTACGTGCTAGTTATGAAGATATGTGCTTGGTGTGAAATTATAGTATATTTTATGTGATTATGTTCATTAATATTAATACCTTTTATACGTTCAAGGTAAAACTACTAGCGTATTTTGGGTAATTCCTTCCATTAATAAATTAATCGCAATGTATGAATAGGGTAAAATATTTCGCATAAGTTTGGTTCCATGCACCACTCTCCATCGACAGTTTACCGAGGAATGTATTTTGTAGGCATAGCTATGATCAGTAATCTTTAGGAACATACTATTCCTAAATCTGTAAAAATATTGTCCGCTAGTGGCGATAATAGTTTTGGAATGAATTGCATGAAATACACAAACATTTTTTTTCAGTTTCGTGTCCAACTTTGAACAATGACAAATTATTTCTAAATATAGAAACAGAAATAATACATTAGCTGACGTTGTGTCCCTGACATTTACGTGTGCAATCTAGATCAGAATATTGTTCAACACGTAATTCTCTTAGCTGTTGTATCTTTATGACATTAACATCTAAACCTTAATGAATTTAATTGCTGAGAAACGCTTACAATTTTGATTTTGCTTTCCTTTGCAAACATATTTAAGTGTCCCTCAGTGGATGAGAATATCATTTCATCAACAATAGTGTTTGCAATTTTATTCAAGTAAGATTAACTTATATATTTACAACTTTATATTTTAAACTTTCTGATATTATCTAAATAAATAAATAAATCTTTTCAACTTGTAATCTCTTTTAGCGGTGGATTGTTAATTTGTACTTTCTCTACTTTTAGTTAGATCTTTTGAAAATTCTGAATTTGATTAAAAGGATACTCCAAAATTAGTAGTATTTTGCATAACGAGATGACATTTTTGCATAATATTCAAACATTTCATAAAGCGTTTAGTCATTCTTTGGTCATTCGATACTTTGATCAAGTAGTAACAACATACCTATAGAATATACATGACCACCATTCGTGTCAAATTCTCGGAATAAGATTTGTTCGTTTACACTCCGAAGGTTACGGAACAAATATCTAAGCCTTAATGTAAATTGTTCGCCTTTATTCACTACTCTACGGAGAAGGAAGAGACCAACATTCTTACAAAACTATTAAATCTTTCTTCTGATGGTGACGATACGTAAGTACAACACAATTAAGGCAATATTTTCAGAATGTAATCAATTCCTCTCGGACGTACATTGGAGTATTTCAGCGTTTCGAACAACCAAATTATACTGTTTAAGCTCTTTTCAATCATCAAGTAACCATGTAATTATAGTTTGTTGGTTAGATTGAAGATCATTGTGCTTTACAGCGAAACGACTATACGTGATTTGGACCTTCAGTTTAAATTTTGTTTTGAACCACTATATTGCGTTGAAAGTTTTCATTATTCTCCACTGGGAATTGAAAATAAAGCATTGTTCCCCAAAGTACTGGATAATTTGTAAAATTAGAACATAAGAATTATTTAATGTAGAAATGAGAGTATTTTTCTATTTTACGGAATATGTAGACTTATTTATCAACAGAAGGATAATATAATCAGCAAATTGTACAATATTTTGAAGAATATGAGATTTTCTCATCAGTGCATAGTGTTGTTACTATCCTTGTTGTTGTCAGAACCCTTCGAATCGTGTACAACAAAGTATCCTACGAGTAGAGCTTTAGGGTTTCATTTACAATATTCTTTGTGTGGCTCTCCTATAGTTAATAATGACATCATCTTAAGAGTAACTCGCTAAGTAATTCTCGGTTAACAAAAATCTAGCTACGCTTTGTCGAAAGCGTTTTCGTGCATCTGCTTCTGTTTTCCAATCATTCTTGTTGCGTATCTAGTCTTCAGAACACCCACAATCAATTCTAGTGTGGACTTGAAATTCTCTTTGATTTCCAATCTGTTATTGTTTAAAATTATATTTTCATTTTCTGTCTGAGACTTTCACTTTCTCACTAGCAATTTGGAAAGTAATGTAGAAAACCTTAGAGACAAACAAATTATGATGTATTAACTTTCATTTTGGTGGCTGCGTCTCTTTTATGTGATAGATCACTGCCCTCTAGTACCTGAGGTTCCTGATTCGATACCAGCTTGCGCCTAGTGGATTTTGTGGTGAGCAAATATTATGTGTGTTTTTTCCGGGGTTCTCAAGTTTCTCTCCAATTTCTTTATCCTACCATTTGATTCACTGATTATCACCGTCCCTCTTAGTCTTGAATCATAAACTTGGAATATTAAAGTCAAATAATACATATAAATTTTTAAAGAACTTTGAAGTCAAACCACAAATAATGAGCTTAATGTTGAAACTGCAACATTTCAAAATCCACTTTTTTTTTTGTAAAATTAACACTTAACTGTTTTCAGTCCATGGATGAAATGGTGCACAACAGTTAATTTTACACTTGGAGGATATATTTCCTTCCTTTACACACAACTAGCATTATATTGTGATTTCTGCGTAAAATATTCAAGTTTGAAAACACTTTAGTGCAGCCATGTAAAACAGCCGCCCTAGGGCAGATTCCAACCCTTCTGATTCCTTTCATCCTGCCGGCCTGACCCATATTTCTACTGTAACTCTTACCTAATATTTTAAACTGAATTGAAACTGCAAACCTTGAACGTGCAGAGAGACTTACAACGATAAGAAAACAGTCCAGAAGCCAGCTTTTCTCTTCAGCACAACTCCTTCTCTCTAAACTCTGTGCTTCAAACTCGCCATCGGTAAGATTTCTTATTTTCTTTTTCGTAAGTAAATAGTTTGATAACCGAGAAAGTAGTTTAACGTTTCTGGTTGTTAGTGTACGAGAATGAGCTTTTCCATTAAATATACCCATTAAATTCTTGTGAAAAGTTAACACATTGTGTAGTTCGGCTTTGGATATCAGTAAGTCATCTGTGACCATGGGTGGCCCAGCAGGTGCTCCAACTTGCACATACCTGCCCTCCTGCGTAATCCGACAGATTTCATTTCATCGACTTAGAAACCGTTGAAAATCATTTTAGCAAAATCTGGGGAATGAAGTGTTCTCCTTTCAAAATACACTGCTCAAATATATAATCTCATAGTTGATATTTGTATTGTACCATGAAACATTTTATCGTCCAGTATAGTCAGGATCAATCATTGCGTATTTAATAGAAACAAAGTACGGTCACCAAACTTTATTTCTGAGAATTCTAAGTTGTTATGAGAAACTGGAGAGTACATAGTGAATATTATAAAAAACTTGGTGATGCATGTATTGGAAAATAAGACTTTACAAACCCATCAAGACTTATTATTTTAAGTTTCGAACGCTTCTTAGTAGTGGTAATTACAATCTTTTGTTCACAATTATTTATCCTAAGGAAATAGGTATTATTTCACGGAAGTAAAGTATTTCTATAGATTTTAGTGTAACTTCAAGGTTCTTCTGCACAACAATCAACAATTCGGAAAGCGAAACATGGTTTTCATCCAGTATTCGTCCATCTCATATGTAATATAAATTTCGACCAAAATCAATTTGCTCAAAATATTAAGTTTACAGTAACAACGTAAGAATTTCACACATTCCACATAAAATAGTTTCTTCATTATTGCTAACGTCTGCCACATCTTGAATGTAACAAACGGGCACGGGCAATCATATACGTGGCAGCAATTTTCTCTAAATAATATAATTTTCTGTTCTGCAAACCAGTTAAATTGATATGAAATACAATAGTATTTTTACCAAAATAATTCGTAAATTGTATGTTTCGTCCTTATTAGGATCTACCCGACTCAATTTCCACCTCATAATTAAAAGGCTTTCTTATTCGTTTAACAATTCGCCGGCAAAGAGAGAGACCTTAAAATATATTAGGCTCATAAAATATATTGGCCACCACTCTTTGACAGTTTTGTGTATCCAATATCACTCAAGTGTTACATTTTTTTTAGAAAATTTTCATTTAAGCATGATGTCGTATCGTAATTGTAGTTACAAATCATGTAATAGTTCTTCTGAAGTAGATGTTCTTTCGTTTTATATGTTTTTACATCGTTTCTCAGAACAACAGAACCGTTAAAAATATATCTTTTGCAGTCATGACTGGTGAGCAAACTGTTCAATACTTATGATATTCTGTTTTGTATTTAATAGATTCTTTTTGCTTCTCTACTGATCCCTGACTGATTATAGTAGGGTCTATGCAATGTTTTTAATTTAAGGCTGAATTGTGGTAAATGTTCAATACAAATTTGCTTTATTTATATACTATATTTTATGAAATTTCTTGTAATTACAGTCGACTCTTGGAAGTATCCAATTTTTATACTGTAACATAGTGACAAGTTTTTCTGTAATTGCTTTTTATGTTACTAGATTTGTTAACTATTATACCGTTGGTCGACAATATATATTACAACAAGATTAATAATAAATTCCAAGGCGTTCTTCATTGAATTTTCACGCCTGAGAAAGCGTCATAGAGACAAATGCCATTCTTTAATTTGAAGACGACCACACAGGAAAGTGATATTTGAAAAAAAAAATATGCAGTCGAATAGAGTTGACAAATACATTTTTATCAGCCTGACCCGGTACACAGTGTGACATTTCTGCAATGTAGCTGGAAAAAATCAATATATCTATTTAACGATAACTTCTGGTGAGTTATCATTTCGTTTCTATAATGTCTAATGCTCAAGAGAACGATGTTAGCTCACCAAATTACCACCAGATGGAGTACTAGGAGCACGCCAAACATTCACTAACATGTTCGCACTTCAGACAACTGCAACAGCGTTTAAGTAGACCAACGAGTTTGCTTGACCTGTGTCCTTCGTGTGTTCAGTGTTAAATCCTGAAGTAGTTATTGTGTGAATTTGTAACACTTACTTAGCTAATGGTGTGTTTAGATGAACAGAAGTTGAAGTTGTCGGCCCGTTAAAGTAAAAAAGGTGCAAAACTTGTCACAAAAGTGCATTTTGTATACAAAGTAATAATTCATAATGGATATTTTGCGAAGGTATCAGTTTTCAATTTATCTGAATTCAGCGGTGTGTTTGTGCTAATATTATAGTTAGGACATTTGTATTTCTATATATGGAAGAGATCTTGCGAATGTTTACGAGCTCTTTTTATTTTTGTTAGTGTCTTCCAGAATGACACTTCAAATTTCCCGTAGGAAACTTTTTAAAATATAGTTTCAAAGTCCAAAATGGACCAAGTTTGACACTTTGATTGTTCATGTCTTGCGCAAAATAGGTAATAAAATGGATACTGAAGTGATAATATTTATCTAAACATTACAATAAGATGTTTTTCAGCAAATCAATAGTAAATGGGAGAAGGTCGGAAAACATAGACAAAGTTTCCTGCATTGCCATTCCCAAAGGCTTGATGGGTACGTCACTATTTCCGAAGAAAATAGTAAACTTGACAACAGAAGGAAATCGCAACTGAACTAGGTTTTGGATTTCAGCACTAAATGTTGCTCTCATCAGTGCGGAATGGATACTTCCATTGATTTTTTCTCTATAAAATTTTCAATTATGGGAAGCACTTTCTTTTGCTCATTCGTTAAATCTAGAAGGTCAAAATTCCCGATTGAATTTCGGGTGGATACTTGTTTTCATAAACAATGACCACCATGTTTGTTTGCAGGCCGTCGCGAAGGTGGGGCGACCGGTGCATTACCTCGGTCACCACTACGAAATGAGACGCCGGGACGACAAATCAACAATATTCAAGGAATTTAGATTATGTTGGTAAATTATTTTTTTTTAACTTTAATGTTAATTGAGCTATTTTAATAATGGTCAGGCCACATCTAAGTAAAATTTATTTATTTATTTCACAAGAACAACACAACATTCTTTATGACCAGCAGAGCCGTAGCTATGGGTGCGGGGGAAGGGGCTGATAGCCCCGGGTGCTGATAGAAAGGGGCGCAGAACGAACAAGAAATAAAAAATGTTGGAAAAGATCAATGACGCGAAACCCTGTATATTTTCTAAGTATTGCCGCTTGTTAAATCAATATTGTTGTTGGTTTGCAAAGAAATACATTTGTTAACAATTTTCTTGCTCGTTCTGCTCGCACTTCACATATTTCAATAAGAGTCACAACAGACGTTTATTTATTTCTTTGATTTGTTAATGACAATGTGATATACAAGATACCAGGTAATGATTTATAGCGTAGGCATTAGCGGTTTGAAAATCAGAAACGGTCAAAGTCTGAAATAGGTGTTCGGTGTTGTGATGGTGATGAGTTTGCTAAGTTAATCACACTTTTCTACCCAATCGAATTAATCACAACGGTGAAAATGAAGATATTTAAATAAAAGGATTGAGAAGACGCAAGCTGCTGTTCGCGCGGGAATATTGGAACTGAACGCAAACAAGGGTAATAATGTTGTCAAATTTGTAGAATTGGGGCTTAAGTGGTCAGAACTTAACGCAACGAATTTTGTCTTTTTCAAAGACTGATTCTACGAGTGATTTTCTTTATTCCATTAATATATGAAATGCTTTCAATATGACGGAATTTATTGATATCATTCCTCCATCAGCTACAACTACTTGTATCGACAGGAAATTCTTTCCGTACCTACGTATCTAGTTGTGTTTTGTTTTCATCCATCTACATACATAGAAATATATAAATTGTATGTTTATTAACCTATTGTATTCTATTTATCTATCTATCTATCAATCAATCAATTTATCTATCTATCTATCTTTCTATATATATATATATATATCTTGTATGTGCTTGTTAAGTAATCTTAAATTCCGAGCTTTCATTCTTTAAGAATTTACGTAATTACCTACTATAATTTGAAACATACGTAGTAGCCAAACTAATTTTGGAATTTAAACACAAACATTAAATATATTCTTCACCTCCGTCGAAAGTCACGAGAAGGCCCCATCTGAATTTCCGTTATACTTCACAAAATACTTTTTTGCTGTAAAAGAACTGAATAATGAATCTTGCTAATAGAATGGTTGAGATGAATTTATAGTGTTGAAAAAGAGAAATGTTTCTATAATTATTACAATCTCCTTTGTCGCCTTTCTTGTGAATTGGAACAATGATTCATTCTTTCCATCTTGTGATAATTCCTCCTTATTCCTAACAAGGAGAATGAGTTTGTGTATCTTGTTTCAAATTTTTACCCTCTGGTTAAATTTAACTAAGTCAAAAAGAGTCTGGAGCATGGTTGCAAGCCACACCCTCTAAAAACATCGGAACATTTTTAGAAACAAATATTTTTCAAATATGTGTAGCTTTACGCCTAGGACTTAGTATTTGCTATGAATTCACATGTGCGTGTCAAAGTCGGATGGATGAGAAAGGCTTACACGCATGAAGTTGCATCAAAAGTGGAGGGAGAATTTCACGTCACAGTGAATTAAATCAAATAATAAAACGAACCCTCACCAGTATAGACTGTCCTAACATTTTAGAGCCACCAGGAATGTATCGGAATGACAATAAGCGGCCAGATGGAATTACTTTGACACCTTGGAAAAGGGGTCAATGTCTAGTATGGGATGTAACATGTGTAGATACTTTTGCCCCATCTTACTTAACGTCAACTAGTGAAGAAGCGGGAAGTGCAGCAGAGACAGCGGGTATGCGGAAGCATTCTAAATATTCAAAACTTAAAGAAGATCGCATTTTTATTGCGTTTGCCACGGAAACAATGGGTGTTTTTAGCAAAGAAGCCAGAATGTTTTTAAAGGAATTAGGATCAAAATTAATTAATAAATCAGGAGATCCTAGAAGTTGTTACTTTTTGACACAAAGGATAAGCCTAGCCATACAAAGAGGCAATGCCATTAGCATATTAAATTCCTTCCCATCTTCACCCAAGCTAGACGAAATTTTTTATCTAAAATAAATATAAACATTTTCTGAATGTTAATAATTGCTACTTCAAAGACATATACAGTATAAAATGATATTTTTGTTTATTATTGTGTGACTGGGATTATGGCAAAATCTAAGTATAGAGGACTGAAACACTTATTAATCATCATGTGTTATCCTTCGTTTCTACAATTGTCGGTTTATATAGTACCAAAATTATGTTTAATTTTTACTGTTTGCTGGTTTAAATATGTTAATTTTGATGTTTCTCTAAAAGTTTAACTGTGCATTATAACTTAATATTTTATTCTTATGCTTTGAGGAAGTTTATAAACTAATTTTGAAAAGTAAAAAAAAAAAAAAAAAAAAAAAAATACATTAGCTAATTCAATATTGAGATATATATTTTCTCTGTTAATGATTAATGTTACGCTATTAAGAAACAAAATAGTTATTATTAAAATGTTATAATACTCTAGGAAGAATAATGCTAATATTTTGTCTCAGCTGTAGAGCATTCGATGGAAAAAAAAACTAAGCCGGAATTTCGTCTATACCTGATTTGGGTTTCTTCAATTTCTTTATAGCGATTGTTCCGTGATGTGTATTTCCCTTTCCCCATGAACATTACTTTTTGGCTGCATTTTAACCCTACAACGGCCAACCTATTTTCCTATAATAAACAGCCAAGGTGAGTCCAATGGACTCACACTGCTGATATCGTGTTATCAGGTCATATATTGTGTTATTGAGTGTAATTTCGTATAATATTTTTAAGTATTTCCGACGGAACATGAAAGTATAACAACCACGTATTCTTATAGTGTTTACAAACTCGTCAGTGTTGCCATCTGATGTAAAATTTTCGTGGAAATTAAAATTACTTTTCTTGTATTGTTTAAAAGGTAGTGTAATTATAAATTTTAGTAGAAACAACTTTTGCTAACTACTAGATTTTCAAGAACCTCTTTTCTCAAACTATTCTAAGTTATTAGAAACAATATAAGTAACGCAATTGAAGGGGTGGATTCCAAAAGAGCCTAAGTCAATTTTTGTCAATTTTGAGATATTTGTTCTGCATCTTCGTATATTGAACAGGCTTTCATGACAAAACTACATAAGCCAAATTAGTTGTAGGCGAAAGAAAACTGAGTTATTGTCCAAAATGTCCTTAGACAACAGTATTCTCTGAAGTTATTTTGTGACTCATGCTTACAAATACTTATAAAACTTTTGCTATAGATGATAATTTCACCGTTATTTTACGAAACGTAGAGAATTATAATTTTCTTTTACGTAGATTACTTTTCTTCTACGGAAATAGAATGATGGAAACTCACACAAAATATCGTCTCCTGGAAAGCTTACTTTCTTGACTTAGGCTCTTTTGGAATTGAGCTCTTCAATTGTTGGTTTGGAATGCTCTTGTAATTTCCTGGAACTACTGAAGAACATGCTTAGTTTTTCTTGTTTTCTAATTTACATTTTTGCATATCTAAGTACAAACGAATCTTCAGAACAGACATGCTTTTGGCAGGTCCTGCATGTTGCCTTTCTAATTGTCCTTTTCGCGCATCACACAAGTAAAAAAATCGCTTCTTCTTTCCATCTCCAACCTTATGTTAGTAACATGCATTAGTCTATATCACTAGTTTTGAACTCAGCAGCCACAGACTGGATTGATTTGTCAAGACCTACAGCACGTCTATTGCCAATATGTGGCTGGATGAGACTTCTGGAGCTGATAAATGGCCATATATTAATCTGTCTTTGCCATGAATATTCATGGGCCAATTGGTCTCTTCCTTCTTTCTGTTTGGTAAGAATTCGAGTGGAACGAACATATTTTGTTTTTCACTGTTCCCACTACTGTGAGACCATTGCGAAGCAATGTGTTGGCGAGATCAAAATGTGTGAAATAATTATCGCATGTGATATTTTTTACTCCCAGAGTAAGACTCCGACAAATGCAAGACCACATTTTGTCCCAAGTTTTTGGTTGCTATTATCTTTTCTAACGTACGGTGTACCATACAAAAGGAGTATGTGTTTTGGAATCTGCTATTCATCATACCTTACTCCCACACTTACCTTGTTTCAACGGCATATATTGTGTAAATAGACATCTACCTGTGAATGGAACAAGCTTTTCGTCAACATTCAAAATTTCCCCAGGGTCATAGTGGTTTTTCAAGCATTGGTTCATTCTTTTCCAAACTTCACGTATTGACTCCAGTTTATCTTTATTTCTTCTGTCACTTCTTGTTGTTTTGTCATCAAATTGGATAATCATGCGCAAACACTTGAACCTGTTTTTACTCATCGCACCGCAAAATATTGGTGGTCCATACTTTTTATCCCATAGCAGTTCTATGGTCAGATCTTTGGCTTTGAGACTACCAGTAGTATACAAAGGTCCAAGTAAATACTTCAATGCTCTCTCATTGACCGGCTTCTACTGATTCTGCATGTTGCTTCTTCATGGGTATACCAAACGATAGTCTTCACACATCGTCTTGAATAAATAATAACAGAGCGTCTAAGGGATCTTCGATTATTTTATTTGGAAAAAGGAACCTTATTAACTCCCCCTGATAATGTTCTGAGATTTCGTATTTTGTGGTCAAGGAGGTTCAGAATATCATGAGGTTCCATCCTTTGCATATAAAATCTTTTCATTACTTTGCCACCGATTTCCAACATCTTCAATCTCAGAATTACTGACCGTATCAGAAACTTCTAATGTTTCACTTTCCCAATCACTTCCGCTATCTTCGAGTTCACTGCACATAATGTCTTTGTCTTAATCCCCAACAACTAGCGATTTACTTATGCAATATTTGAAAAAGCATCCATTTCTGCACTTCCATTAGCACTAACATACACTAACAGTTCCACTGCCTGCACCACAACAAGAATCAACTGATATAAATGTGCCATATAATTAATAATTAAAGACAATTACCTATATTACCACTATGAACCAAAATATATGAAGCAACTCAGTAATGAGTCCATTGGACTCATGTTGGCCTTTTCTGTTACGAAATTAGAAATATATTTTTAAATCCTACCCTATTGTATATTTTTACAGTTCCAAATTGTATTCACACTTTACATTATCTACCGATAGCATATCTATAAAGAGAAATCTATTGAGTGAGAAATAAATTGCAGCTGGATAAAAATTATATGCGATGAGTCCATTGGACTCACGTTGGCTGTTTAAGGGTTAAGTAAATTGTTAAAGAAACCTTTCCATCTATTCAAGATGCTATCTGTATCAGG
The DNA here is from genome assembly GCF_964235325.1 of Thermobia domestica. NCBI lineage: Eukaryota > Metazoa > Arthropoda > Insecta > Zygentoma > Lepismatidae > Thermobia > Thermobia domestica. The sequence continues at coordinate 77,088,066 of NC_137461.1, forward strand.
TAGAATTGTTTCGTCATATCTCTTTAAATTATACGCGCGATGTTGATACTGTTTCTTATATTTGATGATGCCCTTAGACATAAGTAGATTTTTTTACTATTATCTTCAAGATCATTAATCTTAGCTTTCAAAAATCGTGTTTTTTTTTATTCATTTTGGGAGTTTTACATTGGGGAGTAAAATCTCTAGCTACGGCTCTGATGACCAGGTATAGTTTCGTGTACATAATTATCTAAAATATACAGTATACATACGTTATTATACATACATTATTATACATACACATATATAAATCGTTTAATTATGCCGAAGTTATTGCTTTACAATTGTTTTGAACTTGTTTTCTAACGTACGAAACACATCTACTACACGAACTCTAATAAATTCGTTATATGAAGCACACATTATTAACACAGAGAAAACTTATGTACTCTATTTATTCCTGCTTGTCTACAATAGAATGTACCAGTATTTGCTATTCTAGTCTTACCTATTGGAACATGTAAAAATCTTATGAAACTAGTTCTGGACAGTCAATTTTATCGTTTAATAATTTATGTAAGAGCAAAAGATCAAACACCCATCTCCTTTTTTCTAATGTTTGAAAACTAAAATTCGTAACTAACTTTTCTTAAGGGGCATACTTTGGGTAGAAACCGGTTCCCTTGTATGCTAGCACTCTTAAAATTTAAACTGTTTATTTTCTATTGCATCGGAGTATTTAGTGACATTTGGTGTCCAAAGAGTACAACAGTATTCTAATTTTGACTTCACATACGAAAAATATAGCCTTGTAAATGTTGATTCTTTGTAGAAATCCTGTTCTATTCTATAAATTAAACTTAGGTTTTATATGCACTACTCGTTATTGTGTTCACGTGTTGAGCAAAAGTTAATTTGTTATCAAATATAACTCCTAGTTCTTTGATACTATTTGGGGTAGACAAGTAAGTGCCACTTATTGTATAGGAAAAGTTAATTGGATTTTCTTTCTCGTGAAAGATACAAATTTACGTTTCGACACATTCAGGATTAATTTATTCTTATCACACCATATTTGAACTCTCTGTAGATCCTGTTGAAGTTTCACGCAGTCATCAATTGAATTACTTTGGAGTATAATTTGAGATCCACGGCAAAAAGAAGTTCTAATACACAGATAAATATCATTAATAACCTAGATTTTTAGGGGCTTCCCAATACATTATTGAACTTGAAAATTACAGGTAATCTAGAACATCGTCTAGGATTATTCAACTGTAACTCTCTTCAGCCCTCTGTGAGAAGAGTTTATCTTCGAATTTAATATTTGTGTCATTATTTGTATATTCTATGCTATTACTATATTGATGTGTATCACGTTAAAAATAAACAAAAATAGCACTTGGTATCAATGATTCAAAAACATGTTTTCATTAACTTTTATGTTTGAACTACAAAAGCAATTCACTTTAAAAAAATGACAGAACCAACTTTATTTACCATAGATTGTGATCTTACATTCATATTTAAGTCTAGGAGTACAGAATAATCTCTCGTTGTTTTCCATAACATAGAGGAAAAGCACCAAAACCGATATACCATTTTGTTATTGTCTCGTAAAGCTGACCTGAAGGACCCGAATTGTCAAGTAAATATATTCCTTAAAGCTAGCAACACTACTAAATATACAGAATGTAACCAGTTTCGTAAATTGCATATATTACCACAATTATGACGATTTGTTCAATTGTCTCCAAAATCAAATTTTTAGAAGCCAGGTCCCAGAACGACATACCTTCAGAAAATTATTACGTTGCAAAATGAAAAGAACATCCTTTTTTAAATTTGGATTTTGATATCCCTGTATAAGTTCTTTTACGAACAATAAATAGTAAGTTCACTTGTAAGATACTGTTACATCTCCACCATACTTTGCTTATTAAAAGTTGAAGTAACTGGTGATAGAAATAGTCTTATCGAAGTATTAAGCACAATTCACAGTTCTTGATAGTCTACACATTTATAGGTATATTGTAAGTTAAGTAAACATCAAGAGGGAATATCGCTATGGAATTAGATATTCATTCTAAATCAATGACAATAATCGCAGCTGTAAAAGTCCCCTTTCACACTGACACATTCAGTATGTGGCCAGATCTCAAACAATACAAACTGAACCCATTTTTGTCAGATTGTGTTTTCCGAAAAGAGTCTTTGTCAAAAAAAAATAAAAAATAAGATTACAGATTGCTTCATTACCGTCTTGTACTCTGGACACTATACCTTAATCTGATGATGAGTCATTGTCTGCTTGCTCATACTTTAGCGTTTTCCTTCATCTAGACATAGTTTGGGACTTAACCCTACTTGCATTTACTTTCGAGTCTTCTTGTCTACATGCGTTCCACTTAGTTTCTGTATGTACCTTCTTTTCCACCGTATGTAATATTTCTTTTTTAAACGGTGACGAACTTATTACTGCCACCTGAGTAGCTTTACGGACGCTAACAAGTTTCCAGACTTGTAAATGAGAGGGTATGACGGTTTGGATACTACCTTACTCCTACATGTTTGTACATGTTTCACTACCAAAGAGTATCAGTTGGCACAAAAACCACGGTGATTTGCAGACTTAATAACTTAAAGAATAGAAATATGTAATGAGTAAATCATCTACCTCTAAATAATTATCGATTTCTGATTATGAAGAATTATCAACAGAAATTTCAGCACAACGAAAATAATAACAAGATCTCCTCACAAACGAATCCACCCTCACAACCGGTTTAAACTACACTTGCTCCACCTAATTTTGAGAGTAGAAACTATTGATAATTTATCCGCCAGAGTGCAACGTGTTCCATCCCAAAAAGGGCAGTATATTGGTTTACGGACCTGTGCCGCCTTTAGTGCTTTTCCTCTACTCAGGACGCGCGTGGAAATTTTCGCGCCGGGCGCATACAACCCACGGGACGGCCCTGTTCGTACGTCGTATATCGGTACAGATGTCCACATATCGGTACTCCACAAAAAGTCAACTGATTGATCACTGCAACCAAGTGCTCCTCGAGTATACAAAATTGCCAGGAAAGCGTCTGTTTCTTCAGTAGAAATAGACTAATCTTATGTGCAGAGGTATCTTTTTCGCTTCAACCTGAGTCATTTCCTTTATATGACGAAGCATGTGGTCATCAATGAGCAACTTGAGGGAGTCGGAAAAAGAGTTGTATACAATATTCCGCACAACGTCACGTAATTCTTCCAAAAGTTGTTCCGGTGTGAGTCTCTTTCTTTTCGACATGACTATACAACGTGAAGCGTTCACACTGCACACCTGATAGGCTTGTGTTTTGTCTGTGAGAACGCACTGTTACTTGCGGGAGTGCGACGTTGGCACATCAGTCATTGCATATTGACAAACAAAAAATCCACACTACAACTAGGTAAAATGCGCCTGTTCAAAATGACCACACCAATGTCATCTTCGGATTTGACGCTAAACTGTACCATTGTGCTCTGCTCGTATTCGCAATGATACCCATATTGATTTTTCTGACTTAAGGTTCATACTGCCAGACGAGTCCATTCCAGTATGATGGGGATAATAGCTATGTTGTTGGGGTGCAGAAGGACTATGTTGTTCCGACGGCTTATGTTGTTGTTGATAATTGTGATTGCTCTCAGCCGTTCTAGGTATTTTGTTTAATAAAATTGTTATTTCTCACTCTATGTTTTTCAAAAATGTACTTTTTATTGTTCATACTGAAGGACAAAAAGTCATAAAAACATATGTAAATAAGTACATGAAAGGCGCGCGTACTAACCACTAAGCATTGTACACTATACATGACCGTGAGCTTTATACAGATAATCACACCTATCGTTTTTCCTGTAAGTAAAACATCGATATTCGTTCTTTATTGATTGAATCTCATCACGAAACTCGCATTAACAAGCATTAGAAAGGCAAATCATTTTCTACTTAACGGTAATAAGAATTTATACCATCTTTGACTTTTTAGATATTAATTGATATAAATAATTATTTATATATTTTAACCTTGAATTAACTTGTATTCCCTTGATGTGATTTCGCTTTTCTTTCGTAATTGTCGTTACATTTTCAACCATCTTGAAGAAAATATTTTTTAGTTAAATATAATTTTAGTACCACTTACATTACCTTTTAGTATTATACATTATTATTATATAGATGAATTACTATATTCACGATATACATCTTAGAAAATATTCATTAAAATTGAACAACTTACATTTTCAGATGCATAAAAAATGAACCAATGGTCTGAAAATCAAAGATGGTAATAGTATTCATCATCTTTAGTAACAACAGCAAAATAATCAATAAAAAATAAACGTAACAAATTGGTTGAACATATCAACGTGCTACTCTTATTAGCATAATACGTTCCATTTTTCCTGCAGAGGATGGAAGAAAAGAGACAAACAGTATATCGAAAGTTTAACTACAGTATATGTGCTAGTATTCGATACAGCCTAGGTAACAAAGAAGTAGCATATCAAATACAGAATACAGAATACAACTTTCCAAAAGTAGGGACCGCAGTAGCTCAGTGGTAGAGAGCTCACTTCTGAGATACTCCGTTCGATTTCAGCTCCCGCTAAGTGTAATTTTTTCGTGGACAAAAACCGTGTGTATAGATTTTTTTGAGATTGTTTCGTTTTCTCCCACTTCCTTCATTCTGCCATTATTATCTATCCCATTATCATAGTCTCCCTGGATCTCGCTATAGAGTAGGATCTGCTAGTATCGGGCACTTAAGAGTGTTTCAAAATATATTTCATAGGCTTAGGAGTAAAAATTGAAACAACTGTTTGCATATCAAGTGCAAAGTTTATTCTAACAATACATGCAATTTCCGAATGGAAAACATTCATTTGTACACCCAAGTAAGGAAAATAAAAACAGGCAAAATTTAAGTATTTCTAAACTTTTGTCGGGTAGTATCGAACACTATACTTATCTACAGTTAAGATCGTAAAAATAGAGATATGCGTTTCTAAGTCATTGATTCACAGTTGCCGCATATGTAAAGCTCTAGTCAACGCTCTAGTTTCTTACAGTTTTCATGAGCCCACCCACTGCCAAGACAACACTGTTTCCAATGTTCTTGAAATGACTCCCCACAAATTATGCAACGCGAATCTTCGTCGTCTTGGGCTGATTCCTGTAGTTCTTCCTGGGATCCATTTCGGCTAGTATGTTGCATATGTACGTTGATTTGTTTGGGTGAAATAGACTTTGATCTGCCGTTCTCCGTGTTTCGAGTCTGTAGTTCCAAGACGGACTCTTGCTTCCAGTTGACGTTTATAAGGAGTAGAAGTCAATATCTCACTTTGCGAAGAACATCTTTTTCGTCGCTTCATTGATTTTTGGACGATGTTGGAAGGGGAGATACTTGGGTTATGATACGTTTCTACAACACAGATGATGTTTCCACAGTATTTTCTTGTTTTTCGCCTTGTGAGAGTAAACGTTCACCATTCGCCAATAAAACAGACCCTGGATAAGAACAAATCTGCATCTCGGATCCTGCAGCTTGCGATGTTGTAGGTTCCTGTACACAGGGGTAGGCAGTGTTTTAGAACAAGCCTGCACGTCGGATCTTGCTGCTTGCGATGCTGAACGTTCCAGTTCCACTGCTGTAGACGTTGACAGAATAGAAATGTTTAAATTAATCATTTTTGTTTGCGATGCTGATGGTTTGTCGCCAGGTACATCAGATTGTCATCTTGCATCCATTTGGTATCGAGGGAACTTCTGGGTACTAGTGGTCGCAGATGCGTTCGTATTTTTCTTCGTAACTGATATGTCACCCTCTTCTTTAACATGTCGTCATATGTTTCCATTTCCTTCAGGCAAATAATCCAGACCGGTGAAAACATTCCGATTATATAGATATATGCCGGTGTTCTCAAATCCTTTCTTACCTTATTCTATTCGTCATACCTTTCTGAATGCACTATTCACAAGAGCACTTACTTCATATTCAGTTATTCTACAAAATGGATTTTCCCTCATCCTCAGGCATGTTTATATGCCACTTTCAATGGGTGCGTAAATGTCATATCTAATGGCTGTAATTTGTGGGTGGTATGAGGTTAAACTCGGAAGATATATATTGTATTCTCGAGCAAATTGAATTACTGTCAGTTCCTTGTGGCTGCAATGACCATCCACAATAAGTAGGGTAGGTCTTTCCTTGGTGGGATGAACACGACTGCAGAATTCCTCCATCCATTGCAGAAAAATGCTGCGTGTGATCCAGCCGTTTGGTGAAACTGCAAATAGGCTGCCTTCTGGTGCACCAAGAGTCAAACGATTATTCAGTCTTTGTCTTGAAAAAATCAAAAGAGATGACAAGAATTGATCTCCTGTTTCGTTCATGCACAATAGGATGGTAATAGTACGCCCCTTTTCTCCAGACGTCGATTTCATTGTCCGTCGTTTACGTTTCGCCGACATAACTTTACATGCATCTTGTTGCACAGAAGACACTCCTGTTTCGTCACCATTTAAAATTTGTGATGCTGAGAATTCACAACTTGGTTTGTTGGTCATTCAGCTGTTGAAAAACCCTGGACACTTGTGCCTTATTAAAACCCATGGAGCGTTGTGTACTTGTAGGTTTTGCACGGCGCTTGGTGATTTCTGGATGTCGTGGAAGCAATTTGGCGACGATATCTTTGCCAGCACATTTCTTTTCCTTATTGAATTTGTGTTTTAGCTTCATAGCTTCAGCAAGATCAAATACTATCTTTGCAAATTCTTCACGATTGAGAGGAAATAGCCGATTATCAAGTTCTAATACATGTTTTACAAGCTCTTCTTCAAACTGTGGGGGGAAATGTTGGCTTGATACATCCCATATCAGGTCTCATCTTCACTTGATTTCCTTTCTAGAGAATTCCTATTCTGTCTACAAGGGTGCTTCTTGGAACAGCGTATGTCCTTGCAGCTTGCCGTAATGTCACTCTATTCCTTAACACACTGACCGCAGAGGCTTTCATATTTGCTTCCTCCCATTTCCCCCTCATATCGGTTTTCTTCCACTTTACATCTCTTGACATTTCTCGTTTCTGTAAAACAAGTTCTTATATTATAACTACAGCACAATGTGTGAATAAAGAGCATCTTCTATGAATTTAATGATCTGCCGTTTATCCGATACTATTCGCTAATAAAGTGTAAGATACTATCCGATTCACACATTTGTAATTATTCATGAATTGTGTCGCACATATTAGTTTTGAATAGAAAGTTAATATATGAACTTACTCCCACCGCCGCCGGTCACGTGACCCCGCCCCCTAGCCACGCCCGCTGGGCCCACCCCTGGCCACGCCCACTGGACTCACGTACTCGTTCCCTTTTATGAACTACTGCGCAAAGAAAATCTACATTTAGGCTCTTCCTATGTCAAACTCGGGATATGGGGGTTTTCGAACATGCCAAACTTACGAGGGCTATCTAAAAAGTATCCGACCTTTGGCCAGAAAAATAGTTGCGAATACCTGACAGATTTGGGACCCTAATCCCCTTCAAAGTAGAAGCCTTGTGCTTCCACACACTTAGCCCACCGATCCTTCCACTGCGGGAAACACCGCTGGAAATCTTCTTTTGGAATGTTGTTCAGCTCCGTCGTCGTGTTCCGCATTATGTCTTCTCTACTCTCAAAACGGGATCCCTTCAGAGGCGTCTTCAATTTTGGAAACAACCAGAAGTCACAAGGAGCCAGGTCTGGAGAGTAGGGAGGTTGGCGAACGGTTGTAATTCCATGTTTGGCTAAGAACGTGTGGATCAATTGGGATGAATGCACTGGGGCGTTCTCATGATGGACGTGCCAATTCTTCGCTGTCCACATGCCTGTTCTTTAGAGCCGGACTGCGTCACGGAGTCGCCTGAGAACATCTTGATAGTACTCCTTTGTCACTGTTTGTCCTTCCGGTGCGTACTCGTGATGCACAATTCCACGGGCATCGAAGAAAACAGTCAGCAACACCTTGATTTTGCTTCGCACCTGCCGCGCTTTCTTCGGCCTTGGAGAATCGGGATGCTTCCATTGAGACGATTGTTGTTTTGTTTCAGGGTCGTACCCGTACACCCATGACTCATCTCCAGTTATCACGGAATTCAGATACCCAGGATCAGTGTTGGTGGTGTCCAGAAGGTCCTCTGCAACGTCAAAACGGGTGTCTTTTTGTTCCTGAGACAACAATTTGGGTACAAATTTAGCAGCCACTCGTTTCATGTTCAAATCGTCACGCACCTTTATTCACTCCAACATCTTCTGCAATCTCCCGCACTGTCAAACGGCGATCTGCCATCACCAAATTTCGCACCCGCTCAACAACAGCTGCATTCCGAGCAGTTTGGGGCCTGCCGCTACTCTGCTCACTCTCGACTGATGTGCGGCCATCTTTGAATCGGTTGAACCATTGTTTAATTTGTGTTACACCAATTGCATCTTCTCCAAACACCTGCTGAATCTTACGAATTGTTTGGCTTTGAGAATCACCCAGCCTTTGGCAGGATTTGATGCAGTATCTTTGCTCAATTCGTTCAGTCTTCTTGCGAGAAACACTAAATCCGACGAACACTACCAACAGCACCTCACTTCGCGAATACCAGCTCACGACTGGAAAACGCGGTGAAAAAATTCAAGCATGCGCATTAAGGTTCCTCCTTCCACCGTGCACGGTGGCGCGGCCTGAGAATCACTACTTTGCGTGGAAAAAATTAAGGTCGGATAATTTTTAGACAGGCCTCGTATTTTATCTGGGTCTTATAGTTTATGTGGGGGTATGAACCAATCACTCGTCAACGGAGAAATCATAGCAAGGAGGAAGACTTAAGCAAGACTAAAGTAAAATATGATGAAAATTTTGCCTTCCTGAAAGCGTTGATTTCGACGTTGGGCGTTCCGACCATAGTATAGTTCATCACCATATTACAGTTCATTTGTGTGTCTACCGTGAAAATTAATTGGAGACGGATTTGAGACTTCTCTCGACTCGTGCGCATCACTATTCTACACCCACTGAAACGCTATTGTCTTTTGTGTGATTCTAGTAACTCAAATGTATTCGGTATCTCATCAACCACTATCTCTACAACCTTAAACTACTGGAAGGGGTTACGAGTAAAGGGGTTTCAAAATTTACTTTAAATTTTCAGTTTCCATTGCACTTCTCTTTCAACTCCTTTGCAATTAAGAGACTACTTTGAATATTTGCTGTAAAGTATGATTTTTTTTGCCAATTTTTCCAGTAACTGAAGAAACATGAAATAATACTGTAGTACAAGTAATATTGCCAACCTACAACTTATACACATAATTTAACTACCTCTATTTTAAGAACAGTGGATTAATTTTAGACCATCCTATATTCGTAATTATTATCTGTGGAAAGGATGGTTAATATGTTTCCTTTGATGTCATAGTTATTAGTCATCATTTTGTAGTGGAGTAGGGTCGGGTAGTATCGGACAGCGTATAGCATCGGACAGAACAGATTATTTTGTAATCAATATAATTAGAGTCTGCTCGCAGGCAAAAAGTGAACGCCTGTTATCGTATCGAAAGTCTGACAGTCTTTTGTTTCGAGGAGCATAAAGCAGAGGGTGACATATCAGTTACGAAGAAAAATACGAACGCATCTGCGACCACTAGTACCCAGAAGTTCTCTCGATACCAAATGGATGCAAGTTGACAATCTGATGTTCCTGGCAACAAACCATCAGCATCGCAAACAAAAATGATTAATTTAAACATTTCTATTCTGTCAACGTCTACAGCAGTGGAACTGAAACGTTCAGCATCGCAAGCAGCAAGATCCGACGTACAGGCTTGTTCTAAAACACTGCCTACCCCAGTGGAACAAGAACCTACAACATCGCGAGCTGCAGGATCCGAGATGCAGATTTGTTCTTATCCAGGGTCTGTTTTATTGGCGAATGGTGAACGTTTACTCTCACAAGGCGAAAAACAAGAAAATACCGTGGAAACATCATCTGTGTTGTAGGAACGTATCATAACCCAAGAATCTCCCCTTCCAACATCGTCCAAAAATCAATGAAGCGACGAAAAAGATGTTCTTAGCAAAGTGAGATATTGACTTCTACTCCTTATAAACGTCAACTGGAAGCAAGAGTCCGTCTTGGAACTACAGACTCGAAACACGGAGAACGGCAGATCAAAGTCTATTTCAACCAAACAAATCAACGTACATATGCAACATACTAGCCGAAATGGATCCCAGGAAGAACTACAGGAATCAGCCCAAGACGACGAAGATTCGCGTTGCATAATTTGTGGGGAGTCATTTCAAGAACATTGGAAACAGTGTTGTCTTGGCAGTGGGTGGGCTCATGAAAACTGTAAGAAACTAGAGCGTTGACTAGAGCTTTACATATGCGGCAACTGTGAATCAATGACTTAGAAACGCATATCTCTATTTTTACGATCTTAACTGTAGATAAGTATAGTGTTCGATACTACCCGACAAAAGTTTAGAAATACTTAAATTTTGCCTGTTTTTATTTTCCTTACTTGGGTGTACAAATGAATGTTTTCCATTCGGAAATTGCATGTATTGTTAGAATAAACTTTGCACTTGATATGCAAACAGTTGTTTCAATTTTTACTCCTAAGCCTATGAAATATATTTTGAAACACTCTTAAGTGCCCGATACTAGCAGACCCTACTCTATAGCGAGATCCAGGGAGACTATGATAATGGGATAGATAATAATGGCAGAATGAAGGAAGTGGGAGAAAACGAAAAAATCTCAAAAAAATCTATACACACGGTTTTTGTCCACGAAAAAAATACACTTAGCGGGAGCTGAAATCGAACGGAGTATCTCAGAAGTGAGCTCTCTACCACTGAGCTACTGCGGTCCCTACTTTTGGAAAGTTGTATTCTGTATTCTGTATTTGATATGCTACTTCTTTGTTACCTAGGCTGTATCGAATACTAGCACATATACTGTAGTTAAACTTTCGATATACTGTTTGTCTCTTTTCTTCCATCCTCTGCAGGAAAAATGGAACGTATTATGCTAATAAGAGTAGCACGTTGATATGTTCAACCAATTTGTTACGTTTATTTTTTATTGATTATTTTGCTGTTGTTACTAAAGATGATGAATACTATTACCATCTTTGATTTTCAGACCATTGGTTCATTTTTTATGCATCTGAAAATGTAAGTTGTTCAATTTTAATGAATATTTTCTAAGATGTATATCGTGAATATAGTAATTCATCTATATAATAATAATGTATAATACTAAAAGGTAATGTAAGTGGTACTAAAATTATATTTAACTAAAAAATATTTTCTTCAAGATGGTTGAAAATGTAACGACAATTACGAAAGAAAAGCGAAATCACATCAAGGGTATACAAGTTAATTCAAGGTTAAAATATATAAATAATTATTTATATCAATTAATATCTGAAAAGTCAAAGATGGTATAAATTCTTATTACCGTTAAGTAGAAAATGATTTGCCTTTCTAATGCTTGTTAATGCGAGTTTCGTGATGAGATTCAATCAATAAAGAACGAATATCGATGTTTTACTTACAGGAAAAACGATAGGTGTGATTATCTGTATAAAACTCACGGTCATGTATATTGTACAGTGCTTAGTGGTTAGTACGCGCGCCTTTCATGTACTTATTTACATATGTTTTTATGACTTTTCGTCCTTCAGTATGAACAATAAAAAGTACATTTTTGAAAAACATAGAGTGAGAAATAACAATTTTATTAAACAAAATACCTAGAACGGCTGAGAGAAATCACAATCATCAACAACAACAAAAGCCATCACAACAACATAGTTCTTCTGCACCCTAACAACATAGCTATTATCCCCATCATACTGGAATGGACTCGTCTGGCATTATGAACCTTAAGTCAGAAAACCAATATTTGTTTATTTATTTATTCATTTATTTGTACCTATTCAGGAAGTAAATCCCAATTACAATAGGCTTACATATTAGTAAAACATCAGTGAGTATAATATTAAAAGGAAAAGAAAAAAGAAAAAAGACAAAAGAGAACAGATAAATAACAATAAAAAAGACACTAATAATATAACTCCATAGCGTACAATATAATTTGAAAATATAATATTCAACTTAAATATTTTCACAACAAGGTTTATTATTTACTCACACGCTGTTTATATTACAATTGATTTAATTGTTTTTATACAAGATGAAAAAGATGATGAAAAATCTAACTCAATATTGGTTGCCGATAAATTATTGTAAGTTTTACACATTCTCATTAGTGCTGATTCAAATATGCTTCGGTGTTAGCTCTTGTAAGACGGAATGGCACCCTGTACGAAGATAGGTATTTTTTACATTAAAATGTAACTTACTCAGTAATTTCTGATTTTCTACAGTGCCATTCACTAGTTTGAACAAAAAAAGTAACAGGGAAATCTCCGTCTTACAGATAACATAGAATAGTTAAATGTATTTAATAATTCCTTATAAGATATGTTTTCTGTAATGGAATGTAGCTTATAAATTTGATAATACAAATATCTCAAAAATTTCTTCTGAATACGTTAAATTTTCTTTTTATAACTCTTACAGTAAGGCGACCATATAATAGAAACACATTCAATTTTACTACGAACCATACTGCTAAATATGGTTGTATAAGCTTTAATCTGTTTAAACTCCCTTGTGTTTCGTATAAAAAACCAAGAGATTTAAATGCATCGTTTACAATATTGTCAATATGTTGTTTGAAACCTAATTTACTATTTACAAGTATACTAAATCATTTATTTCATACTCTTTTTGTATAATAATATTGTTAATTTTATAGTCATGATCGTAATTAGAGACCTTTCTCGAAAACGAAATTGATACACATTTATTGATATTAAATGGTAACTTGTTTTTAATACTCCATGCATAACAGTTCTCCAAATCTGCTTGCAGTTGTGATACATCATTACTATTTTTAACTCCTTATATATTTTCCTATCATCTGCATATAAGAGACATTTTGAATATCTAATGACAGTAGGCAAATCTTTATAAATAACAAAAGCAATAATGGGCCAAGATTAGAGCCTTGGGGTATACCTGAAGTTATATCATATACTATTGAGTTGGTTTGATTGAATGTTACGTACTGCTTCCTACCTTGTAAATAAGAGCATAGCAACATCAACAATTTGTCAGAAAAGCCCCTTATTTGATAATTTCATTAGCAGTATATCGTGGTCAAGTCTATCAAAAGCCTTTGCAAAGTCTGTGTATATAGCACCAACTGTAAATTTGTTATTAAGATAGTCGGAAATGTCTTGAATAAATGTAAATAAATTCGTGGTGGTAGACCGCCCTGCATAGAATCCATGCTGATAAATCGAAATATATGGTTTTACATCGTTGAAAATTTTTCTATATAATATCTGTTCAAATATTTTAGCTAGGCCTGAAATCAAAGATATCGGCCTGTAACTTTCTATTTTGTCTGGATTACCTTTTTTAATTATTGTACATACCTTACTAGTCTTCCAAAATGCAGGAAAAGTGGATGTTCTTAAAATAAGATTAAATATGTTAGCAAGAGGTGTTATTAAAACAACAGCACACCCCTTAAAAATATAAATTGGAATCATATCAGGACCACTTGGTTTCGAGAATTTTAACTTATTTATAGAGATTAAAATTTCGTTATCTGTAATTTCATCAATTAATAACGGGTTTGAAATGTCGAATTTACCTGCCTGAGGGAAATCATATGTAGCAGAGTGAACGGAATATACACTTCTAAAACATCGCGGAAGACCATCTACAATAGAATTACTAGTATTCAACTGTTGATTATTATAATACATACAATTGATTGTGTTATTATTTCTCTTTTTACGATTAGTAAATTTCCAGAACGATTGAGCATTGCCTTTTATTATATACTCAACTTGCATTATATATGATTTGTAAGCTTCAGATATTTTACTTTTTGTTTGTCTACGTAAATTAACATATTTGTCATAGTTAGAGTCCGATTCATGTTTATGCCTCATATAATATTTTTTTCTTTTAAAATATTAATAACTTCAGAGGTAAACCAAATTGGATATCTGTTCTTTTTAAACATTCTTTTCTTAGGCACATTTTTGTCAATAATATAATTAAGAATATCATAAAATTGTTTAACAGCATCATCAACATTATTACATTCTAGTAAACTTTTCCAATTTTGTAGCTGTAGCATTTTGTATATATTTAAAAAATCTGCCTTATTGTAATAATATACAAGAACTGGGCTTAATAAAACCTTTGGTATGTTTTTTTAAACAAACATTCACATTTTAATGAGGGATGATGTGTGTCTTCAGGTAGCAGTGGAAATCAGATTTATTTACCGTAACTCCATTTTAAATAACAGTTATAACTAAATCCAAAGTCTTCCCATTATCATTTTTTACATTATTAAATAGTTTCAGGTCAAATAAAGAAAGGAAATTTGCTAACGAAATACATATTGAATCGCTCTGTAGTATATCATAATCGCAACCACTAATCGCTGGTATGTTAAAATCTCCCAAAATTATCAAATTATTATACTTACTACTACAAGTAACAATGCTTTCAAGTTTTAAAAAGAATTCATTATATTTATCAATTTTTAGTATATATACTAAGAATATGTAATAGGTTTTGTATAATAAACTTAACCTTATACATACAATCTCTAATGAATGAATGTATAGGTATATTTTCAACCTGGAAATCTTTTAAACTGCTATTAGAACTCCTCCCTCATTTTTATTCTTTCTATCCTGTCGATACACATCATACCTATGATCTATAAATTCACTATCAAATATACCTTCCAACAGCCAGGTTTCTGTAAGTAATATCATATAAAAATGAGAGACAAGGACACTTGTATATAATTCATTCAATTTTGACCTTAACCCTTGAACATTTTGATAATAAATTGACAACGTTTGACTAAGATTCATTTTTGTATTCAAAGCAAAGCATTAACTTCATCATAATTCTTTTCTTTCTTAACCCTCCTTGCCTCTTTGAATACCATTTTCCTATGTGATGTTAAATTCTGATTCACATAAATAGTTCCACCAGTTGTGTAACCAATATCACTACAATTTAAATTTCTTTTAACTTTTTTTTCATAAAAGAATCATTATCGCATCTTCTTACGAATTTAACTATTATACATGGGTTAGGCTGAGTAGGTGTTTTTTCATTATGTGACAAATATCTATCATATCATCAATTACATTAAGATCTAATGCAGAACCAACCTTTTTGACAATAGAGTTGACATCCTCATTCTGAAAAATGTGTATACCATGCAACTCAATAGTATTTCTCCGACCATATTGGTCTACTTCATCTAATTGTAGCTTTAACTTGTCAACCTGTTTTTTCAACAAAGAATTTTCATTTTTTAGCGCTTTAAAAGTAGTCCTACATTTCATTATTTCCTCATTTTGATTTTTCAGTAATTTTGAGTTTTCATCCAATTTTTCGTGTGCAATATTCAATGACTTCCCCAAATCGTTCTCTAATTTTGTGTTACACGTTTTAATTACATCAACTTCCTTCTTTATGGTAAGTAACAACTGATACACTTCTTCCAATGTAGGTTTTTTTCAACACTCGTTGAAGTTTCACCGGACATAGATTTTCGCCTCGATTTCTCACAATTTCCGCATCGCGAAATGGTATTTGAAAATCGCAAATATTTTACATCTTCTTCATTCAAATTAGCACAAGTGTTGTGAAATATATTATTACACTCACTACATTGAATTTTCAAATTAATATCCTGCCGCGACACGGGTTTAGAACATTTACTGCAAACAACCATATTGAGAAGAAATAAGAAAAACAAAAAAGCAACTAAATGTTGTAGCGCTCACTTACTGTTTAATAATCAGAATGCTGATAGCATTCAAGGTAATTATAATTATATGTCCGTATCTTATACTGTATTTATTTCCCAAAGTTTATATATGATGATTCACAAATCACTGGATTGTGTGACAAAATTGACATAACCTTTTAACATAGTTCGTATGAAACTTTTCTATAAAGAAGTTAGCAATCCTGCTAATGGTTGTTTACATTCAGGATCGAACGGAATACGCACATAAATTAAGTTGTTTCAGCAATTATATTAAACAAACAACACAGTCAGAAAAACATAAACAATCCATATTACTTACTGATGCTTATCCATATGTCCAGTACCGTCCACCATCAATACTATCATTGAATTTAATAGGATTTATCGGAGCACTTCTAGCACTATCACATCTCTAACCAGGGTTGCAGACCAATATGGTGATCATTGCGAATACGAACAGGGCACAATGGTACAGTCTAGTGTCAAATCCGAAGATGACTTTGGTGTGGTCATTTATAACAGGCGCATTTTACCTATTTGCAGTGCGGATTTTTTGTTTGTCAATATGCAATGACTGATGTGCCAACGTCGCACTCCCGCAAGTAACAGTGCGTTCTCACAGACAAAACACAAGCCTATCAGTTCTGCAGTGTGAATGCCTCACGTTGTATAGTCATATCAAAAAGAAAGAGACTTACACCGGAACAACGTTTGGAAGAACTACGTGACATTAGTTCTGTGACTATGCTGTGCGGAATATTGTACACAACTCTTTTTCCAACTCCCTCAAACTACTCATTGATGACCACATGCTTCGTCATATAAAGGAAATGACTCAGGTGGAAGCAAAACGATACCTCAACACAGACGAGTAGTCTATTTCTACTGAAGAAATAAAGGCTTTCTTGGCAATTTTGTATACTCGAGGAGCACTTGGTTGCAGTGATCAATCAGTGAACTTTCTGTGGAGTACAAAATGGGGGCCATCACTTTTTGGGGGGAACAATGTCACGCGATAGGTTTAAAGAAATAAAACGTTTCATAAGATTTGACAAAGAGAATACAAGATCTGAAAGACTAAAATGAGAGATTCGTTCTATATCTGAGGTGTGGAATCGCTTCATTGAGAATTATAAGGTGTATTATAAAGCAGGGCATAATGTTACCATTGACGAGCTGCTTTTTCCAACAAACTCACAGTATCCCTTCACACAATACATGGTCAATAAGCCAGACAAATTTGGAGTCAAATTGATTTCGACTTGTCAAAGATTAGTCGACGTGATTTCTTACTGAAGATTGCAAAGGAATTCCGTCCAAAATACCTCGCGAGCAGGAAAGGAAGAAATGTTAAACATGGAAGGGAATATGAACAGGTTCAAGAAGGGTAGTCCAATAAAAGGCACCAATGTCAAATTGGATCATGAAAGGGAAACAAAAGAATAACACGATGCAGAACCTGCAAGAAGTTTGTGTGCGGCAAGTTCTGAAACAAGTAAGGTGCAGACCTTGTAAGCAATGTTTTTGTCCACATATCTCACGTTTTTAGACATTCATTCACTAATATTCTTTATGTCTAAAGTTATTGTCATTATATCGTGCAACTTCTGTTTCAGGAATATTTTATACAAATTGATATCAACGGTTGTAGTTTGTTGATGTAACAGTGAGATCAGTGATAGTGTATGAATATTTGTCTTTTATTAAGGCAGTCAGTATTTTATTTGTAATGCTTTTCTCCAGACTATTCACGTGTTTAGACGAAGGGTCTAGATGTAGATTTTCTTTGCGCAGTAGGTCATAAATGGAACAAGTACGTGAGTCCAGTGGGCGTGGCCAAACGTGGATCTTTGACCATTCGGCCATGTGATAGTTGATGACCAAAACAGCGCCTCAATATGTGGCTCCGTTTTCGAGTTATTAGGTTTTAAGTATTTTGACCTTTGACCTCGATGGTCGGTATTTTTGGAACATGTAGTTGTTGGTGTGTGTGGAAACATCAGCTCAATATGCTGCTTCGTTGACAGTGAATTGGTCATACCCCCACATAAAATATAAGACCTATGTAAAATAAGTGTGGCATGTTCGAAAACCTCCATATCCCGAGTTTGACATAGAAAGGGCCTAGATGTAGATTTTCTTTGCGCAGTAGGTCATAAAAGTGAACGAGTACGTGAGTCCAGTGGACGTGGAGGGCGCCTGCCAATCAGCGTGAAGGGAGCTTGGCTTGTTTGCGCATGCGCAGTAGGAAAAAAACACCCCGAGGTACCCCCCCTACTACCGTGCTTTCGCCGAGGATCAGAGTGCGTGCCGCACCATCAATCTCTCGGTTTGGAAAGAAACTCCAGTGTAAGAGTATGTTTCGTGACTGCAAAAGTAGAGGTAAAGCGCGGACAGTGTTTCAGAAACTAAACATTGAACAACTCTCGCAAGTAGGACGGCCCATCACGGGCGTACCGGCCGAAGGATAAAAGGGATCAAGCCTGTTCTAAGGGCTCTGAGCGGGCCCTGGACCTCAAGACAGCACGAATGGGTGGAAACTGGCATTGATACGCAACTGAGATTACTAAAGCATCAAAGCAAAAGTAACGTGAAACGCTAATATAGAAATTTAAGAAAATTAAAAGTTTGAAATTGTAAAAATTTAGATAAAAATAAGGGTAATGTGTGTGTTTCTAGTGTAAGCATTAGTTGTTAAACGCCAG
This sequence comes from Thermobia domestica, assembly GCF_964235325.1. NCBI lineage: Eukaryota > Metazoa > Arthropoda > Insecta > Zygentoma > Lepismatidae > Thermobia > Thermobia domestica. The sequence continues at coordinate 77,106,726 of NC_137461.1, forward strand.
TGATTTCATGAGAAGCAGCCAGTGTCAGTGTCTGTAGTGAGTATAGTGTAGTGTTGATGTTGGATAGTGAAAAGAGGTAAAATATACTTGTGAAAAGCCAGTGTAAATAGTGCAAATGTGAAATAGAACACACAAGAGAGAAATGCATGCTGATACCAGAGAAACCAAACATATTGAGTGAAAATCTGAAGCAAAGAAGATAACCGAAAGTAAACCCGAGACATACGACATATAAAATAACACACATACAACAAATTCAATGAAACACAAACACACAAAATCTCACAAGATTAGAAAAGAGAGTAGAGTTAAGCAAATTTTAAGTTTAGTTATTTTTGTTTCTTTTCTGTTCGTTTTTTTCGATCTTTCGTTTTGTTTTTTAATCCCTTGTTTTCGTTTCACGACCATTTTCTCCTTCCCTTTCCATCTTCAAAATTATGAAATAAATAAACCAAAAAGAGAAATCATTCGCAGTGATAATAGTTCGCCGGTTTTAAATGCTCAAGGCACCGGCTAACAGTAACGTGGCTGAGCGAAGGAAAACAAACTAGTTAATAGTAAATAGCAATAAATTTACGAGCCATTGCTTTTCATTTTTATAATAATTTGCAAGTAATTGAGTGAGTCATTTGAGTTCGAATTGCTAAGTCAACACAAATTAAATACATAGGTGCTATGCTTCGTAGCCCAGGAGAATTGTGCTGGACCCGGGAGCGGAAGTGAGTAAGCTGGCCGGCTGGCATAGCATGTTATCTCGATCCACATGAAAGTTATGTACACTCAGCAACACAAGAATTTCATTTAATGAAATTGGAAATCTTGTAAATCGATCTCTGGTAAAATCTGAAGCCTATTTAATCGGAGCAGGTATATTACTAGAGTAACCCACATTATGCTTTATTTTTTTGTGTAATTATTCTTCATTATTTTCCAAATTGTGCTTTATTATGCTTTATTGTTAATTTCAATCTTTGTTTTATATTAATCGTTTATAATGCATAATATTTACTCATTAAATATTCTAAATATTTTGAACTATTTATTACTATTTTATGCAACCAGCTTCTTTCATATTCAGTAAACTTTTTACTTAATGCACTGTAAAGCGATATGCTTTACTCGAGTCAGTTTATTTATCAGTTGTTTGCTTTAGAGGTACATATACAGAAAGAGAAAGTAAAAGATTCCAACAAAAATTACAGAAAGTGACCGGTGACCTGAACCCCCACATGTAAGCAAACTTGATCCGTATTGAGTCAGATCGTTTGATCGTCGTTTGATCTGACTCAATTCCGATTAAATTTGGTTACATGGGTTACATATATACTTATATTCCGTCAATGAGCGTGGCAACCAAACGCGATCAAACGATCTGACTCAATTCTGATTAAATTCGCTTACATGGAGGGCTAAAAGGACACCGGTCAGAAAGTGCTCAAGATCAAGAGGTACACATAACAATAAAGTGTGGGGTTCTAGTATACTATTCATTGTTGGCGGAAAGTTTTTTCTTTTCCTTTTTTCTTTTCTCCACATCAAAGTATTACACGGACATGTTTGTAACAAGAAAAATAAGCTTTTCATTGTTGCATGGTCATGTTCTCAATGATTTTGCGTTATAAATATTGGCTTTTAAAAATATTAATACAGTAGGTTAAACTTGTTGTTTAAGAGAATATTTCAAGAATTGTGCTATATATTTTAATTTGTGCTTTAGGCTTTATTTTCTAAAATTATGCTTTATTATGTTTTTTTTAAAAAAAAAGTTTCTTCTGGACACTTAAAAAAACACAACCATGTTCAAGGTACCAACCATATGTCAAAATTGCTATTTTGCTTTTTATGTTTTTGGGTTACCGTACGTATTACCTTTAACACATTTTTTGTGGTTCTAATACGAACGAAAGCTTAACGCCATTTTACAAAACTTTTATTTGAAAGGGCAATTTTATCTTTTGCATGGGTGTACTCGCGGGCAGTTACCTGTCACGGTTCTTTTGTGGTGCATCGTCATACACTTTGACACAGAAACAACTTTTTTTACGTTGCATCTGCACGCACTTTGTGGTGGGCGGTTGCATTTTTTTATAAATAGTGAATCTAAATAAAATATACAATTTATCTTCCATTGATTAGTAATTGTTGCAATCTCCTACGAACCTGTTATTAATTGGTTTTGGTAATTTTTGAGGCTTATATTTTTTGCATCCATGTGGATTCTAAAATGCATAAAGGTGATAGTGAAAAAAAGAAGTTTTAAACTGAGTGGACTGAACAATATTGCTTTAGGCTACTCGGTATTCCTGAGGCTGTTCCAGTTTGTCTCATATGCAATAAAATTTCCGCTCTTGTTAAAAATGTGAATTTAAAGCAAAACAACTCATCAGAAGCCCCAACTAGTTTCTTAGGAAAAAGCACGACCATACGAAATCACTGTAAAATCGAGCACACAATCTACAGAAGCACCGTTGTGTGTGTGTTCAACGCTTAATAAACACCAAAAGACACTATCAAACTCTAATGCACTAAAGAAATGTGGGTTGGAAGTTCTCACGACACTTTTTCATTGTCGGCAATTCAAGATATTCCATTGTCGGCAAAACAAGGCAAGGCATTAATATGAAAAAAGTTGAACACAAATGAACCAAACAAAAACTCAAAGAGGGAATGTCTTGGGGAATATCGAATGATGTCGTGGTTTTCACCAGGGTCGCCCTTGATGGGGACCCAAAGCCCAACTTTAAATTTTAAATATAAACATGGGGCGATTGATATCTCGTTTGTTAGATCTTTAAAAACTAATCAGTGTTTTGGCAAAAGATTTGCATATGGATCACCATATTTAAAATTTCCACCAAGACATGGTGCCTGAACCAGATAAAGCGCCCAGTAACAACTAATATGAAGTCAGTTGAATATAAATGAACCGAACAAAACTGAAATAAAAATGCCATGAGGTGCATTCAGTGTTATTGTCACGATGTTCCCCAGGGCCGTCCTTCCTGGGGGCTCACAACCCAACTTCAAAATTTTAAATAGAAAAATCAGGCCAGTGATACCTGCATCATTCTCGAGTCGTGTAATGGTAAATACCCTTTACAATTTCCTATTTGAGGTTTATTATGTTCATTTATCTCACCCACTTTCATATTTGTGGTACTGAACGTTTTATCTGATACAGGCACCATGCTTTTACGGCCATTTTGAATATAGTGACTCATATGAAAACTGTTTTGCCACAATGCTGTTTAGGTTTCAAAGATTGATCGAACGAGGTATCACTCGCCACATGTTTCAATTTAAAATTTTAAAATTGGGCCCTGGAATCCTATGAATAGCGGCTCTGTAGGGCACCACGACAACATCATTCAATGTGCCCTATGGTATTTCCTATTTCCGTTTTTGTTCGGTTCATTTATGTACAACAGTTTTCATTTAAGTTGTACTGGACGTTTCATCTGATACAAGCAATATGTCTTGGCGTACGTTTTGAGCTTTTGGTTAGTTAATTTATGTTCAACCGTTTTTGAGATATATCCGTGGAAAGAACACGGTGGAATAATTCGAGAACTGAACTTCGGATCGAAAAACTACAAAACACGTGTTTAGTAATATTTAAATATATATATATATATATATCTGATGAAACCAAACTCGACCCTCTAGACCCACCCCCTGCGGGTTGGGGTGGGTTTCACTTTGAAATTTCAAATGGAAATCATAATTTTTGATTACAGATTTCGATTCTACGGCCCAAACTATGTAAAGTTCCATCACCACTTTTTCGTCGTTGCATAACATGGCGCAGTAATCGGGGAAATTAAATGGCCCCTAAATACTCAGATTTCGTTCATGAGCTTGGTAGTATTTCCGACCTCCGTTCTCGTTCAATGTCACTGGTTCACTTCTCTGTTCCTTCTCGTCAATGGATAGAAGCACACTACATACAGACAGAAGACGCAGAGAAAGGCACACCTTCTTCAGTCGGGCTTCGGGCAGTATCAGTGTTGCAAATCAGAAAATTAAAAAGCGGCGAGTAGAGTAAAAAAATTAAAACAATTAAAAGTAAAAGGAAAATTAAAGAAAAGTATAGCTATTGAAGTATCTGCTTATTGCACTATGGTGTTTTTTGACTTATGTGTCTGAGATGAAAATGTATTGATATAACTGTTTTCTAATCGCTAAAATATGACATTCATTAGGGTCAATTGTACCATTCTCTGATAAAGATAAATTATCGGAATGATCCAACCTTGTCGCGGTAGTAGATCTTATCTTACACAAAATAATACATGACCACTGCGACCAGTGTTATCTTATCTGACGATTAAAAGATATCAGGCTAGTGTAGAATTGGCCCTATAACGTGCAAATGTTTGAATGGTGAGAAATTATCAAAAATAGCCTGTAACTGTCAAGATAATTTATGTTTGAAATAACGGGTGAACCAAAAGTTTGGCCACGATAGAGTAAATGGAGAAATACACTTCTGATCAAAAAAGCTAAAAAAAAACGTATTTAATATGTTTCAAGAAGCTGTCCGATGATATCAAACCCAACACTCTACCCCCACCTTCTGGAAAGAATTGGAAAAGGGGCATTGATTTTTCAAATGGAAACTCTAATGTTTTATTGAAGATTCGATGACTACATCCCAAATAATGTAATATATAATCAAAACTTTTTCGTTGATGTGTGATATCGCGCTGTAATAGGCGAAATTAGATGCTCCCCTCTTCGTTCATGAGATTGATATTAGCTCCGGCCATCTGTACACGGTGCAGTATTTTGAGAAATACGCGTCGGATCAGCAAAGTTATTCAATGGTACCAAGCACGATACCGTACCCTACCGCTAGGTGGGGTTAGCTGAAACATTTGAAATTGAAGTTTTTTATATCTTATTGCATATTCGGATTCTGCGTCCAAACCTGTATAAGATTTAGTCGAAACATCGTTGTCGCTGTCTGATGTGGCGCTGTAATGACGAAACCAGGAGAACTTCCTATATGAACTTTAATTAGCTTCAATGCTGTGGACATGGTGAAATAAGTATGCATGTGATCAAAAAACAAAAGAAAATGTGAGACTATTGAGTTTATTAGGATGTTTATCGTTCCTTTTCTGCAGTGGGACGCGAGAGTCGGGACTTACACTTGAAAGTGGAATCCGAACCTCTATTAGGTTTTGGAACCGAGACGTTCCCCATGAACAATTGCCGACGAAATTCGTCCAACCGTCGTCGGTTATTGGGTGGCAGCAGCGAAAAGGATGAGCTAGTGTTTGTTCAAGTGCGGGTGCCTATTTGTCGGCTTGGCAGCGGAAACCGTGACGGCCCCGCCGCTGTTCAGGAACGGCAGCTATGAGACAGACGGTTGTCTTCGGCCCAGCAGTGGCACGACGTTGTCCCCCAAAGCGACGGCATCATGAAGATTTTCGCCATCGTTTCGCCTGACTCGTGCGAGTAGTCTCACGAGACTGCTCGCGCTCTTGCATAGTTTTAGATGGGTGAAATTATTATGAAATACTTTCTTTTCTTCTTATTCTTCTTCTTTTATTATTATTATTATTATTATTATTATTATTATTATTATTATTATTATTAATAATAATAATAATAATAATAATAATAATAATAATAATAATAATAATAATAATAATAATAATAATAATAATAATAAAGTACAGAGTGAGGCACAAGTCCTTGGACACCTGCATATGTTTGAAAATCGACGGGAAAAGTAAAACGGGATGGGAACAGAGGTTTCAAGAGGGGCCGCAACTTTTGGAATGTATGTCATTCATGGCCGCCATCTTGAAATTAGGATTTTGGATTCAAGTCAATTTTTTAAATGGGAAGGGGGGTGTATGACACATCAAATAACACTAGTTTGAGCTCAAGAATTTAGTGGTGTAATTTGTTTTTTTTTTCTATCTTGTACCGTTTAGAAGTTATTAATGTTCAAAGGTGGGAAATTACCTTGATACTGACCCAGTTCTCTCTTTGTTCCAGGTGATCTAAAATGGGTCTGACACGTGAACAGAAGATCGAATTCACCATTATATCAGGGGAACGCAGCTACCGAACAATAGCAGCTGACTACAACAGACGGCACCCAGACAGAGAACCGGTATTTCACAGCACGGTGGCTCAGGTGAAAGTGATCGTGTGGTGTGGCATATGGGACACGCGCATCATTGGGCCATTTTTCATTCACAACACCTTAACTGCACCACAGTATATGATGCTGCTGCAGGACCTTGTGTTCCCTGCCACAGTGAACGCTGACGGCACTTTCCCATCTTATTTTCAGCACGATGGAGCCCCTCCACACTATGGACTATGCGTCCGTGAATGGTTGGATGAACAACTGCCAGGGAAGTGGATTGGTCGTCTTGGTCCCGTGGAGTGGCCGCCTAGATCCCCTGACTTATCGCCCCTTGATTTTTATTTATGGGGACATCTTAAGCTGATAGTGTATGCTGAGACAATCCGTGATTTGAAACACCTGCAGGAACGCATCCAACAAGCCTATGACCAAATTTTATGAGACATTCTCCTCCGTGTGCAGTTAGAGTGGTTGCGGCGCTTACAGGTGTGCATTGCACGGGATGGAAAACATGTAGAAAATTTGTTGTAGCATTCAATATCAAGGTAATTTCCAACATTTGAACATAAGTAACTTCTAAACTGTACAAGATAGAAAACAATAAATTACACCACTAAATTCCTGAGCTCAAGCTAGTGTTACTTGATGTGTCATATACTCCTTTTCATTTTAAAAAATTGACTTGAATACAATATGACCATGAATGACATAAACTCCAAAAGTTGCGGACCCTCATCAAACCTCTGTTCCCATCATTTTTTACTTTTCCCGACGATTTTCAAACTTATGCAGGTGTCCAAGGACTCTTGACTCACCCTGTATATTATATTATTATCTGCTAGTAGTAGTAGTAGTATCAGTAGTAGTAATAGTAGTAGTACTAATGGTAGTAGTAGTCTGTAAAGGGTAGTAGTCTGTAGTAGTATTTTTCCTTTTTTATTTTTAATCCTTTCATCCTTTAATTTTTAAATGTCTATAATGTGATATCAACAAATTGTGCACATCGTACCCTAGACAAGATTTGATTCTGTCGTTCCAATATAATTTCAAAACTAAAGGGTTTACCACTAAAGGGCATTGTGTGAACAGAGTTCACATTTCAATACGTACGTATGGTACCACATGAATTTTGTGGCATGGAGGCCTCTTAATTATGTTAATCGAACTTTCGTTCGGGATAGACATGACGAAGGTTATAGACGTAACCTGTAATGTCGGCACTATAGTGGAGCATTTGTACAAGAAGTGATACCTGTGTGAGTTATTCGTTTAATTATTGTTTTCTCTTCTAACATGCAATGTATAGATGTGGGAATTATAACACGTTTAATGACACATGACATGGGATTGCAACATTAGGATGGCATTGCTCGCTCGTTCATTCACAGGTTAAAGCGACGTTCACCTGAACGATACGTTTATAAGTTGCAGGTCTTTAGCGGTGATGGATCTGTTGGTAACGATTCTCGGTCTAACAGCAAAATGTCTTTCTTTTTCACCCCAAACAGTTAATTTACTTTCGCCGATTATAGCGCCATATTATGCATCGACGGAAAAGTGCTGATGAAACCTTACATAGTTTGGGCCGTAGAATCCAAATCTGCAATCAAAAATTGGTGTTTCCATTTGAAATTTCAAAGTTGACTCCTTCCCAGCCACCAGGGGGTGGGTCTAGAGGATCGAGTTTGGATTCATCAGAAAGTATTTTTTAATATTAATAAACACGTGTTTTTTGGTTTCTCGATTTGAAGTTAAGTTCTCGAGTTATTCCACCGTGTCCAGACTTTTGATTCACCCTGTATATATATAAAGGTTGATGATGAAAATTCTGTCGTTTTTTGGAGTTTTGTGTTCAATTGGCCTTCACACGGTGTGTTGAATGCGAATGGAGATAAGGCGAAGGTCAGTTGTGAGTGTGGGTATATCCAGCATACTACCTACTTTGGACAGGTCAGTTAGAACGTGACTTGCGTAAGGACAGTGTGAACATGAGACCTCCACAGTGAAACATAAAGACGTGTATGCTGCACGAGTTCAAACCGTGCTCAAACGACCCTGCAACGAGGTGGAAGATACTCGTATGTCAGGCATTTGGTGAGGGTGTTTTAAGTACGCGAACATTGCAGCGGTAGTTTAACAAGATTAAGGGCAGTGCCGAAACACACGAAGGCGCACCACGTGCCGGAGGACCACGACATGTACAAAATGAAGATATTCAGGCAGCAGTTGAGGCGAGCAGTAGCCAGACATGTAAGGAGCTGGTACTACAATTCAGTCCTTGTGGAGAAACCATATCTTAGCACCTCTATCAACTTGGGAAGCACCATAAGTTGAGTCTATATGTCTCACATTATTTGTTTCAGAGCCAGAATTCAACAGGAGCACACACCTGTGTTTCTTTACTCTCTCGTCTGAGAAAGGAGCCATTTCTGGACAGGGTGTTGACAAATAATGAGAAATGAGTTCTGTAGGAACCTCCACGGTGCCGTTATCATTGGATATCATCCCATGAACAAGTTCTGAAACAACCAAAACCAGCGCTGCAAAGGAACAAGATCTTCCTGTGTGTTTCGAGGACTAACGCGGTATCGTGCATCGATAACTGAAACAAGCTAGTCAGACCATCATTGCAACTATGTACTCTCAGCAATCAAGCAGTGTTCAAGAAAACCTCAAATCTATGGAGCCAGCACTTCTGAATCACAAACGGGTCCTCCTGTCACAGAACAACACTAAGCCCCATTTGGCTCGAATGATCCAAGACACCATTCTACACCTTGGATACGAAACAGTATTCTATTCTCGATACTCCCCTGGCGTTGCACTGCACGATTATCACCTCTTCCATTCCATGGATAATCACCATATGACGCCAGTTCAAATCCATAGTAGAGGTGCAAAATACACTTGGTACATTCTTCGTTTTACGGCTCACCAAGTGCATCACGCTGCTTTTCTTTACGTAATATAAGAAAACAAACAAAGGAGATAAAGTATTTGTAACATTTCAAAGTCATTAGTTTCTGACGGGAGAAGATCGGTATAGCAATATGGTTTTTGATTGTCATTCGTCCAACTAAAACTTGGACGAATAGAACAATGTGTGCTAATTATTCTAGCAAAGTAACACATTGGTTGACAATGATGTCTGACAAATCCTCTTACTTTCTCTTTTACTTAGATTGAAAATAAACGAGAATGAAATTGATGACCATGCAATCTTAGTGATCAAATAAACAAGAATGAATGTTATATTTATATTCAAACTATGAGAAATGAAAAACAATTTTACTTCTTCAGGAGATTTATTCCGTAAAGGTTTACGCCAATGCAGAACAAAACGTTAGCTTTAATTTTTGATAATATATATATAATAATTTGAAACGTGCTTCCAAGTGCTACGTCCAAGCCGCTGGTTATATAAACGAGAACAAATAGTGGTTAGCGGGATTTGTAATTTCAATGAATATAGGATATAATTATAAGTTAGCATTTATTTTTTTCTGGGAGATCCTTATCAGATTTTGTTCTAAATTATTGACTATTTTTACTATACCTATCGCAATTACTTCTTAAAATAGTATTAATCCTCAATCCTCCAAAAAAGTGAGAATACTAGGTAATACACATAATTGAAATATCTGATTTTAACTTGAAAATTTTATAACAAAATGACTAGAAAAATAAACATCAAATACAGAAATATAATTTAATCAAAATATAACAATTAACAGCTATATTGAAATTTAGAAAAAATATCAAAAAATTAACTTGCTTTTCAAAGCTAGGTTGAATGGTACTGTGATTTTATACAACAAGAAGTACGATTTTAATAAAACTTTCAATAATTATTCTAATATATATTAGACCTCCTGAATTTTATCAAACCAATTAGAAATCTATATTTGTTCCTTATGAAATATAAATATATAAAGAAAATATATTATAATCAAAAATTACACTCACCCAACTTATTAAGATATGAAGAACCATATTCTACTTTCGGGAGGAATGTTTCTGTACGCTTCTTATAATCCTTATATAAATACACACCAAATATTGAAACTTCGAAGCCTCACACGTATAAATAGGTATATAATATATTAACTATTATCAACTTCACGTTATTCTCGATTTAGTACACTATATTTGTAGAACTATTCAACTTTCATTAAGGCCGTTATACATTCACATATCAAGATGAGATTAACGTTACCAAGTTCGACATATCGTTTCGAATGACTGTTCAGGCTACCGGCAGCTCATTCGAAAGTTTGTGGTTCACTTGCACTAGAGGCGCTCAAGTACTTAATGGTTCAGGAACTGATAGCATAACCTTCTAGGATAACAATGACCATATTAACTTTCTTCTTTTTTATTAATATAACGTAATAAATTATCACACGTAACAAACTAAAATTTATTCCTACATGCGTTGAGTCGCATTGCTGTCCATAACGTTGGGAAGGCTGGCGCTGATAAAGGCCCTAGTAACAATTTGTCTATACTTCATTTGTTCATTAAATAACAAAAAAAACCTTCTGTTTAATATAATTAGAAAGAAGACATTGAGTTTCAAACTATGGTTGTCTTTTTTTAAATGGGCGGAGAAAAATATGAATTGATGTCTTTCAATCAGAACTAAAAAAAATAGTAAATTAATTAATTTATTAAGAAGAAATAGTGTTAATAAATTGCAATCATATATAGGGTATTTTGAAAGATCAGATGTGGACATTTCTTGAAGTTCGGCATCGTTTTTCATCAATTAGGGTATACATGACTTGGGTCTAATGTTTAATATGGAATTCAAACCACCATAATATACTCAATGCTCTTGCACCGGAAATCGAACTCGAGATATCATTGATAAAGTTTTGACGCAGTACCTACAAAGCCGGCAGGAAGAGCTGTGAGAAGAATAATATTTTCACAGTTAACAATTCAGTTTTTAAGATTTTTATTGCTGAAAAGTTAAGAAATGAAGCCCATCAAATTTACTGGTAAACTCTTACTATGTTATATTTTTGAGAGGAAATCAAATTTGTCGTTATTTTCTCACTTTATAAATACATATCTCATAATTATAGAGAAGCAATGTAAACTAAAATAGAGAAAATGGTGTTAGTTTATTTATAAAAGAGAACACCATAATTTGTAATCAAAGAGAGATAACAATGACATATTATATATATTAGAAAAATATGAATAAAAAATGCAAACTATTACATTTTATTGTATTTACTGAATCGTATGATTATGAAATTATTATCATTATTATAGACGAAAAGAATGTGGCTGTGGTGTATTGCTCTCCTTCTAACTGTGTTATACAGTTTCATGAAAAGAACGCAGCAGAAGCAACTACCTCCAGGTAAGTAATAACTAATATAATATGTCTAAACATTTCAGTTAGTGAAAATTGCAACAGCAAGAATAAACGTGAAGAGAAGGAAGTCTGTACCATGTGGCTAACCTCATGGTTATTCGTTTTCCCACAATTGTTTTTACTATTAGTTTTATTTCTTTTAAAATAATTTTTATTTTTTTTTCCTGTTATGATGACGTCATGTGACTTAGTGCCATGCCAGAAGTAGGAATACAATCAATTCAAATTCATTTAGATTTAATTTACCATTTTCTTTTTAGACTAATCAATTTTCCCTATCTTGAAAGAAATATTTATATAATTTCGTAACTAACTTTTATTTATAACAGCTAAATCAACCTCTCGAATTAAATGAAATATGAAATTATTTATTTAACTATATTTCATATGTTGCAGTGGGCGTTCCCTTGTTTATACAGTTGTAACTTTAGCACCACAATTAGTAAATATTGCGTTTAGGATTACGGACTAATTCAGTAGATTTTAAATGGATCAGACACTTAAGTTTTAACGGTATGTGGAAAAATTGATTTTTTTCAATTTTAGCTTCGACTTTCATATAAATAAATACGTGAGCGTGTTAAAGAAGTGTTTCCTTGTTTTAGGTATAAGTTATTGCCTAATATTTGACAATTTACACATTGTGATGCGAGAAACCAAGTGACTGAGTGTTCTAAGCATAACCCATCTTTAGCGGTAAGATTAGAACAATAGAAGCATTGATATTAAGAAGTTACTTGATTGCAATTTTAATGGTTGATAATTATCGGTGGTGTATACTTTTCTTCAAATATTAAAAATACATTTACAGTATTTTTTCCTGATATTTACGTAGTGAACACAATGATCGTGTAAGGAAATTTACAGCCTCCCGTTTTGAAACCTAATTCTGATTACCTGCATATTTCGTAATAGTACATCCGATTAATTCTGTAGTACGAATTTTGCAGTATTTTTTCGATTAGTTAAACTAACCTAACAAGCAATGTGAAACAGAGAGATCTTGGTTATTTCAAAATTTTCTGTAAAATATATCTTAAGAGTATGAGTATTTACTAGTTGATTTTTGCATGTCGTTTGATTTCAAATCAGTATCGTATTCCAAATTATCTGAAATGTTAATGATTCAGCAAATACATACAGTCAATCATTTCTTACGGTTTCGAATCGCAGTTACCTTCTGCTTAGTGTTTTTCCTGATCAAATCTAAAATAGCAGAATAATTCTTCAATAATAACATTTCTTTCTATTTCTGATTACCGGTAAAAATATGAACTTTGCAAGATATGTGGCCTACGATTATTTTATTGATATAATTGTATTTATGAAAACGATAAGAATAATTGAAGAATTTCTTCGTGAAATAAAAATGTAGTTAATTTTTTAATGTATGAAAAATGAATAATTTATTAAAGAAAAGAATTATGACAACCTGAAGTAGGACAATTTTCCTAAAGGTATGTATGAAACATGTTAATAATTTAACGACCTGTGCAAAGTAAATCTGTACCTATAATTAGTATAAATTTTCCTTCTTGCTCACATAATTATCTGTACAACTGAATAATACGTAAATTCTATGAATTTTGAATATTATATCAAAAGACATATCTGTTCTGTGTTTCGACTCCATTATTTTGCAATAATTTTAAATCTCTTGAAAACTGTGCATGCTTAAAAATCTCATTTATTTTTACCTTTTGGAAATCTATAAACTAATAATTTCTGTAACTTCTGTTATGAAATAGCAAAAGCAGAATTTACTGATTTTAATGAATTTCGACTGTTATAATAAAATGGTATTTTAAAGAAAGAATTATATTATTTCTTAAACAGCATTGATTCAGTTTTATATAACAATTTGACTTTCTTAAACAGTTATAGGGTACCCACTAAGATGTGAGAGTGACTAGATAGGTAATTGAACATTGTAATCAATTATTAGTATTATTTTTCGATAGTATAAAGCTTCTACTTCAACCACTGGTTTCCTATATGACTATCCACAAATGATTTAATCTGTAACTTAAACTTTGGTTAAAACAATTCTAAATTTGGGAAGATAATGCTGTATGAAATCACCATTTCTTACAATAAAGATCTCTATATCTGACATAAAATCAAACAGCTGATGGATGTTTTAACATTAAAACACTGGTCGCACAATTAGTAAATAAGTTCAAGGGACCAACTCTCTCTGTTAGAGGATTGTAATCATAAAGTGCCGACAAACTTTATCACACTGTGCTCGATGGATAACATGTCATTCAATCGCGCCGTCGTGAGGTTCAGGGATTGTGTTGAGGATCAATCAAAGTCTGTTCAATATTAAGGCAGATAAATCCACAAACGTTTTTGTGTTCCTACATCGAAATAACGTCCTGGATGCCGCTACACTGTATGCCACAGCTGTGTAAACAATATGTCTGTTATTACGTGTTTTTGTCACACTGATTGTTTCATTGACCAACAGTCGCTGCGCTAAATCACCATCTTCTGAAGTTCATTCATGCACAAAACCGAAGAGGCTTATGGGAAAATACATGTCCAATTTTGCTGAAAGAGTGATCGTTGGAAAATTATAATCAGCCAAACAACTTCTACACCTTTGGATACATTTTCGTCATCCCATATTAGTATGCAATTTGTACAAACTGCCGTTGGTGTGAAATGGGAAATGTCTTTGCGATTTTGCAATAGAGCGAAATATGTCAAGATGCGTTGTTAGATTAAATATATCTGACCTGTAATTGTCTTAGCTGCGTTAAAAGTAGCAGTGACTTTGATGCTGCTGTACAGGGTGTTTCAAAACAACAGCGACAACGTTTGGTAGGTGATTCCAAGCACCAAGATAAGCAAAAATTAAGAACAACTTGGGTGCACAAATGCTTCCTTTCGGAGTTATAGGCTGCCTAAATTATGAAAAATTGAACTTCAAATATTCATAGCTCCAAAACCATTGGACCTACCGTCAAGACTTCACTTAGGAACTACTATGTGTGCTATCCAAAAATTAATGTTTCAAACTAATGTGGTAATTTTCCAACAACTTTTTCGTTCTGGTTGGTGAGTACTTAAAATTATATGCCCTTAGCCTCTCTCTCTAGTATCTTAGTATCTCTCTATAAAAACAGTTGTGGAAGCACCGCCATATTTTGAAACATTAATTTATAGATAATGCACATCCTAATTAAATTCGGAAGGAAAAGAGTACCCCGAGGAAACCCAAGGACACGATGCTTTCGACTATGTTGTCTGGGATCGCGAACGAGGGACCCCACGCACCATAGATGAGCACTCTACCTCTGAGCCACCGTGCATGTACAACATACGAACGAATAAGAATGGGTAACGCAACAGAAGTAGGAGATCTATCAGGTCTGTAACGTGCAACATAGTGGAGTATTATATGTTTTCCAACTTTGTCTACCTTACAATTACTATGGTTTATTAGATATATACGTAAGTTAAATTTTTACTCACAATCTCTCTCGAAATTAAAATCGGAAGAAAGGGTTTCCTTGGCGGTTATATCTGGTGAAGATATAGCTGCGTAAACCTGTTGTGGCTCTAGATGATTTCTTTATATCAAGAAAATTTATTACACACACACACACAAGTGCAGAAATTTGCTGAGAATATTACTAGACTCTTCATTCTATATTTGAAATCTGATATAAGAAAGTCAAGATAACGTCAATAGCAAGTTCTTTTACAGGAATTTGCTCAAATTTATCCCTTGCCTACTACCATGCCAAAATCCAAATGGGAAATTGATGGCAAACAACAGAATGGTATCCCTTTTAGCTATAAGTAACACAGATGTCTATCGAGACTTTTGCGTAGCTCCAGTAAAGCTTCGCTGAACACAAAGATTCAATATACCGACGCATGGATGACCAGAAATTTTAATTTACAATTATAGACAAGATCTACTATGATTGAAAATAAGACATAATATTCTAACAAGGGAAGGTCACGAAGTTGCTCCGCTGAGATCCGAACGAGATAATTATGTTTGCATTTGATATGTTATAACTAGACGAATCCCAAGGTTATACGTGTCATCGGGTGGGATATCGTGAGTTACAACATATCCTGTAATATAAAAGCTACAAAAAATTACCTGGCAGAATAGTCATTTCTTCGGAACTGGTTGCTTAAATGGATAATTCGGAGGACATATATCCCATCATTTTCTAGGACACACTTTTTCTTGTAAAAAAAACTTTGTCCCAAGGTACCCGCAGGGTCCCAGAACTGGTACATCTCAAAATTTCCAAATAGTAAGGGGGGTTAAGTAGCACATCGTTTTAAAGCTGTTGTAAAATGAAAGAAAATGGAGCAAGTATCGACTCTCTTCGACAACCGTATGCAAGAAAACGGCGAGTCACAATGTAATCAAAAGAAATTGAAAAATCCATTGTCACTCGAATAAATCGGAAACGATGAGGCAAACGTGAAAACAAGAAAGTAAGGTATTATTTTCAAAGTACAACGATTTAAGTTAAAACGTCTTGTTTCACGACCCCACAGGGTCCCAGGTGAGGTGCAACTAAAATGTTTCAAACGGCAAAAAATGTTAAGTAGCATATCGTTTGAAAGCTGTTGTTAAATGAAAGAAGATGGAGCAAGCCCTGTACGACAACCCTGTGCAAAATGGCGGCGGTTCAAAATGCAACAAAATCTTAATTGACTCATATTGCCACCTTGAATCCAAGATGGCCGATTAAAACCTATATAAAAAAGGATAGGTATACCAAACTGCTGAAGCCAGGAAAACATAATTTGGCATGAATGTTGATTAGTAGGTGACAAAAAGATGCGAAATGTTTAAAAACGCGACATCTTGAGTTCAAAATGCCGCACTATGTATCGAATGCATGTCAAGCTCAAAGCACTGGTGTCGCAAAAGCGAAATGTGGTATTTAAGTTTATGATTAGTAGCAGATAACCTCAAAATATCAAAGAGTGTCATCTGTAATACAATATAGTTGCCAGCGTGAAAAATGAGTTTGTATATAAATATGCTATTTCTTGGAATATTGTGACAAACCAACAACGTTTGCGCAGCTACATGTACTGAAATAATTTACACGTGGTTTGGTACTGTCAATAATCTTGTAACTGACTCTTTTTCTATTTTTAGTATTCCTTGAAATATTGCAATCAAACCAACGAATGACAAACAAATGTCACAATCACGAGTACGTTACAATAGAGCTCCCAACCTGGCTGGTGCAACAAGTACTTTATGTGTGAACTACGTATGACAAAATCAGAAAAATACTCGAACTTTTATTTAGTAGTATGAATAGACAGTCAGAGCTTTGTGTTTATCGCATATTAGTTATATTTACGTAATAGATATCGAGCAAACCATGACGACCGTGCATTAGGAGCAAAACATATATATTTATTGTTACAGAATGAAATAATAGTTCAAGTGCTCTATATGATATTCCAAACTCAAGAGCTCTTTCGTCTTCCTATTGTTTCTAAATACATAATAGAGAATTATTAATTAAGTTTTTGTTTACATTTTGACCCGTCGCCATTTTGCACAGGGTTATCGTAGAAAGTCGAGATTTGCTCCACCTGCTTTCATTTAACAAGGGCCTTCAAACGATATGCTACTTAACCCCTCTTGCCATTTGAAACCTTTAAGTTTGATCCCACCTGGAACCATGTTGCGGGCCCTGGGACAAGCCGTTTGAACTAAAATCGTTGTACATTGAAAATATCACACTTCCTTTCATGTTTTGACATTTGTCTCACCGTTTCCGATTTAGAGGGGCAACCATTGTCTTTTCAATAAAATTTTTGTTTACATTTTGACCTGTTGTCATTTTGCACAGGGGTGTGTTAGAGGGTCGATACTTGCTCCATTTTCTTTCAATTTACAACAGCTTTAAAACGCTGTGCTATTTAACCCCCTTGCTATTTGATAATTTTGAGTTTGACCACGTCTGGGACCCTGCGGGGAATCCTGGAGCAAACCTTTTTTAGCCCAAAAAGTGTGTCCTTGAAATTAATGGGATATATGTTCATGAAATTTTCCACTTACCCATCCGTTTCCGAACAAATGACCCGCTTCAAACTATTCCACCAGCTTTCTAGCTTTTACATTACACGATATGTTGTAACTCACGATATTCCGCCCGGTGGCATGTACAACTTTAGGATTCGTCAATTTCTAACATATCATATGCAAACATAATTGTCTCTTTTGGATCTCAGTGGAGCCATATCATGACTCTCTCTTGTAAGTATAACACTAGCCAACAGTGAAAATGTAATTGGAACGAAATAAATGATTGTTAACTATATCGACCACGCTGATAACGAAAACGACAATAAAAAACTCGAACTAGCTCTCGTTTCCATGTTAAAAAAGGAACATTTAATTATAATTATTAAATGTTATTAACATTCATTGTCAATCCCATATTCCTGCTGATTGTAGAATGATTAAAGTTCCTGCAGGCAACAACAGGTGTGTGTATTTTGTCGCTATTTTTAGCCAGTTCTCGTAGCAACAATGGGGAAGGAGAAGAGGAGGGCGCAAAGGAGCATATTTCATTTAACCATAGTACAGGTCCTTAAAGTTACATTTCGTAGATTCCCACTTGGGCGTCTTTCCTGACAACTGTAGGGGTGTAAGCGACGAGCACGTAGAACGTTTCCATCAGCAAATTTCGGACATGAAAATGAGATATCAGGGAAAGTGGTATGCATTAATGATAACTGATCACTGTTGGACACATATTAGTTAATCACAAGCATAGAACTACAAACGACAGGCAAAGCGGTTGCACCTTCAGTGCAGTGTAATTATTCATGTCAATGCTTTATATGTGTTACCAAACAAACAGACTCTATGTGCATTCTATTCAACAAAAATAAATTAATCAACATCGAAGATTGTTTTACTACAACACTAGAAGACTTAAGTTGAAATTCCTAAAATTATATACTTTGAATTTTAATTGATTGATCGCTTAAATATAATATAAATATTGAAATAGAAAAATAGAAACATGATAGATATTGGAAAAATAAAGATGATGTGTTTTGTTTTCTCAGTATCTGGAACTAGATGGCATTGAAACTAACGACTTGTTAGTGTAAAATATACTAACGTACTTTACATCTCAATGTAATACTAATATAATGGTCTTTTGAAATATGCTTATATTTGCGTGCATTTAGCTAAGAAAGGATTGCAATGTGACTCATATTTGTCATTAACAGATCTCTTTGTAACATGACTTTAGACTTTAATCCTTTTCTAATAACAAAAGAGAAAAGTGAAGAAAATAGTGTGGGTGGTTTTTTTTTAAATGAGGTCAAACCTGCCTTTAAAATCTTCATTGGTTTATATGGAGAAATATGGAGAATACCCTATTAAACAGACTCAACAGAACTCTTTCGATCTGGATCAAACTTATCATGGTAATAAATCCTGACCTGCTATAAAAAGTATATAATATTATGGTTTGCAGGATACTTAATAAAAGTGAAATTAATAAAAATGAAATTAATAAGAAACAAATATTTGCTTTTAATTTACAGGACCAGTGTCACTTCCATTTCTGGGAAACTTTTACTACTATTCTTATCTTTGGTTAAAATTTCGTTCTTGGAGTAAAGTGTTGAATTGTGTGTGCAAGAAATATGGATCAGAAGTCACGTTCAACCAATTTGGTTTCATTCAAATAATAGTCTCTAAAAAGGAGTTCGTTCATGAGATTCTTACAAATAAGAAAACACAAGGACGGGATATGCTTCCAGTCTTTAAGT
This sequence comes from Thermobia domestica, assembly GCF_964235325.1. Lineage (NCBI taxonomy): Eukaryota > Metazoa > Arthropoda > Insecta > Zygentoma > Lepismatidae > Thermobia > Thermobia domestica. Next base: position 77,126,027 of record NC_137461.1, read on the forward strand.
ATGTCTATAAAGGGAATGGAGGTAAATATTGTTTTAGATTTTTCATATGTTTAGAATAACATGTTCTTGTATAGTTAGAAAATCTTGTTCAATGTTCACTTGTACCTTCTTTCCATATGTTTAGTATAATAAGTATAATAAGTTTAAGTAGAATAAGTATAATAAGTATAAGTATAATAAGTTTAGTATAATAGTAACAATATCATATAATTACATTGTTAATACATGCTTTTTGTAGGTATAATTAGGAAAGTATAATAAGTATTTTTAAAATTAGAAGATTTGTATTTGCTTTTTAGTCTTTTTCCGTATGTTTAGAATCATATGTGTTTGTATAATTAGCAGACCTGTATTTGTACCTAAATCATGGTACCAATTTGTCTTTCGAAATGAAGTAAATAGCAAACATTTTTAACTTCGCAAATCAATCTTAACAGAAAATGGAAAGATAGTCAGTCCCACAGTAAAATGACAGAAATAACAAAATTGATAAGATTAAAGCGCCAGAGGTTTAATCCATCCAAGGAACACATATTTTTCTGAATTTAATTTATGAATGAAGTATAATTTACCGGTTGAAATCAAAACTTAGAATCTAAAATATACAAAACTCAAATAGTGATGTACTGACATCATAAAAAAAAACAGAAACGTATTTCCACATTCGGAAACCATTACTTAATCGAAACAACATATGTCAGCACTCACTAGCTATTCTATAACACAACAGGTAATTCCACATCAGAAAGTTCAAACCATTCAATGTATTTCTTATTTCCAATAATTCCTCGTTTGTTCCTTGGTGTGCACTGTAAAAGTCTTCGATAAGTAAAACAACATACTTTTGCTTAAGCTAACTTCGTTTAAAACTCTTAAATAGTGCCATCGGGTATAAATATGTATATTTTGCTATAGTGTTGCTTTTTGGAAACATACTTGTAATTATTGTGAGCATATGATATGATTTGAGTATCTTGAATGATCATCATCGCAGAAGCAAGAACTCCTCAGTGGATTTTATTTTGAATAAAAAAACCTAGCTTAGATAAATTATTATGGTATCTATCTCACTTATACATGACACATGACTCCATACCAACTTATTGGTAAATTATATATATACATATGTGTGTGTATGTGTGTTTACATCAGCTAATAATTATGACACCAAACACTATTCGAAGCTTTCTTGCACCCACTGCAAAACGTGAAGTATATAAATATTTATTTGCCTATATAGTTATTGTAGACTGTTTCCATAATGCCCACCGACTTCGAGCTTACAAAATTTGAGGAATAAATTTCACTTTTTATTTTGTGGTCACTTTGAAGGCATTTTGTTATACTACCATTATGAAACCCATATACATCATATTACGAATCAAGCATTATGGAACAATTCCATGTGTTAGGCGCAGCAATGGTATCAATCTTTGAAAATTACATTTACATCTTTTTTCTTTTTTAATTGATTTTGGGAGTAATAGTGCATTCAGTATAAAGGAACAACAAGATTTTCTCTCGCTCTCGCTCTCTCTCTCTCTCTCTCTCTCTCTCTCTCTCTCTCTGTCTGTCTCTGTGTGTGTGTTTCTAGTTTACGGCGTAAGCGTGTGGATACTACCAAGTATACTTTCTTGTGTACAGGCGGGGGTATATGAAGTATACCGTTCTTCACACGATAATTTTGGACGAATGCGAATTTTTTAATTCTGCTTTTTGCAATAAATAAGTAGAGTGATTCCTCTCGAGGGAATTCCTTAATGGTAGTGATTCGCCAACACGAGTGGTAGAAATGGGTCATTTCCGATTTTAACGTTGATAACTACAGAGCTTACAAAATTTGCACGATTACTGTGTTTCATCATAATCTGTGGATTTCATCATAATCTTTCAGTTTATGTCTCACATAACCTAGATGATGAAAGGGAATCCTAAACTTAAATAATTAACTCGAAACCGATGAGAGTACAAAACTCAAGGTTTCGGCAGAAAACTAGCACAAAAATTTGGAATCAAAAAAGTATGAAGTATCCAGTTGGAGAGGGAGGGAAAGGATGGGAACACGGACATAAGACCATAAAGCACATTATTGAAATGGCAGTCAGTGATGATTATAGAGGTTGCTCTTCGGCCTAGAGGTTCGAAATTCCCTCTATGGCATTTCCCTAGCGTACACAATCTGAGTTACTATAATTTTTACAGTACTATATTCAGTCATCGTTTATTCAATTCTCCCGCCCTTCAAAATCTGATATGGACATTGCCTCCTATGGTGCTCAATATAAATTACATGTATTTTTGCAGTACTGCTTTTCACGTCCATTTAGACAGCTCTACCACCATTCAAGACTCAATCGGAAATGCTCTCAATCGTTTGTACGTCGTTTGTACAGAAATGCGCAGGCGAACTTTTCGTTTGTACACAATTAGGGGCGCCGCCAGAACGAAAACAAGGTGGGGGCGGTCAAAATGGTAGCCACCATAAACATGTCAAATTCAACCACAAAACGTCGCAATCGTTGTACATCGTTTGTACAGAAATGTGCAGGCAAAATTTTCGTTTGTACACAGTTAGGGGCGCCGCCAGAATAAAAAAGGCGGGGCTGTCCAAATGGTAGCCCCCACTATGTAAAATTCAATCATAAATCGTCGCAATCGTTTCTACATCGTTTGTTCAGAAATGTGCAGGCAAAAGTTTCGTTCGTACACATTTAGGGGCGCTGCCAGGGCGAAAAGAATGTGGGGGACTGTCTAAATTGTAGAAACATTAAAAAAAATGTGTCACATACTATGGAGTACTTTTCTAACAAGACTTTGTACACACTATTTTGTCGATTGGTATGTTCACACTATCGTGTGATTCACTACATTGATGGAATTAAATGTTTTTTTTGTTTTTATAGACCTATTTATACTTACAATCATTATTGCTGAGTTAGTTTATTAAACTCGGCTCTTATTATTAAACTTATTCATTATTTCTTACGTGAGCTGAATCCTTATAGGAAAAATGAATTTTTCTTTCTAACTTGCGCAGAAACCGTTATTTTCATCTCGTACAGGAAATTGATAAGTGGAAGATATAACAAATTTACAAAGTAGGCTGTTAAAGGGTAAATAATAACGCAGTATATTCTATTATTTGGACACTTTCATTAAAATTATTTTGCAGAAACTATAGAATGCACGGTGAAGTATTTTAGTGCATTCAGCATTCTGATTTACGAATAGGGTTGCTAACTGGCCGGTATTTGACCGGCCTGGCTGGGAATATTGCTGTGTTTTTGATTAAGGCCGGTGACCGGTACAAACTTCTTATTAGCCCCCTTCTGACCGGTATTTTGGAATCTGCAATCCAGAATATAACATTGAACATCGAAATTTTTCAACAGCGCCTTTACAAACACAAATTTCCGTTGCATTATACATTATCGATATTTGTTTTAAATCTATTCCAGATTTTTTATTTATTTCACATAAGAAATTTGATAACACTTAGATTTTATTGTAAAAGAATTTTATACATTTATTAAGAGGAGCAAATGGCTTTTTAAAGCAATTTCCTTTGTTTGAAATGTAAGTTTATAGAGTAAATTTCATTTTATGAATCAACAATTATTACGTAAAGATTAATATCCAGTATTATTAATCTGTTTCGATAATTTTAAAGAAGTGGCAATTGCTGGTAAATGCAATAACGATTAATACTGTCTTCAATTTCTCATTTATACAGAGCATTTTGAGGGTGTGCCGGTAATTTTCTGTTCCTGAGTTGGCAACATATTTACACGATTTTGTTTCAACTCTGCTACGTAGTGGCTCCGTACTGACACTCCGCATGCAAAAGTGTGTAAGGCTACCATACGTCCCGGTTTCTTAAAATTTGTCCCGGTGTGCAGAAATTTTCCTTCTTCTCCTGTTTTCTCTATTAATTACATATCAAAAGTTCTGAAAAGTCAGTAAAATCGACTTTTACCTTTTGCTTTCGATTCCGACAACACTATATCAACAATTTCATTCTAATCTTTATTATTATTCCAATCGCTGCTACCCCGGTTATAACATGCAATGTTAAAATCCTTCTAACTGGCACTCTTATCACAAAAAGTAAGAATGTATACCCCGAGGTGGCTACAAATTCTTGTGACGTTGCAGACCATTACCAAAAACACATTTTTTTCTGCTTCAGAAAAACAATTATGCAAAATTGCTTTCTTTTAGTTCGCATTTTAGGTTAACAAAAATAAATCAGTCCATTGAAATTTGGAAACAACTTCGAAAATCTGAATTTTTTCTTTATAGACATGTAGAGCATGTGAGGTGGTATGTGTAATAATATTGAAAATATAATTTTTGCGTAAATATTGTATGTTCACTGATTGCGTTTATATTGTATAACAGCTTCTAGCTTCTATAGTAATTTTTAGCACTGTTGATTAAGTATTGACTATATTAATACATTATTTTAAGTTCTGTAATTAGTGCGATGCTGTAGTAAAATTCGAAAGATAAAATTAATACAAAATGCAATATTTACTACTAATTTGTAAGATGTCCCGTTTTTTCCGTTTTCAAAAAATATGGTAGCCTTAAAGTATGCTAAACCATACAAAATAAATTGTACTTTAAATTGTACCCCTCTGATAGTGCTCTCAAATAGGTCGGGTTACGGGTCGGGTCACTCGGGTCGAGTTGTCACATTCTTCACTTATTTTGAAGTACTATAAGGAGCTTTGTTGATAGTTGTGACTAATTGTAGCTGAAATGGTAATAAAATGTTAATTTAACCCTATGTTAACTAATTTGCATGGTAATTGTAATTAATATTACGACTGACGTTTTTCCTTTCTGCGTTTTTGTGTCAAGTTAAATGTCACATTAAGCGAAATTGAACTGATATATCTAGTTTACGTTCCACGTTTTGCACCAACGCTAAGAGAGACAGTGATGATGAGAAATAATTGAAGTGGTTGAATGAAGAAAAGTGGGAGGAAATGGGAGAACACCGAGAAAACCCATGCACACGGTGTTTGTCCACCAGAAAACTTACTTGTTACCAGATGGAATCAATACCCATGGACCTTCGGGTCAAACATCTGCCTTTGAGCTGGAAACATTAATATTATTATTATTATTATTATTATTATTATTATTATTATTATTATTATTATTATTATTATTATTATTATTATTAATTTAAGAGTGACCAATTGTCAAAATCATTCGGTACGATTTTTATTTTCCTTTGTGCTCGCTTCTTATTCTCGTTATTATTAATATGGCTTTTTCGCACTTATTCAAAATACGTTTTAATGTTCTTACTCGAACACTAATAACTCTAGCCACTTACGTAACGGTACCTGCTTTCATTGCTTGTTTTCTAACTATTAGCCTCTCTCTTCAGAAAATAATTTTGAAAAGAAGTTCAGTTTTGGCTGTGATTCTTCTTACCCTACATGTGATGAAAAAGGAAGAAAATCAGTAAACAATACAAATTAAAACAGCCAAAAGCTATACAGAACGCTACACACTCCATGAAAAAACGCTGTTTAGTTCGGACACTTTTGTGACCTTGAAGACCCTCCTATCTTTCTACAAAAAAAAGAAAAGAAAAGAAAAGAAAAAAAAGAAAAAACATCCCTGGAGGGAGGATATATAAGGACCATTTTGTTTTACCAAAGAAATGACAACACTTACTGGATGAGTAAAAAAAAAGTTGACAGATCTGTAGAATACCGTGATTAAATATATTCTGCACCGTCCTAGGTTTATGCACCAAAACCAACGAAGACGGGATGATAATGAATGTAGTAATTGAATGAAGAATGGTACGAAACGGTAGAGCCTCAAGGACACCTATTTACACGGTGCTTGTCCATCACAACTTTGCGTGACCTGGGATTAGAGCACATACCCCATGCACCAGAGGTGAGCTCATAACATTAAACAATCCCTATTTAAAATATACATCGTGTCATATGATGGAATTTTAACTTAATTTAAATTGATATACGATAATCATGCCTTAAAAAGTAATAGGCAGGGCCCGGATCTTGTTGACAAGTTAACTTTTTTCTCTTATATAAAGGACAAGGCAAATAAAAACTTTATTCATCATCTCTAGCCCTGCACGTACACACTGGGGTCTATGGGACCCCAAGGCATATTCATTTTAATACTATAACAATTCTATTTATTTTTGCAGTTTGGGCTACCAATGTAAATTAAGTTTGTAACACTGTCTATGCGGAGTAATAGCAGTCTAGCGAATTTAATGAGACTCATTTGTTGGAATTAGACGTTATTTTCGCTCTTGCGTTGATTGGGGTCTAGCATACCCCAGTGTGTACTTTAAGTGATTTAAAAAAAACATTTTGATAAAATGGATTTGGAATCTATACGACATGCATTATTGGAGAGTGAAGATGATATGGAAGGTATCCTACTTACAACAAAGCATCACAAAGTTTAGTTACATAATTGTCAGAAAGGTGATAACATTTACTGCTGTTGGGGTCCCACAGACCCCAGTATGTATTTTAAAGGAATAATTATTTTATAAATTTGCCTCATTTTTATCAAAATAATACAGTAACTACAAGAATGGCATTAGAGATATTATTTTCAGTAAAATGTTGGAGCATTTTTGATAGATATTGTGTAAAAATATATGAGTTCATTAAATAAAAAGAAACTCCATAATTTAGAGAAATATGATTGGGGTCCTACAAACCCCAGTATTTACTTCGTGAGTAAAAAATAAGTGTGTACGTGCAGGGTTCTAAAAATGTATCTTTTTAGGGTCAACATTTGGTCACTTTTTGCCGTTTTGAACTTTTAAATATTTTTTAAATATTTTAAGGTAACTTCTAGGTCACTTATGGTCTTTTTATTCTTTTTTTTTTCTATATAAAGAAATCTTAAAATGATCACTCTTTACGGATTTGAAAAAAACAAGAAGTTAAATAATTTCTTTTCCTACTTCCTGACTATTGGGGTGGAAAAACTGCATTAATAACAAGCTAATGAACACTAAGCTGTAGCTGGTTGACGAGGGGTTGAATGTGGTAGGTGGTGAAACAGATGGTTTTGGGTTGTTGACCACAAATGATCTAATCAGGTGGATAAATAAAAATAAATTTGAAGGTGTTCAAACATTTTAAAGTTTTTTTTTATCTATTATTCTCGTGTATATAGTCTACACTTGCGAACTTTTATTCTTTAAGTGTACTTCCTAGTTTCAACTGGGGAGTGAATTGACACTTCCTGTACGTACAATACCGTACAATGGACTGATCATTGAACACAACATTTGATCAATGGGCTGCAACTAACTGACACAAAACTTTTGAAAATGAGTGAGAAATGATAATTAAAATCCAATAGATATTCAAAAAAATGTCTATGTTTAACGAAGTAAAATTTTAAAAACGCAAGTTTTAAGATCAATTATTGTGAATTTTAGGGTCATTTTACAGGAATTTTAGTGTCATTCTACAGGTCACCTTTTAGAAAAGTTTAGGTCAACAAGATCCGGGCCCTGGTAATAGGTAACCATATACTCACCTAGTACATTTCAACATTTAGTTAAAGCAAATAAATGGTAAATACTAGGACAAATGAATATAAGTGATCAGATCGTTTTAAGTGAATACGAGAAAAGTAAGCCTGGGGATGGATTCAAAGCCTATTTATAATTTCTCTCCAGTAATGCGAGACATTGCCAAATTCTATTTTACAACTGGGGGCTTCAAGGTCATAGATCATGCTATTCCTTCTGCACTGTAGCAAGTTTTTTGTTACTTTTATTGGCGGTGAATTATATTTGTTTCATGTGCAACCAAACAGGTTGATCAATCGAACGCACATAATTTCCAAACATGTTTGTAATCAGAGTTAATCAGAGTCAATGCTACCTTGCGATATTCTTTCGACCAGCCGTTCTTTCCTTTGTAGGCAATGCTGGATTTGTTTATTTATTTATTCCATTATTTAGTTTCTTAATTATTCCCTCAGTCGACTATATAACTCCAGTTGTAGAAGGCGTATAGTTTAAATTTACGAATAAATATATGAGATATTTGTGTGCAATAGGTTAACCCATTTGGTGTCATAATTTTTCTAATGCATATTTTTGATTGAGTGCTACATAGGTTTTCTCTTACATAGGACACATATACGAAAGAAAAATAAATTTTGATTATATGTACCGCGGTACGCCCGGTACAGCCTGTGCTATATATAGGACATTGGTCTTTTGGGTTGACGATTCTAAAAAATAAACACAATTATATCTAATTTTTACTAAATTTTATTAAACAACGTTTACAAGATTACATACCCGTTCAATGTGTTTTAGCACCTTTACACAGCACTGTTACACTAATGATGATAATTATCAAAGCACAGAAGTGCAAACAAGCCAACCTGGCATTTCTGACGTGATGTTATCGGCTTTTTTGGACATCCTTGACATCTTTGCCTTCCTTTCTCATTTCGTATTAGGGTATGTTTGCTAGCATCTGAACACTTTCTGTACAGTCCCTGTGACCCAGGACGAAGTCTTGTCGATGTAGACTGTGAGAGCAATGCCATTGTAACACTTCTGTGAAATTCTAGAAGATCCAAATTACCTAAGTCCAAGATCTGATAAAATTTTCATCCAGCAAATAAAGCAGTTTCAACAACTAAAGCAGTTTCAACAACATTCGTAAATAAGTGCCAATACCACTTCTTGCCCTTGATCTTGATTGGTATAAGCTCATCAATTTGTCACATAAATCTACGCCATTCTTGAATTTGTTATATGAAGCAATACATGAAAGCAGTTTGATGTTTTCTTTAAGCCCTTTGTTGTTTCTTGTTACTGTTTCCACACAATCAACGGATTCAAAATTCGTTACAACAGTCACAGCCTTCTTATCATTCCATTTAACCATACTGACTTCTGAGTTACGATGAAACCTTGTGTCCACAAATCCTCTTTCCTTTTTTGTTGGTTCTTTTAACGACATCAGACTACATTTTCCGGTTCTATTTTCCCTGACTGTTCCAGTCATGAAAATGTTTCTTTCTCTCAGATTGGAAGAAAGATTGTATGACGAAAAGAAGTTGTCCATATTTACCGAATGACATTCTTAGTTTTTCACAACGGACAGCAAAGTTTCCACAACCAAATCGTATAATCTGGTATCCCCTTGAGATTCAGGTTGGTAGGGAATTATATGGAGTGGTTACCATTTTGCGTGGCTAACATCCATAATTTGTTCCTAAATGTCACCGGTTTACCTTTCATACACATTTTCAAACTATTTCTACCATAATATCATACTATTTTCTCATCTATAGTTAATTCATGGACAACTACCCCAAATTCTTGAATAGCTTCATTTATTAGATTATACAAGGGTCTGACTTTGAAGTAACTGACAGATTTATCTATAACGTTGTTATTGTTGAAGTGAATGAACTTTTTTAATTGTCTGAATTTGTTGCGTGACATAGTTTGCATAATTGCTGGAAAATTGCAGTCAGCTGATATATCTCAATACATCGACTGACTGGAAAAAAAAATGTAATCACTATACAACAAAATTCCTAAAATTTGCCTGATTTCACTTTCACATACGGAAAAGTCTGTATTATGTTGAGCAGCATATCGGTTTGTCTCAGTGACGGTGTGTGCAATAATCTTTCCAATGAGAAGTCCGAATATCTGAATTGGCGTTTGGTTTGTTAATCCTGTTTCAAAATTTCCGTAAATAAAGGGAAAATCCGTTTCAATGTTATGTGTACAGAGAGTTTCGTTGCTATATTACCCGGAAATTGAAATTCCATGAAACCAGTAGGCTAAATGGCCGATGTCCTATATATAGGACACTAACGAAACAAGATATTTTTATCACATTATATTATTTTCTGAGTTTGAACAAGTAATGTATCAAAAAGAATTATATTTTAAGAATATAAAATAAATGCTTACCTTCTAATTCTCGGTCTTTTCCATTTTCTGTTTCGAAGACAAAAGCAACGTTCATCAACAATCAAAATTCCAGATACTTAACGATACCAGATTTCCCTCCAAAATGTACCAATCTTCCGCACGCGACGAACAAAGAAAGCATGTACTAGTCCGAGTATGCGCAGAAACGAACAACATTCGGTTGATTAATCAGTGTTGCAAACCGATGTATTTTGTCACTGTCCTATATATAGGACATTGGCGCCAAATGGGTTAATATAATGGTTGTAATTAAAATGCATTTATTAATTAACTATATATGATTATATGTGATAATATAGAATTAACGTTATAAAATAGAACTATCTAAGATTAGTGGAAAATAGATTAAATAAAAACAAATATTTGATTCACAGTACGATTGAAAAAGAAAAGCACAGTAATTTGAGAAAGGTAAATTTTGATAAACTCTAATATAAGATCGAGTTAGGACATGAATGTTTAGTACAAAACAAAAAAAGAAAGAAAGAAATAAAGAAGAGGAATGTAATAAAGCAAAAAATTGATTTTCAGCTGCATGATATCGATATAAAACAAATTAGATTTTGTGGGATATTAAAAAGAATAAGTGTCACTCAATAAATGTACGCATATCAAAATCTACTGTCAGAATCACTGGGCTCATACAGTACTCTTTTTTGATATATATTTCGCTAACATGTACGAATCGCTGCCACAACCAGTTTGACGCTTTCTTATCATAATAGAACCAGATGAAGAAACGCTCCTGTCTAAACTCTCACAGTCAAAACTGAGCGGAGAATCACTTTGTATGAAAACGGTTCGTGAACGTTTTCTAGAATAACATCGGAAACTCAGCACCGCTCCCAGAACCGGTTCGACTTTTTCCCTAACATCTCAGAACCAGTTCTTCATTTTCTTGTTTTCCCAGAACCGGTCCCAGAATAGCTAAACTCTGCTCTTAACATCTCAGAACCGGCACAGAAACAAGTTCGTCATAAATATAGAATGGTTTCTAAATAACTGTGACAAACCAGAACTAGTTCAGGAACCGGTCCGTAGCGTTTACACAAGAATCGGCTCATTTCTTGTTTCTGAAAAATACTGACAAGTAAACCTTACGTTTGGGTGAATCGAGTTGCTGACTGAGACACATATGAGAAAGTAGTACTAAATGTGGTCAGTATTTCAGTGAAGTTGTAGGTGCGAAGCTCCAGGGGTTTAGGAGATACAGCTACCAGAACATCACATAGAAGTACATAATAGTCTTCATACAGTTGGAGGTAAAAGCCCTGTAAGACCTCTTCTAACGACAAAAGGTGAATAACAAATATATGGGTACATATTAGGACTAGGGGGAAGTCGTATACCTGACGGCGGCCATCTTGAAATCCGCCATTTTGAATTAAGGTTAAGTTTTTAAAATAGGAATAGGGTCATGTGATACATGATTTAAGGCGCAAATTTAATCAGATGAACAATGGTGATGTTAATTTTGATTTACGCGCAAATGATAAAAAGTTACAGGGAAATTAAATATTGTAGCAGAATATGTATTAGTCCTTTACCCCACCTTGTAAATTTTGTGTTAATGATAATAATTAAATAAAAAGCAGGTGGATAAATATTAGGTCTATGGTAAGAGTTGCCTTGATGACGGCCATGTTGAAATCCGCCATTTTGAATCAGACAAAAGTTTTAAACAAAACGCATAACAGTGGCACCTTATTAATAGCAAATTTTACCATAAATCCAACGGTATAACTATTTTTGCTTTATCATTAACCAGCATTTGTTATCGCATAAACAAGTTGCTAATTGAAGGAAAAATTATCAAAGTGGAATTGAGTCATAATTGAACTTGGGTGTTTCTTCCAGAAAAGTCCTCAATTAGTACAATCAATATGTAGTTCAGAAAAGAGTGCATGACTTGCACAAACATTGTAACGCCACCATTGTATTTCTTATTAACTTCTAGCCCGAAGTCATCTATGCATTACTCTATTCCCATTTAATTTTGTGGTGGTTAATGAAAAAGCAAAAATTGTTATACTGTTGGATTTATGGTAAAATTTGCTATTAATAAGATGTCACTGTTACGCGTTTTGTTTAAAACTTTTGTCTGATTCAAAATGGCGGATTTCAACATGGCCGTCATCAAGGCAACTCTTACCATAGACCTAATATTTATCCACCTGCTTTTTATTTAATTATTATCATTAACACAAAATTTACAATGTGGGGTAAAGGACTAGTACATATTCTGCAACAATATTTAATTTTCCTGTAACTTTTTACCAATTGCGCGTAAATCAAAATTAACGTAACCATTGTTCATCTGATTAAATTTGCGCCTTAAATCATGTATCACATGACCCTATTCCTATTTTAAAAACTTAACCTTAATTCAAAATGGTGGATTTCAAGATGGCCGCCGTCAGATATACGACTTCCCCCCTAGTCCTAATATGTACCCATATATTTGTTATTCACCTTTTGTCGTTAGAAGAGGTCTTACAGGGCTTTTACCTCCAACTGTATGAAGACTATTATGTACTTCTATGTGATGTTCTGGTAGCTGTATCTCCTAAACCCCTGGAGCTTCGCACCTACAACTTCACTGAAATACTGACCACATTTAGTACTACTTTCTCATATGTGTCTCAGTCAGCAACTCGATTCACCCAAACGTAAGGTTTACTTGTGAGAGATGTTCACTGATGGAGACTATTATGAAGCAGAACTTTTTGAGTAATAATTATCTTCAGTTTTGGTAAAAACTAAACCAGATATAACATTTGGTATGAGTTTCTTCACTGTTTTTTAATATATTAGGATAAAACGACGGGTATTTTTTGGTGTAGGTAGAACACCACAGTTAAAAATTATTAAGACACGTTATATAACTATTGATTTTTAATTACTACACCGAAGCTAATTATTTTAAATTGAAACATAGATACTGACACTATTAAAGATTTAATAACAATGAAAACTATAATGTGCATAAGTTATATTTACTTCTTTGGCAACAATTTCGTACGTGGATATCAGTAATCGAAACGCCATTAGAAAATTAATTTTATCTCTATTGCAATTCAAAATTGATCTTTCATTGCACAATACTGTGTATTTATTTCAGGTTTGCTGTTTCGAAGTGGACAAATATGGTTGGAACATAGACGATTAAGCTTAAAAATATTACGAACACTAGGATTTGGAAAGGATACAACCGAATCTGTCGTTGCTGACGAAGGATCACGTTTAATAAGAGTGTTACAAGAGAGAAGTTTGGAATATGGATCCAAAGGAGTTGCAATTGATCATATATTCCATGCACCTGTTATCAATTGTTTATGGAAATTTATTGCAGGACATACTTTCAGTTACCGTGATCCAGTGTTACTTGAAATGATACATCTACTCGAAGAATCTGAATCAGTGTCAATGAAATCAGGACTAATACTAAATGCATTTCCATTGCTTCGATATATTCTTCCAGGATATACAAGTTATACCAGCCAAATTCATATCAAGACATTCTTTGGTGACTATATCAAGGTAAAGTTAAATAATTTAAATAGTTTTTGACATAAACAAAAAACGCCTTTCGTTATATCTATAAACTAAATGCAGATTTATTAAATTCTGCAATAAATTATGGACATGCCTTGGATTTAGTTATACAAATCTGCGTAAAAATACCATGTCTAGTAACCATTTCAGAATTCTTATGGATTTATTTGCGATACATTATGTACAGCACAGCAATTGAATGATCCATAATAGCAGTTTCTCTTCAAGAGAGAAGGGAATGTTGAACCACCTCTCTCATACACCACCATACCAGAGAATACATTTCGTGTGGGTGATGTGGTAGATTTTTGGAACCATTGTGCGTATTGATCATAGTCATGACCGTTTAAGGGTGTCATGGCCGATTCATCGAGAAAAAATAAATAATCATATTGGTAATTCGATAGAGTTAATTTTCCTCGTAAATTGTTCTAATGAGAGAATTGCACACGACCCTTGCTACCTGGTATCAACTTGTTCGACATCCACTAATCCAATTTCTTTCACTTCACAGATTTCGTGGAGCTACAGAAGGAGAGACTTATTGTCTTCGCATTTAGCCTGCAACCACGAACATTTTGGCAAGGGTCTACTTCCACGGTATTTCTAAGGAGATGATCAGACCAGTGGTGTCTTGTGACATAAATTGTTGGTAGTTCACAGCCGTTAAAAACTTTCGATTCTAGAATTCTTTCAGTATCCTAAATAAAAAAAATAAAAATCAATGAAACTACACATATATATTTTTTCTCTGTTGAGAGTATAATTAATCACTAAGACTATTCTGAACTACGGCACTCCTTTAAATGCTTTTATACTCTTTAATATGGTAAAAACAACTTTCAGTTTCTGAAGTCATAGGATTACTAAACATGATTTTCATTAATTTTGTTGTATACGATTTTCTTTCTACAGACTACCAATTTCACGACAATATACTAAATGGAATCTCCATTAGATTGCATGCTGTTTTTGAACTGTTAACAGTATACACGAGACATGCAATGTGTTAAAATAGTTCCTGAAGCACATTTAATTACGAACGCTTTGTCCATGTACTTATGTATTGATGTCTCAAGACACGTAATCACGGTTTATTTTGTATTTACATTCTCTGCCTGATATTAAACTATATAAGACGAGATTTACAGTTTAAAAGGGATATTACTGTAATGTGTTTGATGTTCTCCCACCTAGAATTGAACCCTGGGCCAGTCCACCAAAGACATACACTAGCCACTAAACAAATGAGAACAGAACATTTCATGAAATCAACCAAACCTCGGAAAACACCAGAGCTACTGGAGTCTTCGGTCACCTAATGGACGAATACAGCATATTCAAACACCCCCAAAATCTGATGCAATCAATCAAAAGTGAGCGTATGTGAGTTATTTTTCTACAATATTATTATGAGTCTTAATAGCCATCCGAACGAATCGCGATAGAATATTTGACGTACTTTCCAGGAGCGCATCTATAAAATTTTGTCGGATTAGTCCAAAGTTTGCGAGCGGGGTCCAATACTATAAAACACTACATCCTTGTACGATTGATCCAAAGTAATCCTACACACGAGAAACGATATCTAATCGTCAATTTCCGCCATCAAAGAGAAAATATAGAATTAGATTTTTAAAGAAAAGAAATAGTACATATGAAATGTAACATTATAGATCTTTATGCTACATCAGTCATTTCTATACTAAACAATTATAGTTTTATTATGAAAGGGTATAAAGGATAAATGTATTTCGAGCTAAGAAGTTTTAAGGGAAGATCCGAACCAAATAGATTCTCCGTATGAGTACGTCCCTGGTGCTAAAACTAGTAATTTGCAGTATAAAATTAATTATAATGTGTTTCTTCCAGTTCTCATACTTCCTTACTTTTTGAATCAAATGTTCCTAATATATTACACAATTCAGGGACACTGACAATTATCTTCATACAAGACGAGAGAAAAGCAAAACAAATATGTTTTCATTTCATAATCTACGTATCTGCCATTTATTGCTTTAATTAAACTTTGATCTTTTCCCAGCGGGAGCTCATGTGGTTCGGATTCCACGATAATCAGTAGGCCCACGTCTCATGTAGCATCGCTACTGAACGGGAAGCTAAATTAAAATCAACTCAACTCAAATTTTGAACTTTCCACACAGTTTAGTTTTCACCTCTAGCTGATAGTTAACTTTGGTCGGTTATGTTCTAACTTTATTGTAAACTTTCACAATCCGTCAGTGCACGCTCAAGGTAATGATAAGATTTTTCTTACAAGAATGCTTCCGTATCCAACATGCCTTAGATTCACAAGTATTGAGAAAGTATTTTAGAAAACCCTAACACTACAAACCTATCGAAAAGAGTACACGAGAATATACGGAATTTATCTAGTTACTTTTTTATAGTTCAGCATATATTTACTTAACTGAAAGACGGAGGAGTAATGGAGGCATAAGGATGAATATAAGCTATAGTTTTGAAAATGGTGGAGCTCATACCTACTAAAAATTCTAGCAGTATATAGCTGATGGAAATTATGGAAAAGAAATAGTAAATACTATTAAAAATATTTATAAATCAAACAGCATACCACCACACAACACGTTATACTGAGACAATAGTGTTTCTGCTCATAACGTGCAATCTCAGAAGTACGTTCCGCCCCCTCCAAAGAAAGAAAAAAAAAATTCGCGTTCTTAGAAGTGGTACAGCTAAACTTACTTTTCTGCAAATACCAATACTTGTCTTTTTTCTATATTGCCTGTGTTTAAGATGAATGTTGAAATAGAAATGTCAGTTCTGAAATGCAGTACATTTTGATAAGCTATTCTCCTGCCTTGCAAACATTTAGTTTATTTAGGCAAGAAAACTGTTACCCAAAGAAAAATCAGAGACTATACGTAATTAAAAACAAGTTTGAAAATCAATTAAAATTTAATTTTATTCTGCGTTAACATAAGAATCTCCTGGTAGGAGCTCTAAACCTCACATCCCCTCGACACGACCTCGGAAAGCCGTAATTTTGTTCATTTCATTAGTTTATGTTCATTAGAAAAAATTGAGATAAAAATAATGATAGATACCTGATTAAAAGAAAACGTTATATATTACTATATTCTTCTATTTAAATTGTAGAAGTACATTCTTTAATTCTGTTTAAAGCGCCACATTACTGAAAATTAGTCAACAATAGCTGTCAACGCTCCTCGTGCTAATCTTGATTTGAACGTCAGGAGACCGCAGTTCCTCCCTTCAGCTACCTGCCCTTCCCTTCCGTACTACACGTAGAGCAGTCTATCACGCTAGCTGCTTTGTTGTGAACGTGGTGTGATGATGAAATGCATATACGTAAGGAGTAAAGCAGCCTGAGAGTAGAAGCGAAAATATAATATAATAATATTCAAAGTATTGTTAAATATCTTAAGGAGCAACATAAGCGCACGATATTTGGTAGTTCACTTGCTCTTGCGGACTTCACAAGGTGACGCCACTGGATCAGACCATACCGTTGGTCGGTGGACGCTAGGCTTATTTCTTTAATATTCTGTCAGCTGAACAACACTTTTCTAACCAACAGAGTATACTGCGTTCATCCAGAGCTAATGGTCTATTTACTCTGGTGTTACTTTTCGGAGTTGGATGTGGTACAAATCAACTATGACTTCTGATTTCAATCTTGCTCAATAAAGAATATAAGAATCTTGTTTTAAAGTTAATCGTTATACACTATTACTTGTAGCGAATAGCGAGAAACGATTTTCTGCACTCGATTAAATTTCTTAAAGATATACAATATTGCGTTTCCTCTCTAATCTCTGTACAAAAACTAGAAGTGTTTTATATATGGTACTACTTCCAGTTTCAATAACTACTAATAAATATCATATCGTAAAGAACAAAAATCCTTCGGGTGTTGTACACGTAACACTGCCTTTCTTCTTCTTCTTCTTCTTCTTATTATTATTATTATTGGGGGCCGCGGTGGCTCAGTGGTAGAGCGTTCACCTCTGGTGCTTGGAGTCCCGAGTTCGATCCCAGCCCCCGCCAAGTGAACTTTGTGGTGGACAAACACCGTGTGCGTGGGTTTTCTCGGGGTTCTCCCGTTTCCTCCCACTTTCTTCATTCCACCATTTCACTCATTTCTCATTATCACCGTCTCCTTTAGGCTAACCGGCATAACTGTGGGACGTAAAACTCAAAGATTTCATTTCTTCTTCTTCTTCTTCTTCTTCTTCTTCTTCTTATTATTATTATTATTATTATTATTATTATTATTATTATTATTATTATATCAGTATCGAATGTCTACATAACATGTTTTATTGTAACAAAAGCAATGTCTTAAATTTCTATTGCAGAATATGTTTGAAGATCACAAACGAACCTACAACAATGATAACTTGCGAGATATGATGGACTATTTTCTACAAGAAATGGAACAGAAGAATTCAATCCTAACAGGTGTGTCTGCAGTTGTGGTTACCGTTTATATGGGTGATGATAATATCAGATAAAATCAAGAAAATTTTTTTTCTATTAAAACTGGGTTGTTTAGCTTCACAATTACACATAGTAATTAATGCACACTTTCACCATAAATATAGTTTCATGAATATCAAGATAAAT
Organism: Thermobia domestica; assembly: GCF_964235325.1. NCBI lineage: Eukaryota > Metazoa > Arthropoda > Insecta > Zygentoma > Lepismatidae > Thermobia > Thermobia domestica. The sequence goes on from NC_137461.1 coordinate 77,144,217, forward strand.
TCCAACAATTTGCTGGTCCGCTTAAGCAACAAAAGTCGACATTAAAAAAGAATTGTGCTTAGTTGTGAAGTTCAATCTCCGCAACGGGTATCCTTTTCATTCTCGATGGTGGATTAAGCATTTAATTTTAATAAAGAGAGTGTAATGCTTCTTCATGACTTATATATCTCCCTTCTACTATCAGACAATCTGTTAAGAGAGCAGACATGTAGGTGTTGACCTTATTGCTGGTGTTCCTCAAACTATGTCAAATGACGGTTTTGCTGTATGCATTAGTGTAATGTTACACTGGGTGACTGTGACAATATTAAGGAACAAATGAATTCGCCTGGTAACCTTAAATGTCAACTTAAAACTAGAAATATTTTGTACTTTAAATGTACAGGGGCAATGAAATTGCATGAAATTCAACCAGGCTAGTGCAGAGCCACTACTACGATTAACACAAGGAACTACAAGGTCCAGGAAGATATGTCTCTTTGAGTTTCTGGACGGATAATATTTCTTATTTCTGTGAATAACTTTTCGCAACAGTCTTTAAATGTCTCAGAATACATTGTAGTTCATCAAATTAATATATGCCAACATGTCTCAACAAAAACGATCGATTTCCACATTTTATAATGTGAAGTGAGCTGAACTCGCTCACAAACAGATAAGTAGTTCACTATGTTTGTTTACAATAAAAGTGTTACTTTCAGTTTTCAAAAATTAAAGTAAGGAAGTAGGCATTTATTGAATCTAAGGAAACATTTTATATTATGGCACTGCTAGGGCATATGATATCAGTAATATAACATTTTGTAAAAGATGAAAACAACGCTTTATATATATATATATATATATATATATATATATATATATATATATATATACAGGGTGTCTCAAAAGTCCTCTGACGTAGAGTAACTGATATTATTAGAAAAAATCAAAAGAAATCTTTGCGTTTTACGACCTGCGGATATGCCGGTTAGGCTAAATGACACGGTGTTGATGAGAAATGAATAAAATGGTGGAATGAAGAAAGTAATAGGAAACGGACGATCCCCGAAGAACCCCACGCACGCGGTGTTTGTCCACCAAAAAAATCACTTGGTCCTAGAAAAACACGTTTAAAAGTGCAAGGTATTGAAGTAAAGCAAATTGCTGTAGTCTCTCATAGAATCGCACGACGGACCTTATAAAATAATGCAAAGACTTTAGATTTAAAACATCATATTTATAGAAGATTTCTCCTCTTACATTTTGTAGTAACTCTAATAACACGGGGCTGCGGTGGCTCGGTGGTAGAGCGTTCACTCTGCGAAGTGGGTACCAGAGACCTATGCACCAGGAGTGAACGCTCTGCCACCGAGCCACCGCGGACCCATGTTATTAGAGTTACTACAAAATGTAAGAGGAGAAATCTTCTCCAAATATGATGTTTTAAATCTAAAGTCATTGCATTATTTTATATCGGACGAGTCTTTTGGATTTACACTCAATGTTAAATGTAAATGCAACGTTGTTATTTGCCTGCACCCAACATAAGTAAATCGAGTTACTCTCTTTTACACTAACCCATTTCAAAGATACCCCCATTCAGCATACTCTTACAAACTTTATCCACCTCCCGCTCAATCTTCCCCTCCTCCAAACCCTCCATTAATGGTAATGTTGTATTTTCATTTAACATTGGGAGTATAAAGAGTGCACAATCCAAATAGCTCTTCTGATTTAAAAAAAAAAATCATTCACTTTAGATTGAGAACATCATATTTGGGGACTGTGTCCCCTCTTACATTTTGTTGTAGCTCTGTTAATTACAGTTACTCTATGGTAGGGGAATTTTGAGACACCCTATATATGTAATTCTTACAACTTAATTGGTTAGTACTTCTGCTATTTATTATTAGTCCTAAAACTGTCTGCGGCATTTGTTCACACGTTGAATAATAATAACATAACCCTCGTTGTTCAATAAAATAAGGTGTTTTTACACGGAATCATTTTAACCTTATTGTAGTATATTCCATCCGCTTGATCTATGTTGAAATCTCCTTTTCCATCATCGATTTTGTTCAATAAAATGGCCCAGTCGGTGAAAAATTGTACGACATCTTAACTGTTATTGAAGGAAGCTTTTTTGAACAACTCATCCAGTTCAGCTCTCTGGTCCATCCATATTTTTTATACACAGTTACGTGTAGGTGCATGGCGTTTCGTAATGTTTCGTTATAATAGACCAAAGGCGCAAAGATTAATGAGTGATGCATCTTCCGATTTGACAATAATTTGTCTACATGGGATAGCCTTATTTACGATGATGACACAAAGTCTCTTACCATTCGGTAGGCAGTACCCATATATAAGTTTGGATGTCACCTCCTGTTGCGCGATGTGCTTTGTGTTAGAGCACAGCCTTTGGATTTGTGCGTATTTTTTAGACCTAATTTCTGTCTGATGATCCAGTCAATTTTTCGTGACCTTTAAACATGTGCAGTTATTTCACAATATGGATATGTGTTTCCATTGTTTACATAATTCCGTAATTTTGCAATGACGTCTCTAGAACACTTACGAGGTAACCTATCCAAGTGTAACTCTGACTTCGAGTCGATACTATGGCCGTTGTATATCTTGTCCCAAAAGAACATAACACGAAAAGGGATACAGCCTCAATCACAACCATTGCGAAGATATAAGCGTAAAAACTTAGAAATTGAGCTCCGGTAAAAATTGTTACTGTGCATCGCTGCCAAAAACAGATGCATTTAGTAGTCATGATGATGGAGAATATCCTTAATCTTTCCTAGCTTGTAGATAAAAGTCTGTTTCACGTGAGGAGAACACAATGCTGCTGGCGGTGTCTAAAATAACTTATCACAAGGATTAAACTACCTTTTGTAAGAAGTTTTAGGCTTAATAAACCATAATTTTATATTATATTTCCATTCACAGATTTAACTTCCAATGATATAATAATGGATGTATTGTTTGCCGGCCTGGACACTGCAAGCAATACATTAAGCTTTATAGTATTATACCTGGTGTTGCATCCAGATGTTCAGAAAAAGATCCAAAAGGAAATAGAGGAAGTTATAGGAATGGACAATTCACCATCCTTCGTCAATCATATGAAAAGGCAAGAAACAAATCTTTATTATCAATTGACCATCATTCACCAGTCATATGAAAATACAAGAAATACAAAATGTTACTTTTCTGTAATTATGTAATTCTAACATATGGTTGGCAAGCTATATTTACACTTTCTTTCCCCCAGGTTAGCTATAATTTTGAACATATATTGTAACACAGTCTTTATTTGACTATTGGAAAATACTTCGTTTTAATGTTGAGTAGTATATAATTGTCTCTTTCTTTTTCAGGATGCCTTATACAGTTGCTTTCATATTTGAGGTCCAAAGGATAATGCCCGTTTTACCGTTTGTTCCTAGAATGGCACTTGAGGACTTTCACCTTTCGGATTACAAAATATCTAAGGTGGGAAAGTGAACAGTTATATTTGTTTTGATAAAAGTATATGCACTAACTTGATGTTTAGCCATTTAGAATCTAGATCAATACATTCACAAATATGTGTGGTACACATGACCCAATTAGAAAGAAACTCGCATCTTAGAACGCGTTTGTAGAGTGCATGCTGATTCTAGTTTGGACGAGTTTATAGGTTCCGATATACTAAACACAAGTGGAAGTCTCCAGATGTTAACATCTTTGGGAGAACATGGCCTACCAGTAGGGGGTAACGCACACTTATTTGCTTTCACTGCCTATAAAGATTGGAATTTGCTACTTCAATTTTTTAAGAAGATTCTAAAGTAACCTCACAACACCGAGGAAATGAATGAATCGGAACACTGCCTGATGTGTACTAGAGGTCATTCATCTTCCTTCTTACCAGACTACGTTGATATTACCAAAAGCATTATTCCTGAGCGACTAGGGTGTTGGCAAATCCCAACTTTCTCTATACTATAAAAGATAAGTTGGAACTCCCTTCTGACTATGTGAATAACGTATGCGCCTCTGGTGCGGGACATTCGTGGTCGATTTCTAGTGGGAGGCCATGCGGTTTGGGTCACACATTGAATTATAAGTCTTGATTCCATATTTCCTCACAGTTGAAAGGGACTGTAAACATAAATCGAATGAAAGGTTATATTCTATAGAGGGTATTACGATAATAGAAAGATCATAGGACAGAAGGAAGTATGCAAATTCCTTGTATGTAGATCACAAGCTTTGTCTGCAATTTCAGATACGTCTTTTGTAGAATTATGTGACTTCCTGCGTGATGCATATAATAGAGTGAAAGAAATCAACAGAATTGCCGATCGAATGTTTACTGAGATCCAAAAGTTGACAAGGTTTCCAATGTCTCGTTACTGATAGAACCTCAATCATCAGTGCAAGTAATCATTAAATAATCCACTTGTTTAATATTAGGGCGAACAGGTAAACGATCGTGCGTTCGACTTGTATTGTTATCTATGCCATATGCATGTTCCCACGGGTGTTAGACGAAAAGTGTCGTGAATGAAAGGTGATGACTTTTAGCATTAAAAGCAGGGGTGGATAACTTAACGTAACTGTAACGTAACGAAAATAGCTCTCTGTAACAAAATTGTTGGTTATTTAATGTAGGTAGGTACAAGATGTAACACTAATTTTTGTTACGACGCCGTAACGTTATTCGAGCATGTGACGTTATTATACCGTAACTAATTGAAGGAACAAATCTGTTTCGGATATTCCTTGTCACGCTTGGTGGGAGAAAATCGACAACTGGTACCAACAGAATGAGACTCTTTCCTCTGCGGGTATCTAATGGAACGAATATGAGCAAATCAGAAGCTTTTTTGTTACAAATGTTTTTTGCCACACGAATAACACAGATCAACAGACAGGTTTGGTAAAGGTATTGTGTTCATCAGTTACAGAGCTTATCAGATCTTTGGAGAGTACCTCGGACATGGTATCAATTGTATTGTGCTTCAGAGGGTGACACTGAATTGCGTACTTTAGCTGGTGAAGCAAAACGAAATTTCAGTTTCATATGTTGCTATTGCAAATCTAAAGTAGAGAAAAGGAGAAAGAAAAACTTGATCGATTTCTGAGAATATCATATTAGAAAATCAGTCGAATACAAGAAAAAAGACAGGTGGAACGGTTAGCAGGGTCAGGGGGAAGCACAGAGTGAGAAAAAAGTAGCAAAGGGGAGGGAAAATAGACAATGTCTTTCATTCTTCATCTTGCTTTGTTTTCATAACGCTCTTTGCTGTCCACAACAAGAGTAGGATTACTTGATGTAAGAACTGTTCCATGAATGGTAGGCGAAAGCCTGTGAAAATCATATTATTATTATTATTAAAACAAAGCCCACAAAATAGCTAGAAAATTGCGTGATGCATGTCTACGTCATCGGCTATCAGTCTGCATTATTTTTTGGGATATTTCACCGTTGTTTGCTGATTCTTAATCCAGGCAAATTCCCAATTTGTTCACTACATTGAGTCAAACTATATTATTATTATTATTATTATTATTATTATTATTATTATTATTATTATTATTATTATTATTATTATTATTATTATTATTTCTAGCGAGCGCAGCCTAGTGGTTAGAGTTCTTCCTTCTCAAAAGGAAGATCCTGGGTGCAAAGCTTGCGGCCTGCTACCCTAACCGGTTTTACCGTTTCTTCGCTGTTCCACAAAATGAATGTCGGGATGTTATCTTTAAGCATAAATCCTGCCTAATTTTATCCTTTCCTTTTTCCATTATTTATTTTAAAATATTCTGATGTACATTGGCCTTAGAGGCTGCATTTGAAATATTGTTACATAAATACATGAATATTTAGAGCACGCCAGGCACGAGCCCAGATTTTTTATTGTTTTTGTTTCGAGGGATTCTAAGATTTTTGCAGATCTAATACGTATGTGTAGTATTTAACCTGTGTTATTCAACACCCGAAAAGACAACAAGTAATTGTTAATTAGTGCCTACTATTAAAAATGATAGTGCTAGATGATATTATTTTTTAGGCTGTATCAATTATTTCGATGACAAACGAGGTTATATTAATAAAGTTCACAAATGTCAGTCCAGTTAGGAAGTTGTGGGAAGGAATCGGAAACCGGCCGATCCCCACGTAGTCCTGGTTTCAATTCCCAGTAGGAGCTAAAGTACTTTTCCGGTCTTGACTCAGTATCTTGAGACGATGGAAAAGTTTACGGTAGACTACAGGAGCCCGGTTACGTGCTATGTGCCTTCCATTTACTTACAGAAATAATGCTGTTGTTTGAGGTGGCAATTCATCAAATATAAAAGGGTGAAGGGAGTTGGTAAAAACAATCTCAAGTTGAAAGTTTACACATGTAAGCCTACGTGGAAAACAATATTTCAATATACAGTATGTAAAATATTTATATGAAAAACCTTGGTGTATATTTTCGGGTCGCGGACATAAGCTCACCTATGTTAATGCAAAAGCGGACAAAAGCTTCCCGGACATAAGCTCACCACCAATAATATAATTGTATTATAAGAAAAGTAATACAATAAAGAATGCAATAATGATAACTAATTACTTTTATAGGTTAACTAATTTAATTGCAAAGTAAAATAAACCTGAATAAAATAAATAAGCAACAGAAAAGTCACAAACGAAAATATGACAGAAACGAAAACTAGACTCTGAATATTAAAATATAAACTGAAAACAAATCTGGACAAACAAAAGAATACTACTTCCTTTCAGTGAAGAAAGCGATCCAACTCCCTCCACTGTGCTGATACGTTCGTGAAGGAAATTTTTCAGCACAGAAATATCGGTAAACAAAATTTTGGTGAAAGGATATATCCTTGTTATTTTTTTCACACTGGCTGAAAGTATCTCAGATATATCTCATTTTGCTTTAGAAAAACGTATGCTGGGTATGATGACTCATTACAATGTAGACTTTGACTAGTAGTAGGCCTAAGTCAGTAGAAAATAGCCCGGATATTTAAATCTCGGCTTTGACTACTAGTAGCCCTAGTTCCTCAATAGAAACTAGGCAATATGACTAATGTCATATAGGAGCTATCAGACATCAGAATAAAATATTAAGAATGTTACAGAGTTCAAATCTTCAGGCTGTCATCATACTTGCAGACCAATACTCATCTAACCAATCTCTTTCTTATTTACTAAAAACAAAACAACTTATGAACCAAAAAAGGAAAAAAAGCTTAAAGTTAAAAAATAAGAAAGAGTTTATTTGAGTGTTGGTCTGCAAGCACGAAAGCAGCACAAAGGCCGAACAGGAATGAATCCAGAAGTTAGCCTGGTGGAAAATACCCCAGAAGTTCAGAATTCCCCCCAAATATCATGTACCAATTTTATATTATCTAGGTTTTAGTTATATGTATTTTACACCGTATGAAGCAAAAATGTAAAATGTAAAATTTCTGTGTTACTCTATTTACAGTACAGTAGAATCTTAACAGATAGAGAGCCAATTTTTAGCCGCTATTATTATACTAGGGTATCTCCGAGATTTTACTTTGTGCCCGTTGTTTTTAGAAAAATAAAATTCTATATTATTATCTAAGGTTGCTAAACATATCGATTTATACAGAACACTCACTTCTTGCGATAGTATTCTTGATCTGGGCGAGTTAACATGTTAAATGTGCGGTAAGAAAGATTTGGGATACTTGGTCCAATATTCGATTCGAGACGAAACAGAGACTGGGTTGGTATTGTCTCGAATTATAAATTTATCTCTGTCTCGTCTCGATACATCGAGTCTGTCTTATATCGAGACAGTATCGTTCGCCTCAGTATAGGTGCCATCTTTGCTTTGAAGAAAGGTGTGTCACGACTCATGTTTATTAGAAAGTTTGCCTCCTTTGCTATAATGGTGGGGTGCTGATTGCCAACATCAAGGTGCTGATTGCCCCGATGGCATGCTGAATGCCACGAGCCTGAGAGAAAGTTGCTAGACGTAACATTACTGGAAGCCAAGAAGCATGAAAGAAACGTGATTAACCCTAGGATCGTGTTGTTCAGACTAACTCCTAAAAAAGGTAAAGATGTGTCTGTATGTACACTCATGCCCAAAATTGTTGTCGCATGACTATAAATATGTTGTTCTAGTAATAAAATTTGATAACGAATTCGCCCGGTATTTCTTATAATGTTAGTATGTGTATAATCGGCAAAGACAAGTATGTGGTAAATTTCATGTCAAAAGAGCAGTATATAAGAACAATGAAAAGGAAAGAAAATTCTCTTGTCCATTTAGTTACATTTTATTTTGCTCATTATGATTTTCGTATTTCTAATTCTTTTGCTATGAAATCTACCACAAATATACATTTCGTGATTATAAACATAGTATCAGTATTAAAAGTACTCTGTAAAATCATTATCAAATTGTATTCTTACAAGAAGACAATTATAGATATGCGACAATAATTGTGGATATGAGTGTACTTTCTGTTTTGTTAGGGAGCGGTGCGTACAAAATTGGTACGATTTATGTGTTGTCACTTGAACTCACTATGTCAGCATGAACTCTGTACAGCTGCGCAAATTGTTTCGAACAGCTCTGGAAAGTTCCATCAAAAAAGCACTGCTGGCTGTCCCTCACACAGGAAGTTCAGGAGAAAGCACTCGCCTGCAGAGAAACTAAGCATGCCATTTGAAGCCGTAATTCATGCTGATTACAACAAGCTAATAAAATTCCTGTACGATTGAGAACAGTTCGAGATAATCAACTTGAAAGTTTATATGAGAAAATGAAGAAATGCGCATTTATACGCGTTAAGTACAGCATAGTTAGTAACGAATATTGACATACGAATTGAAAGCTATCGAAAGTAACAGAAAAAAGTGTTTCGCAATTACTAACAGGTTTGTTAAATACAATTAGTCATTACATTGTTCACAATAATCTTTAGTTAGAGATGAAAATTGATCAGTGTTGTTCTATGTTCTGTTTTATGAAGAAATGACGCAGGCAAAAGACTCCCTTGCATTATGAACATTTTATATGTGCAATTGCATTGCATCCGTCAAGGGAACAGTTCGGAGAACCAAAGCAAAAAGCAAATTCGACAAGTGATATAAAAGTTATAGGCCTGTAATTTGTTCGTAACCTGCCTTGTAGAATGAAAACTGAAACAATCCAATGTATCACGTTGATCGGAAGTGAATTGTATGGACACAAACTTTATTTGATTGTTTCGTTGGTACATTATAACGTCCTAATGAAGAAGTTTCATACTATGTACAAATCTCCTGCCATAATCTTTGATTGATCGGAATCAAAACACATCAAGTGGTTGCACAAATCGTTTGCAATTCTTTGGTATCTTCTCAACCATTAACGTCTTTGCCATCCATCATGCAACTTGTAGTGGATAATTTGTCTGTGAATGAACCCCAGTGTCAAGTAATAGCAAGTTCAAACCATGAGGCTTCGCCATGAGAGAGAATACTTAACGCGTTGAAACGCGCATCCACTCATTTTCTCATATGAACTTCCAAGCCGAATATCTCGAACAGTTCTCAACGTACAGGAGTTTTATCACCTGTTGTAATCAGCATGAATTGATCCTTTAAATGACATGCTTATTTCTCTGCAGACGAGTTTTTTCTCCCGACCTTCCCTTGTCAGACCATCATATCCATTAAATAATACAATAAAACAATTAATATAAAAATGAAATGTGCAAATTGTACATACGAATATAACAGAAAAGACAATCCCTTTATAAACATCCAAGTGTATGTTGTTCCACTTAGTGAGCAACTTTGTAACTTATAGAATGCCACATAGATTTGCTGTGATGATTACTAACTTAATCCCTAATTAATCCTTATTAAATTAATTATTTGGTCTAGGAATTAATTCGTGCGGGTGGACAAGAGATGGCGCAACGAACGGAGCGTCCCACAGTTCCATGTATCCACACATGTGTTGCAAACCCCTGTCATCGCGTATCGTTCGTAGTATAGGGCAGTGGATTAAAGCGTCAACAACACCAGTTTGTAGTTAAGTGAACATGGCGCAATTTGTGCCTGATAAAGTGTTTTTGCGGGGTGTCCTGCTGCATTACTTTAACATGCAGAAAAGTGCGACTGAAAGTCATCGTATTTTGGTGGAAGTGTATAGCGGCCATGCTCTAGCTGAGCGAACGTGTCAGAAGTGGTTTGCACGGTTTAGAAGTGGTGATTTCGGCTTGGCAGACCAAGAGCGAGCTGGACAGTCAAAAAAATTTCAAGACGAAGAATTGACAGCATTGCTCGAGCAGGATTCGTGTCAAACGCAGGAACAACTTGCAGCAGTATTAGGCGTTGATCAAACAACAGTCTCCAAACGCTTGAAAGCCATGGGAATGATTCAAAAGATGTCACATTGGGTTCCACATGAATTAAAAGACAGAGACGTTGAAAGACGACAAACCATTTGCGAATTGCTGCTTCAACGACAGAGCAGAAAGGGGTTTCTGCATCGAATTATTACGGGTGATGAGAAGTGGATCCATTACGAGAACCCTAAACGAAAAAAGGAATGGGTGAAACCAGGTGAACCAGGTCCATCACAACCAAAACGAGATATTCACTGTGCAAAGGTTATGCTGTGCATATGGTGGGATATGAAAGGTGTGGTGTACTATGAGCTGCTGCAACCGGGCGAAACTATGAATGGAGAACGTTATCGACGACAATTAATGCGTTTGAAGCAAGCTCTGGCCAGAACACGACCAGAATGGGAGAAGAGACATGATAAACTTATTGTTCAACATGATAACGCTCGCCCACATGTCGCAAAACCGGTCAAAACCTATTTAGAAAATGTCGGATGGGAAGTTTTACCCCACCCGCCGTATTCACCAGACGTTGCTCCTTCGGACTACTACTTGTTCAATTGCATGAACAACGATTTGATTGGACAGCGGTTTACTTCTTCAGAAGATATCGAAACATGGGTCTCTGACTGGATCGCTTCCAAGGATGAGGACTTCTTTCGCCACGGAATCCGTACATTGCCTGACAGATGGGCGAAAGTGGTGGCTAGCGATGGACAATACTTTTCTTAAGGTATTTATGTATTTTGTGTTTGTACTACAGCTTCAATGTGTGCGTACCAACCGCACGAATTAATTCCTAGACCAAATAATAATCATAAATTTAGTATGAGGGATAAATTTCTCTCTTTTCAAATACAGTTTCCCCTAGGCTCGTGGCTGTCAGCACCTTGATATTTGCAATCAGCGCTATTCGTGCAATCAGCACCAATAATTGGCTGTGGCAGTCAGCACCCGTGGCAATCAGCACCTATGCGCTATAATGAACTACATTCCATACTTGTGTATTTTTCTTCCGCAGGCTGTATATAATTGCTGAGTGTATGGCTACCAACAGTATATAGTTATGAAGATGACAGCGCCGTAAGTGGAAAGTTTTCCTGGAAGGGCAAGAACTAATATTTGGGTCCGCAGTATTTAAAATCTCAATAAAGATTTGTATTACTTCTAGAAGCACCAGTTGGTGTTTAGTGGAAGTAGAGTACAAATTACATTTATTTTGTACTTCATTTTAGTATTTTTTAGATAATGTTGGGCTAGCAGCAGTATTTTAAATTATTTTCAATTCTTTTAGAAATGGCATAGTGGGTCCAGATAAAATAATTGAAAATATTCTCTACAAAGGGCTGGAGGGCCTTTAAGCAGAACGAGAATGAATTGAAAAAGGCTTGAGACGGGGAGGGAAATCCTTGCCTGTGAGCAGCACATCTGTTCGCAAAGATCAAATTGGAGCCGACAACCTTCAATGTTACCAAAAATGTTCGTTACTCTTGATCTAAAATTAAAATGAAATTGAAACAATCATCCAACTTCTATTGCTTTTCTGTGTACATATGGACTTTTTAGTTGTTGAGTACCATATTTCATTAGATATTCATGAAGTCAAATTTACATGTTATCTTATGACTATGAGGACTGAAAAACCAGTTGTAACAGGTATAAGATCCCCGATATTTATTAGCCGATGTCAACTCACGTAGCCATAAATCCAGCTTCTTCTGCTTGTTGATTGCTGAAGCCATAAACGAAAGTGTGATGATCTGCATCAAATTCGTGTACATTTTAGGAACATTTTCCCGAAGGTCTGCTTTCACAGTTATCCTAAGGAACTCATTAGAACATGCTGTTGGTCGGTGGACAAAGGGTTTATTTTCCAATGTTTTCAAACGCAGGAAAGTTTACAAACCAATGACGTATGGCACGTTCATTCACCTGTCTTGGACCAAATGCACTGTCTGTATTTCACTGGTGGATATAAAGAATGTTCCAACTTCAGCTCTTGAAGAAAATACCAGTCGCATTTGTGCGTTTTCCATGACGCGCCTTCACGATTCTGTTCAATGACAAGGGACTATAGTGGCTCAGTGATGGAGCATTCATCCCTGGTTCTTGTGGTCTTTAGTTCAATTCAAGCTCGCTTTTGTGAACAAGTCTCGTGTGCGTGAATTCTTCCGTTTCTTTCCACTTTCTTGCCTTTGAACGATCCACAGTGATAATGTCTCCTCGACACAGAAAGATATGATGGATCACCTCCACCATAAAACATTAACATATCAGCACCTTCTGCGGGTGAATGGTGGTATTGGAAATCATGTTCCTGAAGTGATCACGATCCAACTACTGCCCTGCCGTTTCCGATTGTTGTCTGAAGTCCTGATTGTTTATAATTGCAGATCTATTTTCCACAATCTAATGAAGGAAAATATGTCGGTTATTCCATAAACTCATGGAATGGCATACCTATTAAGGGCGATATTAGCCGATGTCAACTCATGTAGCCATTAATCCAAGTTTTTCTACTTGCTGATTGTGTGGAACATCGAACAATAGTGTCATGATTTGTATCAAATTCGTTTACAATTTTAGGAATACTTTTCCGAAGATCTGCTTTCACAGTCATCCTAAGGAGCTCATCAGAACATGCTGTTGGTCGATGGACGCGGGGCTTATTTTTCAATGTTTTCACTGGCACGAAAGTTTACAAACCAATTCCATATAGTGTGTTCATTCAACACTTCTGGAGCAAATGCAGTTTGTATTTCGCGGCTAGATATGAAGAATATTTTAACTTGAACTCTTGCCAATCGCATTTATGCGTTCTCCATGATGTATTTTCACACGATCCTGTTCAACGACAAAGGACCGCGTGGCTCAGTGATAGAGCATGCACTTTTGGGCGTGGGCGTGGGCGAAGGCAACATGAAGTTATACTAGAATGACAACTCATTTTCAGAGAATCTGAAAACTGTATCGGACATCTTGATCATCGCTCCCTAGCAGTTTGCAAATTTTGAATTTTAAGTATTTTCTGATAGTCGACGTAGTTACAATTGCTTGTTTCATTATTTACGTTATGTTGAGAAAGCTCTTGTAGAATAGGCTCCTTTGTTGCTAATCGCCTATTTCAGCGTTCTTTATAACTCGCACACAGTGACACACCAACGGGGTCCTACGTGTCTAGATCCCCCTCAAAATATCCTAACTCTACATATATGTGTATACTTCCTCAATAAAACCATATTCGTTCAACATGGAAATCATTCATGTAGCATGAACATTTGATCTTAAACATTCATCTGTACCCTTTCTCTTATAAGAAGCCGCGGTGGATCAGTGGCAGAGCGTTAACTTCTTGTTATGGTGTCCCTCGTTCGACCTCCGCTCATGCCAAGTGAACTTTGTGGTGGACAAAAACCGTGTACGTGGGTTTTCTCGAGGTTCTCCCGTTTCCTCCCACTTTCTTCATTTCACCATCTCATTCATTTCTCACCATTATCACCGTCTCCTTTAGCCTAGCGGGCATAATCGGGGGAGGTAAAACTGAAAGATTTCATTTTGCATTTTCCTTTATTATTATTATTATTATTATTATTATTATTATTATTATTATTATTATTATTATTATTATTATTATTATTATTATTGTTATTATTATTATTATTTGTTTGCTTGTTTGTTCGATAGAAGTGTTCACCGAGCTACACTGACACCCTTCCGGTGTAGCACCGAGGCTACAGGAGATATAGACCGACACTATAAGGTAGAATCTAAACCATCGTAATGCGTTCAACCTCTTCCACCGAAAACTGTCCCGGGACCCCGTCCATCAAAGGAGCGGGCTCTAGGTTTTTAGATCAGCAGGAAGAGCATTGGCGTTACTAAAGATGAACTACTCCCAACTAGCAACTGCTCATTACTCCAAAGGAGGAGAAATACTATTATTATTACAAATTGATTATTATTATTTAATTATTATTACTATAATAATAATAATAATAATAATAATAATAATAATAATAATAATAATAATAATAATAATAATAATAATAATAATAATAATAATGTCCAGGTGTTATAAAGGTTAGTGGTAGCCCAAGCCATCGAACCAGTATACGCCACTGTTATATACTAGTTTTCCTAATTCATAATCCTTTGTTCAGACGCGCTACTCCGTTTGACTTAGTCAAGCTTAAGCAGTGGTGAATGGGCAGAGTGGTAAATAATATGTGCTATACTGGTAAATCATTTGTAAAACTAGTTTACGTATGACCTCGAGTTTGATTTATTTCATTTTTTAAAAGAAAATACAGGCCAGGGCTACTCATCAAAGTAAAAAAGAAAGAAATATCATAATACAAGTACGTTTCTGTAGTGCAATATTTTCACAATTAATATTGAAACTGCCAAAGGTAGTAGATTTCTACCACTTCCGATGTTAGTAGAGAGATTAGAATACAGACGAAATGTATATTTTTGGGACGCTTAATTGATCGCAGAAAACAGCTTCTTGTTATCTATTACAGCTTTTATTCTATAACTATCAACGAAAACACAGGAAGTTTCTGATTTTCTACCACTTCCGGTTTGAATAGAAACTTAAGACAGATGATTACAGCTATTTTTAGAATGCTGAATAGAATGCAGAAAACCGCATCTCACTGTTACCATTTCTGTTCTATGGATATGACTATTTAAACAGGATGTGGTTCATTCTTAGGACTTCCGGTTTCAATTGAAGATCAGCAGTTGCGTAGCGAGAAACTCATCAAGGGGGCGCTCACACACAAGCATTTGACTTTCAGAAATCTTATAGCTATCATTATTTTTAGCTTTCTAGTATTATCCTAAAATTCTGCATTAACAAGAAAAATGGACCTTTCTACTGCAACCCTAACTACAACAAAGTAGAAAATGTTGGATTGGCATTTTCATTTCTTTTTTTTTTTTCTATTTTGCGTGAATACCCATTACAATCAAGATAAGTTATAATGTTAAGGATCTAATTCACTTGCCTGATGTTGAACTAAAATCCATCGTAGTTTTTGTGATTAATCTATGCATGGAAAAATAAACGTCGAATGTTCTCCTAGATTTGTCATTTCTCTTGTCATTCTTAAATTTCTATTTGTCCTGCCTAAAATGAAAAGTCTTCATTTTTCACGACTGAGATCAGTCAGTGGTTAGGTTTGGTTAGATGAACTCGATCTTATATCTGAAGTGCTAAAACAACATGATACACTAGAACATTTATTACTAATTGCCGATATTGCACATTTATCGCAATATTGTAGGGATAACTTAATTGTTAAAATCTATAGCCAATTCAAATGTAATTTTGTACTTACCAATGTGACTCATATATTCACGAATGAGTTGAGTTGATTTTGAGTTTAAGCAGCGAGTGTATATGAGACGGGGTCTACTGATTAACGTGGAATCCGAACCACATGAGCTCCCGCCGGGAATAGAACCCGGGTCTCTCACGCCAAAGGCGAGTACGCTAACCTCTTAGCTACGAATGAGCTCATATTCACGAATGTATTAATAATTTTGATGATAATGCATAGTTTGACGAACTCTCCTCTGAACCGTCATTAGGCTTCTTCACATTTTTACACATTTTAACACCACTTTATAACCTGTATATGCCTTAGGCGGGTTCGTTTAATATTCAAGTTAAATGCTTCTTGTGTTCCTAAAGAAAAACAAATATTGGAAATATATTTAGAAGAATTCTAGTGAACCGAGGCGCAGTCTTAAAAAAATGAAAATACTGTTCAAGCTCCGTGATGTTCTTTGACGCAAATTCGATTATTTTGATTCACCCGTGACGCAACTGAACCGATGCCACACGTCTCAACCATTCCTTGTATGCACAACTTATATTATATTCAAAATCAGTCTCGACACTTTTATTTTCACTTGAAACATCAAATAAACAAGGTCTTTCCAAGGTCATCATCAAATCATTAACGCGTTCTAGGGTGTGGCTGCACCATTTCAAAGTTTGTTGAAAATGATCTCTCTACTGAAGTGGTACCGATTGAAAGAAGCCGTTTTTTGCCAGACCTCAAAAAATAGTAAACATAATGGGGCCTATGCAGAGAAGTCCTGACTCGTGACTAGAGTTCGACTAATATATGCTTCCTGCAATAGCCAGGCCTTTAATACGACTCTAATTATACGTCAAAACGACTCCGCATAAGGCGGAGTGTATTATTATCTTCAGACGAAAGTTTCAATAAGAAATCCGTTGAAGAAAGTTCTTTCTTCAATAGTTTGAGAGTTCTATATTCAAATTGGAATTCTTCGTACAAAAAAAAAAAATGAAATACGTGAAAAATTTCCTGTTCAGGCTTGGATGAAAAGAAGTTTGGAGGGGTGTTACATTAAGTTTAGAGGGTGAAACCCCCCATTGGGGAGTCTGGCGGAATCCCTGGTGAGAACCAACATGTAGGCTACTGTATCAACTAATGCCTGCGATATTTTAATTTCAGAACCGTAATTTAGCAAAGAAGCCTTTGTTTGTTTGCTGAATAAAACACAAAAACTGCTTTCCATGATAATTATTTTATTTACTTTTTAATATCAGTTCTACAAGTAAGCCAACCGTCGACTATGGGACTTTCTCGCAAGTTAACTTAGAAGCATTTAAACAATACAATGAACGTTAAAAACAAAAGGGAGAAAATGAGACAAAATAAATTGTATATTACCACATTGACCTGCTGTAACCAAGAGAAGCCAAAACATTCACATGAGAAGAAAATAGTCTTCTGAATTGGTAGCAATTTTTGACAATTTTCTTTCTCTGGCAGATTTTTTTACAAATAATAAGATAAAAATATGTTTAAAACAAGTCTTAAAAATACATGTGTTTAAAACAAATGTTTAAAACGTAGCCTATATAAAATTTGATTTAAATAAAACCAATTGTTTAAAGCAACACCAGATTCGTATTTCTAGCTGACATGGTGACCTGGCACTCCGGATTTTTTAACCCCCCCCCCATATATATATATATATATATATATATATATATATATATATATATATGGCATGATTAAGGGGGTGTAAAGGTTCACGTGCACCCCCTTCCTTGTAAATATACACTACCTATAGTGAGAAGCTAGGAGTGAAAATAGCAACACTTTCTGAAAATTTATGCTGTCATGTTTCGATTTGGGCTTACATCAAAGGGAAGTTTTTGCAAGATCGATATTTGAGTTAATTTTCTAAAGGTTCAACAAAAGGATTCACAGAGAACAGACACTTAGCATTTCGAGGGCATTTCCTCATTCACACCACAGGTGCCTAAAGGAATTTAAAAAATACCAATTCAATTCAAATGTACTGGTAGTTATTGGTGCACCCTCTCAGAAAATCCATGGATCCACCCCATATATATATATATATATATATATATACAGAGGGTTGATTAATTCATGTGTCAATTTCATTTGTTCACTGTACAAAAGTATTATGAGGTAAACCTGTGCAATTTGGTGTAACTTTAGACGAAGGACATAAGTTTTGTTTCGCCATAGAAGCATGCCACTTGTCCAATAGATTGAAGAGATATAGGGTCAAAGGTCAAATTTTGATTTTTTCCTTATGGGATTGCAATGGTAAATTCTGAAAGAGCCTCAAAAATCGTAAATCGAAGTGATAACAAAGAAAAAGCTGTATGGTATGATTCTATGTTGCAACCCGACCAAATATGCTTCAACCAAGTGTCATGGTCAGAGGTTACTGTCAGATCAAGGTCACAGGTCACCTTGAGAACCCATTTGACATGATGACGTACGGACATTGCGTTGTTTTCAGTGTATTCAAATGGGTTCTCCAGATGGTCAGATCAAGGTTACAACCCAGAACCCATTGAGAAAATGTTGCGATAAAACCATTCACTTGCTTGTGTACGTAATCCTTTTCCCTGGCAATATTCCTTGTACAAATTCTACATACGTCTTATGTTTAATCTTGATTCAAGATATTCGCGTGAAGATTGCTTTCTAACATAATGAGGTCCCATTCTTGGAAAACTGGTAACGTGTTCCTTCACTCTTTCTTTTTCAGTTTCATCAGTTGCGTTCCATGACTTATGTTTGCCACATTGATCTGTGAAACCGGTGATGTCCATGTCATTTCGCATGCTCACTGAATTGCGGAAAAACTTATCTGAACAAGCAAGTCTTACAATAAAGAACGCTTTACATACTCTAATTCGATTATTGTCTACAATCAAAAAATACTGTAATGACTGCGTACGATTTCCTCTATTTCCAGGTCTCTTTCTAGTCTCATTCTGTAACACCATCGATGATATAAAGTCACGACGTCTAACATCAGATGCGAAATCTTGCCAGAACATTCTGCATAAGTCACTCTGTTTTTCACGGGTTAATTTTTCTGAACTTATTTGTTTGTTTACAAAGAATGAAACGAGATTCTCTCGCAGAAACAAGTTTTCAGAAACACTCACATACGAAAATCCTCGCTTACTCTTTCTGACATTCTTCTTCCACATCTGAGGATTTGCCTTTCGTTTTCTTGGTTTTTTTGTCCTTTTGTTTCTCTGATGATTTATTAGTTTCTTCTTCTTATCCAGAGGCATATTCTGGAATAATTTTGCTACTCATTAACTAATTGGAAGACTAATCAAGCTCTTCAGATTTCTTGAATGACTCACCTTCATATGAAAATAAAACAGAAAAACGTTTAAGGTAACGGAATCTATAAAATGTCCAGCAGTTCATTTTTCAATATTTTGCTTTCTTCTTCTCAGTTGAAGATAGCTCAATAACTATTCCTCTCCGTCTGGACCCGTATTTGAGGTATGTACATGCAAATCTCAACCTTAGAGCTTCTTAAGTTTCCAAGCAATAGTTATTGCATATTTGGAAGTACAATGGAACAAATCCCATTTCCACCTCAAAAGTCACTACAAATTTAAGCAAACCTAATTTCAACTAACACGGGCAACTTCTAGAACTCAAAATGCAGTTGCTTTCGGAGAAAGATCTGTTACTCACTCGTAAATTTTTGATTTCAGGTAACTAAGTTTCTTAGTGACTGTTGATGCGCAAATTGTGAGTTGCACCCTTGAATTTCAGAACATGCAAGAACTCTTAATTTGCAGCTTTGTGAAGAAGTTTCATGGGTTGCAATTTGCATCAAGTTATCTGAGACACAGGGTCCAGTTTTCCATCTGACATTTTCATTATTATTTGAAAGCAATATCTAATAATTTTTCTAGATTGTGATCATTTGTCCCAGAAACAATGCCAACGTCCCCGATTTGATTTCTCACCAATTTCAATAGTAAATTAGTAGCCGTGGCTAGGCTTCATTCAATAAGGTTGATGCCGATTCTGTGGAAATTCTTTCCTTTATTGATTCTGTTAAATATTCAGTACAATGAGAATGTCAACAAGTTAAACTCTGTCATTTTTATATAGAGCTAACGTAAGCCCGACGATTCCTATTGCTACTTCCCTGATAAATATGATAACATTTGAATATATCGTGGATTCTCGATTAAATAAGAGACCAATTTCTCCAACAATGTAAATAACGATTACGTAAAGCTTTCTTTAGAAAAAGAACAGGGAAAAAATTTGCAATAATTGGTAACATTTATTTCAATTTTCAAGTTATGCGTATATACACGTATATCATTCTATATATATTTCAGAAAACAATTGTCACAGAAAATGCCAAAATAATGTACTCACTTTCCCGTGGATGAGTAGCTAAGCTCGTCGCCTTGTAATCAAGGGGTACCGGATTCAATTCCCGGTGGTTTCGATCCCATGGTAAACTGTACCTCCCCTTAGAACATAATTATTATCCCATGCAAGACAATGGCAAACCGCCTTGGATTTATCCTGCCCACAGACTTTTGGGTCAAAGACCTTAGGGCGGAACAAACATGAGCATCATCATTTTAGATCGGACATAAAAATCGATAATATATCCTTGTTTGTAACTGCTTCATGTGAAACAGAAGTTAAACAATATTTTTAAAACTTTACTTACCAGTTAATACATAATTTGGATCCTTAACATAATCGTCAGATTCTTCCAAAATCTCATTTATATCAACTTCTGTTAAGTTTGGTTTGTCTGATAGAGACATTATTTTTTGTCGTGTTTGCTCCTGGACGATCAAAAACACACTGCACAAATGCAACTGTACTCTTAACTATCAGTACTACTATATAACTATATTTTCTTAACAATGAAAACAACATTACAAAGCATTGTTGAGTGTTGGAAATTAATTTAGCTCCCTTTTGCACACAATACTTTGAAGAATAATTATTTTATACTGTGAGCCAAAAAGGCTTAAGTGATATGTGCCTCTCTGGCACACAACCAAATGCTAATAACTCAGTTATATCTTTATATCATTTTCGAATAACGTTCCAACGATAGAGATTTTTATTAAGGCGTCTTGGCACAAGAAAATTCAATCCATTATACATGTCCTCATTGCATTAACTCAAAATATGAAAATTCGCAGGTTACGCCCTTTTGGTGCTCATATATATACTGCTTGTGTGTGGGTCTCTTGAGATGAGTTTCTCACTACGCCGCTGATATGTATTTGATTTATAAACAAAAATTACTTGCAAGCAAATGAAATGTCCTTCCTGCTTCCCTGGTGGCCAGTGTATGTATAACTTTGGTGTATGTAGTCCAGGGTTCGATCCTTGGTGGGAAGTGAGTTCGAGCTTCAATGACATTAGTCTGTGCAAGTCTGTTGTAAAATAGACATATCTTGTGACTACCAGCAGTGAGCTCCATCATGGCTAAGCGTTTAGCGTACGCGCCTTTGGTCTGGGAGACCCGGGTTCGCTTCCCGGCGTATGCAAATGTGGTTCGGATTCCACGTTAATCAGAAGGTTTCGTCTCATAACGCCTCGCTGCCGAAAGGGACGTTAAACTCCAAATCAACTCAACTACCGGCAGTGTCATCACAAGAAATAAAAGTCTTATCAATAGGCTTATATTAAAAACTTCACTCTTTGATCATTTTCTTTTTCCTCTTTTTAAATTCAGAACAATCAAAATAATGCTATTCTCAAAGGACATTTGCCCGGGGCCTAAGATGTTTAGTGAATCTTAATTATGAGGGAAAAGAAAGCAAACTGAAAAACTTGGAATTTATTTACTAGAATAATGAAGATTCTTTTCAAACCCACCTTAGACTCCGTGTCGCCAAGGATGTTGAAACGTTACTCAAGCGTAACTCCAAGACTATCAGAATTAAAGAAGAAGAAATGCAGGTACAAAATGTAACCGAGAAAGAAAAGAAAAGCATAGAAATGGTACTCATCATAACGAAAATATGTCTACTTACACAAAAATGTTCTGCAGAATTTCAACACGTTTCATATCGCTAAAATCAAAAGGAACCTTGGGTTCGAGAGAAAACTGGTATTTATTGGAACCAGTTTTATCTTAACAATCTCAAGCAGGTACGACATAGGTGGGTATTTCGAGTAACGCTAATCCCTTGGTGACTGAACTACAGTACCAAAATGCAGAATGTTCCAGTGAGTAATGTTATTCAGAATGTACAATTTTAAAAGCTACACTGAATTATAAAGTTATTAACTAGGTGCAGAAATTGGTTACTAAATAGTAACCGTAAAAGATAACGAATAGTAAATATTGCACATTTCGTTAAGTTATCCATCCTTGATTAAAAGTTGCTTTTGATTCAACTACTGCGACTATCGTACAGTGCCTTGGGTAAATTGTAGTAGATCAATAAATTTGTCAACAACTTCCAGTTCGTCTCAACTGACATTCTGATTTAGAGTAACTCAACATTAAAGGGGTGCCCATCTTTTTCGTCTGCAGTCATCATCCTGAAAAATGTCACTAACATCTCAAACATTTGTGATATCTTTGATTTAGCAGTACCAAATCTTCCTTCAGGATAACCCTAATTTCAGAAAACGTGCTGTACACGGTACTAGCTTTCTACTCTATGTTGCTGCTACTCGGGCCAGAATTCTTTCGTGTACGTGTCGCACATGACAAGATAATACCTATCGCTAGACAAGCTCCACAATGAGCATAGTGAAATATGACGGAGTAACTTGTCTTTCAGGAAGTCATTACCAGAAAAATATAACAGATTTTGAGAATTTGGTACTTTCTTAACATGGAAATTACGTCCAAAATAGATTGTCATTGAAGCACCTATCTGTAGAAATATTGTATATTTAACCGCTTGAAGGACGGAAAATGGCACTAACTTATCACCATAAATATTATGACCACTTATATGTAATTTACCATGTCCACGTTCGACTCGCAGGACAGGAGCAATGAGATTTGGCATGAAAGCAGTGAGGCGTTAGTACGTACATGTAGACATTACACCCTAAATCTGTAACATATTACTTAACTTCTGTAAATTCCGCGATTATTTTGGATCTCTAATTTAGTGACATTCTTCTCGAAAGTGTAAAATTGGGTTAATATCTAGTGAGTTTATGATTCATTGCAATTCACCAATGTGCTCCTTATAAAACCCCAAAGCAATATTGGTTCTGTGAAGATGAGCATTATCCTACTGGAAGCTGCTATATACGGGTGGAAACATGGGCGACATGACATCGAAGCAATGAAAGTGTAAATAAAAGTTGAAGTTAAATTACTAATAAACTCTCAAGCCTTGTGCATATGCATTCAGAAATATACGTCTCGGTGGACTACCTTCTCGTGGTGTTAAATCCAACTCGCCCACCTCCTCCTCCCTTTGTTCTCTAAAGCAATTTGTGTGACGTAATATATTATTTCCATTTAGACGCATAAAGCAGGAACAATGTTTACAAGGTTTATAACTCTAAAACCGCCTCTTCATTCCCTTGTTCGGAAATGCCTTTTGAGAGCCTGAATAGAAAAATTCCCAGAAAAATTTTCCGGAGCTTCGTAAATGCTTCTACTTTTATCCTTTCTCTTGATGAAAGATTGGATACAACACCGAACAAGAAAGATGCTCCTTGTGAGATCTATAGAAATTGTCAATCAAGGCAGTACGTCTTGTGTTTTCCAAAGTCTGTAATACGGGTGGAGAGCTCTAAAAACTACTGGCATAAGTGAGCGTTATTGAATTTTTAATTCCGTTTTCCCAGTAACTGCAAGCGAATGTTTCGCGGGCGTCATTTGGCAGCACAGGAGAGTGTAATTCCCCATCCGTTGAGTGTGATAAATACTTATTATTTGAACAAATGTATAGTAAAGCACTGGTACGAAAAGTGAAACTCATATCGGCTGAGAATCCCCCTACCCGAACAGAATGTAAAATGATGATGCTTTTAGCAAACACCTATAGAGTTACGATAGCACATTGCTAGAGTGCTCGCATTTGGTTTCAGGAGTAGAAGGTTTGTTCCCAACCCATGTGCGTTCATAGTGGACGACATTGAGAGAGAGAGAGAGAGAGATGCTAAAAATGGAGACAAAGTACAATGATTTACATATACAAGTTCTCAGAACTCTCCTATAAACTTACTGCAAAAAAATCACACAGCATTGATATTATGACAAAAATTGTAATTTTCTGAAACAAAAGAAGAATAGTTTCCGAATTGCGAGGGTCACATCATACATGTATCGAACTAAGGTCGAATATTTTTTATAGAGAACGGGATGATTACGAAGGTAGAGAGAGATCTTAAGATATCTGGAATTCAGTATTTTAAAAAAAATAAGCTTCGAAGAGACGGGTTTCGAACTATCAACCTCTTAGCTATCAAACCATGGCTTAATCCATTCAACAACGGAGAATTCCATGCAGTTGTACCTTTCCTTTAGCTACGTTGAGAAAGTACTGGAATGGAATGTTCCAAAAGTTGACTCTGCGGGTGTGGATTCGACTTGAACGTAGATCTCTTAAAGATGTGTTACAGGGTACATAATTAACTTTCTCTTTTCAGGAACACTTTTTAGGGCACTAAAATTTTCGACAAAACTGTGTTAATTGTGTTATATTTGATTGAACCGTCGGGATAAGTACCCTCAAATACTCAGAGATAAATCACCTTTTGCGGAGCTCTGGTATTGAATGGAATATATCGCTTTGTTCATATTAGATTTTGAAAAGAAGAATTTAAATTAATGAAATGGAAATGCTCATATGAACGTCACTTGAATGCAAATATATAGCTTTAATATATAGTGAGTTTACGTTTTTATGTGTTGGATGAATGACTAATGCAGTGATACCTAAGTAGTGATACCTCGATGGTTCTAGGTTCGAGTCCTCACCGTTCTTATTGCTTGCATATTTTAGCTACACTTATACTGTGCATTTCAGAAGTTGTACTTTTAGGTAACTGCAGTCGTAGCTAGTTTAAGCCGAAATGATTTTTAAATATGAGATTTGTTATTACATAATTTTCTTTAAATTTCAATGTTTCAACTTTGATATTAAATCTTATAACTTTAACTTAACCCATTTCCGGTCGTGTTTTGGTTAAAAAAATCATACATACCCAGCAGAGACCGTACGTTATTTTCTACTGGAATGGGAGGAAACCCCGCTTTGTTAAGTAATGTCATATTAAGACCTTCGGTTCAAACAATTAAATACATCTATCATTTTATTTTGATATGAAAATGGCGCATTACCAAGGTTATGAGCAGTTGAGTTGCTTTCATTGAATGCATAGACACGAGTTATAGTGAGACATGCGCGAGATATCTCATGAACCCTGCAACAGTATGGACGTGATTGAGGAAATAAGATGAAATAAGAGGTGCAAAACTTAAAAGGAAAACTGTGCGACAAAGAATTTCCTTTGCCGAAGACAAAGTTATTTGCAGAGGTTCACTGACCAACCGTGAGCAGTCTATCATGTCTGGGCGACAGCAAGGGAAAGAAACGAATTTCCTAAACAATATTACGACTGTCCCACGCAAACTCAAATCCTTTCTTTTGGGGCCGTACAGAATAGCTGTCAAAGAATGGCTAACGGAGGACCAGATAGCGTTTGCACAGGTAAATTTTTCACGTGTGTGGGACGAAGCCATTTTTAGAGTCGAATTTTTTTTAGTGCAAAATTCAGGCCAAAGTGTTTATACCTTTGTGAAAAATTATATCTCAGAATGCGTTTCACGCTCAGAACGAATGGGATAATTGAAATGCCACTACTGGGGATGAATATGCAAGGCTGCCAACTCCGGTGGAATCTACAGGATTCCTGGTTGTCTAAACACACACAAGTATGTAAAGTTTTTGGGGATAGGAAGATTACATATTGAGTTCTACAAGCACTGTGAATTTCACTGCACTCAAGCCTATGAAACAGGGAAGTAAATCGTGTCAAATTTAGGGTTCGTACCTTCTCCGATCTTCAGACTGGCTTGATACAAGGTATACCTCTCGGAAGATAATACCGAGACCATGTGTCTTATTTCCATTGAGTGTCATTGCTATGTATAAAATAAGTGGAAGTGAATGATAGGAATTCATACATTGTGCACTATATCTCAAAAGAAAGGAATGTTTCCAGAAGAAAGTGATCATTGCACTTGCCTAACTCGTGGTATTGAAAGATACGAAATGATTGATGTGTTAGCTGAGCAGAACTACAAGATTTCCCTTACCCCCAGTGCAGCTCAAGCAGTTGAGGTAATTACTATGTATGATGCAACGTGTAATACATAAGGATGTAAATACGTTCAATTGTCGATTTCCTCATTCTCTGACAGGAATGGTTCATAGTTACCGGCCAACAGCCTAGATTCGTCTTCTTGTGAATAAAATAAATCACCCAAGAATCCAGACATCTTCGGATGTGGTGCAATTGCTTTGCCCATTCTTGAGTACCAAAGAATAAGTATGACATGGGCAAAACATCGAACTGTCCATGCTCCATTTGCACTTTGAAAAAATATCCTTTAATGCAATGGTGTCGTTCCCGAGCAATATTTTATAAAACGAAAGTGTAGTACTTCAAGCGATTACTGTGCCTGGAGTGGATATATTCACTTACAAGGCAAGGTATTTGCCTGATATGAAGCCTATCTGAGCAAAGAAGATATTACGTCCCCTAAATTTGACCAGATTTATTTCCCTGTTCCACAGGCTCGAGGGGGATGAAATTCATAGTGCTTGTAGAGCTCAATATGTAGTCTCACTCCCATAAAACCTCAACTGAGCTCGTTCCCTCTTTTGGGTAATATAAACAATATATATATATTAAAAAACATGCGAGCCTTATGAACATTTCCTTTGTATTGTTGATCCATTTTTTGCCGTGTTCCTATGAGTTATGGCCATCATTGTTTATAGGTGATGATCTTACGCCACTACCTCTTCCCACACCAAGTTGTATGCGCGCAATGGAAACGAGAAAATTGATCACTTTTGGAAAAAGCTCTTTTCGGATGAGTAATCTCGAATCCATTCAGCCGAAACCGTAGTCCATACTGTAGCTACCATTCTTCCGTCCAATGCCACAGGTGATAATACAGATGACGACGAAGACAATTGCGAAGACACTGAGAAGTGGACGTTGTCGTTGTGGATGGAAAACTCTCATTGAGGTGTACAGTTGTTGACATTGTGTGTGCTGGTAATCAGTGCTGGTATCAAACTAGTCTTTTCAAATATTGTGTGCATAGTATCTGCTAACATTCCTGACAATTCTGTTTAAATAGAAGCGTATCTTTCGAGGAAACCTTCACGACTTGTTTAATAGCATCACGAACACCATATCCCAAGTTAACATTTTTCGCCCTAATCAAGTACTCCGAATCTGTTACATTAATGTTAGCAATATATGTAACTTTAACCAGTACATTGTGTTTAACGTATCTATTCCTTATAGATGCCATTATGTTTGAGAATTGTGAAAACAAGAAAGAAACCATGGGATGTTCGGTCTGAAATGCCTTCAAAAATGCTTCAACTTCAAGGCAAACAATTTTAAAACCATAATTTTAGACCAATCATTTCATCTTCAAGAATACTTTTCATAGTTTCGTAGCTTGAAGATTTTGGTTCTTTTTTCTCTCTCTTAGCTACGTCAACATACTTAATTAACTGATTAGGTTTTATAGCCGTTTCAAATCATTACTTACATTATGTAGAGCACACGTTCAAAATTCGAATATAACTGGCCAATCATCTATATATTTCCTTTAAGTCCCCGCAGAAACATAACATTTGGTACATCCACCGAGCGTGCAAAAGACGCCCCAAGTCAAATGACTGAAAGTTTTCTTGGAACGCGACTAATAAATCTGTTACTGTAGAATGACCTAAGAACGATGATCCAAAGTGCTTACTAAGAAACTCCTTTCCCTTGTTACTCTGAAACCTAATTATGAAGTACATTTGTTCTATTTGGTTTGATTTATTAAAGTTTGTACCAAATGAAATACTAATCCAATCACTATTAGCTGCAACTATTATTATTTGTTTCAAGAAATTCGGTGCTATACCAAGGGCGATACAATAAGTCATTTTTCCCTCCAAATTGGGATCTCCTTGGATATGTAACGGTCAAGAAATATAATGGGGAAAACGTTCGATATTCGGCCAGCTGCAGAAAGCACTAATGAACATGAAATAACTGCAAGTATCATAATATTTCGGCCTTCGTTGATTTTTCCTTTGTAAGATATATTTCCATTCCAAGGCTTGTAGTATTTGTAAACAGTCCAGAAACTGAAGCATTACACGTTAAGTCCTGCGAATTGTCATTACAAATTGAAGCACGTATCACTTTATTTTCTTGACATACTGACTTCGTTCTCTCTTTGTGAAGCATAAATATCTCAAAACCGTATGATTTTGCACAACCCACAATGACCATATGTTTTCTGCTTTTCATATGGCTATCTTGAACTTGTTTCCTATGTAGCTGAGAGAATCTGTTTTTTTTTTGTTTTTTTTTTTTTTGTTTTACAAATTTAAGAATAAAATGAAATTTCATCAGGCTTGGAAGACAGAAGCAAGGAAAGTAACTCAGTTTCCAAGGCATTGAGAATTGAACGAAGATAACTTACACTTCGAGGATGCCATAAAGTGAGTTTCGTTAACGTGTGAAAACAAACTTAAAAATACGCAATTATAGTATCCAAAATTATAAACGTGTCGTTTCGGATCTCAACATATCACAGACCAACCGTATCAGTCTCGAAATTGGGATCCTACCAACTCTGCTTGACTGTCAATGGAAACAAAGAACAGCCAACTAAGAAAGAAACAAGATCCTGTTCTCGAAACATGCAACGCAGAAAGAGAGAAAAAAGAAAGAACACAATTCTAGTTTTAAAGAAGAAGAAGAGAACTTTGTTAATTAAAATAATGTTAATTTCAATCAAATGCTTCTGTATATTCAGCTTCCCACAATGTTCCAAAATGAAATTCAGATGTTTAGATAAATAACCGTAGAAGGATACACTGTATAGTGTAGATTCATTATCTAACAAACTTAATGTTCATTTATCACAGAAATCAGTTATCACAACATATACCGGGAATATAGAAAAATATGGATATCTGGTAAAAAAAAAATAGCCATTTCAAACACAATTTGCGTCTGAATGGTAATTCTCACAGTGACCACCGGCACATCCTGTAAGGTATTAAACCTTGCCAAACGAACAGATGGGTCAGTTATACTTCAGCGATCGGTCCGTGCAGGTTATCGTGAATCTTGTCTGAGCTGACAGAGTTCCAAAGAGAGCAAATTATGGATGCGCGTATGATGGGAGCTTCCATAATGAAACGTTTGGAACAGATCCCACTGTCGAATATCATGTCTGCCTACGACTATACCGGATAATTGCATGAACGAAGCATCAGAATGGACACAAGTGTATGTTGCGTGACAGAGACAGACGCACAATGAGTAGTATTGTGACCAAGCAGAAGATTACCACGGAATCAAAAGTTACAGATGAGCTGATTACAGTGCTTACCAACTCTGTTAGCATCAGAATGGTCAAACAGAACTCCACAAGCAGTTTAATTCTGGAAGATCTGCGTTTTCCAACCACTCGTTACTGTTGACAGTGCTGTTGTGGGGAGGCAGTGGTGCAACGCTCAGAAAAACTTGACAATGAAGCAGTAGAAGACTTTTCGGTAGGAAGAATCTTCCTTTATATTGCTTCCAATTGAAGACTTTGGGGTAAAAACACGCCAAGTCCATAAAGTAAAAGTGTAAAGGAGGAAGTTTCACAAGGGTTTCTCTTCATCTGATTGTCTTCAAACTTGACACCTATATATTGGACCAAAAATAAATCGACATGTATTGTTTGTTTCTTCCGGAAAATAAGATGGTCCCCTTGTTTAAAATATCTACTTTAAAGAAACGAAACTCTGGCGTTGCAAAGATGATTTCAAAGTAGGAAATAAGGGTTTTGTCGTTTCTTCGAGAAAAGGGTTGCTGTGGTAATGCCCACTTAACACACCGCATAATCCTTATTGAAATTGGATTTCAGTGGAATTTCTTAAAACCGTGATCTTTTGTAGATATAGTGTTAGTAAGAAAAAGTTTCAATGGGCACAATGACAAATCACTGACCAGTTGGGCACTACAGGGCCAATTTTGAAAACAGCCGAAACTAGTGATATTCTGAATTTCGGTAAAAATAATGACTGCAACCGTGATATGGTGTAGATATTGTGATCCTGGGGTAAGGTCTTAATGGGAATAACCACCAATCACTGTCCGTTTGGAAACTATAGGTCTATTTTTAAGAAAAACAGGTTACGTTATTTTCAATTCGGTGGAATTACTTGAAACCGTGATATGTTGTAAATATTGTAATCCTGAAAACAAGCCTCAATTGGTGCAGACACAATTCAATGGCCGTTTGGCCACTAGAGGGCCTCTTTTGAAAACAAAAAGATTTCGGTGGAATTATTGGAGAATATGAAATATTGTAGATATTATGATCGTGAGAAAAGGTGTCACGATGCACAGCTACCAATCGCTGGCCATTTGAACTACGGGGTGAATATTTTTTAAACAACAGAAGGTAAGGATAATATCGAATTTTGGTAGAATTTTATGAAACCCTGAAAAGTCCTATCCCATAACGGGGAAACGTAATGGGGAGGGTACCGGTCAATATCATTTAAGCATAGACAACATTCAGATGTTCATCTTCCGGGACAAATGAAAACCCTGGAATGTACTAGACAATTTCTCTCAAGTTTTAATACCTACAATATATATCACAGTTTCATTAATCTAAACCAAATCCAGAATACCGTTACCTTCAGCTCTCTTTTAAATGGCCCTGTAGTGGACAATTGGGCAAAGTGGATGCTATGGTTGTGCAAATTCGGACGTTTTCTCTGGATCACAATATGCACAACATATCACGGTTACAAGCAACTACACCGAAATCCATAAAACGTCACCTTCTGTCTCTTTAAGTGGCACTGTAGTGGGAAATTGTCAGTGATTTTTGGTTGTGCCCATTGAGACTTTTTCTCAAGACCACAATACCTACAACATATCAAGGTTTCAGTAGATTTTTACCGAAATTCAGAATATCACTATCTTCAAAAAAGTGGAACTGCACTAGCCAAATGATAAGTGATTGGTGGCTGTGCCCATTCTTCTTCTTCTCAGGATCATAATATCTACAACATATCACGGTTTCTGTCATTGTTTTTACCGAAATTCAGAATATCATTATCTTCGGCTGCTTTCAAAAAAGTGGCTCTGTAGTAGCCAAACAGTCAGGGAATTGCGGTGTTGCCCATCGAGATCTTTTCTCAGGAACTCAATATCTACCACATATCAAGGTTTTAAGCAGTTCCAGCAAAATCCAATTTCTGTAAGAATTATGTGCAGTCCTTTGTCATTTCGAAAGGGGCATAGCCCCTGCAACCCTTGTCTCGCAAAAACGACAAAACCGTATTTCCTACTTTGAAGTCATCTTTCATCGCCAGAGTTTTGTTTCATTAAAGTTGCCCTCTTAAACAAGGGGACCAATTTTTGAAAAGGGGCCCTTTGTCTTTTTAAGTTATTTTCCAGAAGAAGCAAAAATACATGTCGATTTATTTTTAGTCTCGTACATAAGTGCCAAGTTTGAAGAAAATCGGATGGAGAGAAACTCTTGTGTAATTATATCCTTTACACTTTACACTTAACGGGGTTTGCCCCAAAGTCTTCAATTAGTCGTCGAGGTCATGTGGGGAGACCGTCAGCACAAGCTTACGATACCAAGGTTATGACATGACCGTGGTTCAGTAATGATTTGGGCAGTCAAATTCTGGTTTTCGTCCGGACCGGTCACCACCATGCATGGACATGTTACTGCCAAGGATTGCATAGCCATTTAAGTGCCCAGCTGCACCTCATACTGCAAACTTTGTTCCCAGATGGTAAAGTGTGTTTCAAGACGATAGAACAGCAGATCAAACAGTTCATATCGTCCAGGACTGGCTTGGTAAGGAGAAAATGAAGTGCAACACCTACCATAGCCACCACAGTCGGTAACCCTAAAGTCATTGAGCTTTGTGGTCATTTCTGGAAATCAAGGTGAGAGCCCGCTATCCACCCCCGTCTACCGACCGGTGTCTTTAACTACTTGCAACTGCTTTGGCAGAAAAATGGTATACCATTCATTTGACAACCATACGCGACCTGTATTAATACATTTCCCGTCGACTGCAGACCAGTCTGTGTGCCAAAGTTGGTCCTGCTCGCTACTAATAAAGGTTATCTGTAATTTGTAAAGTGTTTCCATCCCTTCCCCACCTCCCGATGTATATATTTTTTCTTTCTTTTCATATAAGGAATCACCTAACAAAGTTTGTCTGTTGAGTTACTTACCATAATGTAGATACATATATATATATATATGTATCGGTTGGTTCCAAAATTGACAAATTGAAAGAGGGGTCAAGTGGTATATCGTTTGAAAGCTCTTGTAAAAAGAAAGAAGCTACAACAAGTCCCGATTCTCTACGATCACCCTATGCAACATGGCTGCGAGTCAAAATGTCATCAAAAGTTGCATTGAAAAAAATATGGCAATCCCTTTAAATCTAAAACGGGCAGCCAGACGAAAAAGCAAGAAGAAACAAGTGTCTCGTTCTTTCAAAAGTACAAAATATTACGGTAACCAGTCCCAGATATCCATCCAATGTCCACCTCCAAATTAGCAGTTGTTTGGTTGTGCTGGTGGGAAGACCCTTAACATTTTGAACAGCTATATTTCCTTGCTAACATACGTTTTCCGGTTACAATAATACAGAGAGTGTTCAGTCCTCTTTCGTGACACAACTGAAAAGTGTTGTCTTGTCTCGTCTCGTAGTCAACACTGGTAACATACGCAATATGGAAATTGAAGCGTTATCGTGGGCAGGTAAGCATATTATATTGAAACGTCTAACGATGTTTTAAGAATTAATTTACCATCGCATAACGTACAAAGGATATATCATATTTACCTTGGAGACGGCTACTGTCCGTTATGTAACAGATGTACACTTCACACAGCACGTTTTACATCACGTTTTACGGAAATATCGTCCATGTACAGCAAGACAACGGCACAGACGGCGATAAGAATTATAGCTCTCATCTTCAAGTTCTGCCTCTCCCAAGCTTCGAAATGTGGTCATTATACGTTGCCTCATATCTTCTGGTATAGTTGGTATATTCGTGTAAACAAGCTCTTTGAGTCGACCCCAGAAATAATAGGCCATGCGCGTAAGGTCTGGAGAGCGAGGAAGAAAAGGAGTATTGGACCCTCTTCCTAACCAACGGTGCGGAAATAAAGTATTTAATGCACCTCTGCATATACAAGCAGCACGTGCTGGACAACCATCCAATTGCATCCACATATTACGCCGCATATGAAGTGGGATGTTTTCCAGCAGTTGCGATAGATGTTCTGTCAAGAATTGATGGAACAGGGCCGACGTTAAATTTACATAAATAAACCAGGGTCCAATTACATGTGTTCCAATAATAACACCGCACACATTGATGCTCCAACGTCTTTGTCGGTGGATGTGTAGTGTCCAGTGCGGATTCTCCGCAGCCCAATAATGCGCATTGTGTAGGTTGACATGACCATCACTTGTAAATATTGCTTCGTCTGTCTACATCACGTACATACTGAAAACGTTGGGTTTGTCCTCAATTTCTGACGGGCCGAATTACAAAACTGGAGGCGCTTATTACGCTCGGCATCTGTTAGCATCTGGCAGAAGGAGGCATGATACGGGTGGCGTTTATGCTTCCACAGTATACGCAGTACACTTGTTTGACTAATTTCCCTATCTCGGGCAATATCTCTTGACGATGCACTAGGACCTACTTCGACAGCACCCAGAACATCAATAATGACATCGTTGTCATCTACAATCGGAGCATGTTTGTAACCGCCATATTGAAAAGGTATGCGCCCTGTTTGTTTCAGTCTACTTGTTAACCGTCGAAGTACATTATGGGAAATTGATTGTCGCTGTGGGAACTTTGCGTTATAAATTCAGGCTGCAGCTCTATAGTTTTCTCTACATTCCTCTAACACCATTAACATGTGAAATTCCTCCCCGTTCATATATGACATTGTTCGAATACAATGCTAGCTTTAGCCGACACTGCGCTAACACACGATATTAGGGTAGTACGTGCCACCTTCTACAATGAAATGGAAGCCTTCTGACACACACGCACACACACACAGAGAGAGCTATATTCGTAACGTGTATTACTTTTGTACAGCACAAGTACTTCACTACAATTCGTACTAACGAACCTTCGCCAAAGCCTGCTCAACTTACTGTGGAACAAACTGTGTTGCAGCATACCTCACGCTCGTTCCTTTTAATTCAAGGTTGTCTGCGACTGTTTTCCTCGAAAGGCGTATGTTTTGTACAACAAACACAAACCAGCAAACAACACAATCCAGTTGCAATAATCGTTATCAAAAATGTGTATGTTTATTCATTTCGGTATTTCATTTGACGTTATTCGTTTTACGACATTAATGCCTCATGAATTTGACTTTTACACGACGCATAGGGAAGAAAAGGACAGGTAAGGACAGGGCTGCAACCTTGCGTCAATCCCATTATTCGCCTGTTGTTACTGAGTAACACTGAGATTAAGATACGTATACAGACGAAGCAGGCTGTGACATCATTCAAACCTAGGTCGGGAATTAGGGGAAAATGCATTTTCGAACGGAAATAACACAATAACGCGGAGAGGATCGCAACGTGACACTCGGCGATTGGTATGATTTATGCGTCATTGGATATCACACGGCAAGTCCAGAATACATATCTATTTATAAAGGCGTTTTGGGTTCTGGGTTGAATGCGGGCAAATTCACATATCCATGCTGTCTTTCCTATTCGCATTACCACAAAGTATGAATCTTAGCATAAATCTTATGAAAATATGTTGTCTACACACAAGAAGAGCCGTAACTCAATTGAAGGCTTTGGGGCAAAAACCCGTCGCTTCCAAAAAGTGAACGTGAAAGCGATAAAGCTTTACAAGAGTTTCTCTTCATCCCATTTTCTTCAAACTTGACATATTCTTCAAACAATTACTCGACCAAAGTAATTGGACATGTATTTTTGTTACCTTTGGAAAATAGGTTAGGGGAGAATATGTTTAAAGAGAGTCCTTTGATTGAAAGGGCACAATTAAAAAGAAGAAAACTCTTCAGATGTAAATATGATTTCAATGTAGTAAATACGTGTTTTGTCGTTTCTGCGAGAAAAGGGTTGCAAGAGGCAATAGTCGCCATCGAAATGACGAATTTGCCGATATTACTGCAAGCGTCCACAAAGTAACTCCGGATATATATATATATATATATATATATATATATTTACATCAGCTAATGCTTCTGGCAACAAATACTATTCGAAGCTTTCTTGCACCCACTGGAAAACGTGAAGTATATTAATATTTATTTGCATATATTGTTATTGTAGACTGTTCCCATAATGCCCACCGACTTCGATTTTACAAAATTTGAGAAATAAATTTCACTTTTTATTTAGTGGTCAATTTGAAGGCATTTTGTTATACTACCATTAAGAAACCCATATACATCATATTACTAATCAATCATTATGGAACAATCTCATGTGTGACACGCAGCAGTGGTACCAATCTTTGAAAGTTTCATATACAACTTTTTTCTTTTTTCTTTTTTAACTGATTTTGTGAGTAATGGTGCATTCAGTATAAAGGTACAACAAGATATTCTCTTTCTCTCTCTCTGTCCCTGTGTGTGTGTGTGTGTGTGTGTGTGTGTGTGTGTGTGTGTGTGTATGTGTGTGTTTCTAGTTTCCGGCGTAAGCGTGTGGATACTACCAGGTATACTTTCGTGTGTACAAATGCTAGTGTGTGTGTGTGTGGCGCGTGTATATGAACTATTAATTGGGATCGCGTAGTGGAACTTATCAATATTAGTACGTACATACAAACGGCTGTTACTTCACACGATAACTTTGGACGTATGCGAATTTTTAAATTCTGCTTTTTGCAATAAATAAGTAGAGTGATTCCTCTCGAGGGAGTTCCCCTAAATGGTAGCCCCTACCATGTCCAATTAAATCACAAATTTCCGCAATCGTTTCTACATTGTTTGTACAGAAATGTACAGGACAAATTTTCGTTTGTACACTATTAGGGACGCCGCCAGAACGAAAACAAATTGGGGCTGTTTAACTGGTACCCCCCCCCACCAACATGTTCTATTCAATCACTAATTATCGCAATCGTTTGTACTTCGTTTGTACAGAAATGTGCACCCGAAATTTTCGTTTGTACATAATTAAGGGCGCCGCCAGAACAGAAAAAATGGGGGCTGTCTAAGTTGTAGCCCCCCCCAAAACCAATTCAATCACAAGTTGTCGCATTCGTTTGTGCATCGTTTGTACAGAAATGTGCAGGCGAAATGTTTGTTTGAACAAACTTAGGGGCGTCGCCAGAACGAAAACAAAGTGGGGAGCTGTCTGAGTGGTAGCTCCCCCCCACGATGTCCAATTGAATCACAAAGTATCGCAATCGTTTGTACATTGTTTGTACAGAAATGTGCCCGCCAAATTTTCGTTTGTACACTATTAGGGGCGACGCCAGAACGAAAACAAATTGGGGGCTGTCTAGCTGGTAGCCCCCCACCAACATGTCCTATTCAATCACAAATTATAGCAATCGTTTGTACTTCGTTTGTACAGAAACGTGCAGGCGAAATTTTTGTTTGTACACAATTAGGGGCGCCGCCAGAACAGAAAAAAATGGGGACTGTCTAAGTGGTAGCCCCCCCCCCCCCACCATGTCCAATTGAATCACAAATTGTCGCAATTGTTTGTACTTCATTTGTACAGAAATGTGCAAACGAAATGTATGTTCGCACGCAATTAGGGGCGCCGCCAGAACGAAAAAAATTGGGGGCTGTCTAAGTGGTAGCCCCCGACCATGTCCTATTCAATCACAAATTGTCGCAATCGTTTGTAGTTCGTTTGTACAGAAATGTGCACGCGAAATTTTCGTTTGTACATAATTAAGGGCGCCGCCAGAACGAAAACAAAGTGGGGTTGTCTAAGTGGTAGCCCCCCCCCCATCATGTCCAATTGAATCACAAATTGTCACAATCGTTTGTACTTCGTTTGTACAGAAATGTGCAGGCAAAATGTATGTTCGTACACAATTAGGGGCGCCGCTAGAACGAAAACAAAGTGGGGGACTGTCTAACTGGTAGCCCCCCACCAACATGTTCTATTCTATCACAAATTATCGCAATCGTTTCTACTTCGTGTGTACAGAAATGTGCAGGCAAAAGTTTCGTTTGTACACAATTAGGGGCGCCGACAGAACAGAAAAAGGGGGCTGTCTAAGTGGTAGCCCCCCCCACCATGTCCAATTCAATCGCAAATTATCGCAATCGTTTGTACTTCGTTTGTACAGAAACGGGCAGGCGAAATGTTTGTTTGTTCACAATTAGGGGCGCCGCCAGAACGAAAACTAAGTGGGGTGCTTTCTAAGTAATACCTCCCCACCATGTCCAATTGAATCACAAATTGTCGGAATCGTTTGTACTTCGTTTGTACAGAAACGAGCAGGCGAAATGTTTGTTTGTACACAATTAGGGGCGCCGCCAGAACGAAAACTAAGTGGGGCTGTCTAAGTGGTAGCCCCCGACCATGTCCAATTCAATCACAAATTGTCGCAGTCGTTTGTACGTCGTTTTTACAGAAATGTTCAGGCAAAATTTTCCTTTGTACACAATTAGGGGCGCCGCCAGAACGAAAACAAACTGGGGGCTCTCTAAGTGGTAGCTTCCCACCAACATGTCCAATTGAATCACAAATTTTCGTAATCGTTTGTACATCGTTTGTACAGAAATATGCATGCGTAATTTTCGTTTGTACACAATTAATGGCGCCGCCAGAACGAAAACAAAGTGGGACTGTCTAAATGGTAGCCCCCACCATATCCAATTCAATCACAAATTATATCAATCGCTTGTACATCATTTCCACAGAAATGTGCAGGCGAAATTTTCGTTTGTACTCTATTAGGGGCGCCGCCAGAACGAAAACAATGTGAGGGTTTGTATAAATGGTAGAAGCATTAAAAAAATGTGTCATATTTATGGAGTATTTTTCTAACAGGACTTTGTTCACACTATTGTGTGGTTTGGTTTGTTCACACTATCGTGTGATTCACTATATTGATCTTATCCTAACAATGATGGAATTAAATGTTTTTCTTTTTATATTTATATTTATACTTACAATCATTATTGCTGAGTTAGTTTTTCACTCCTCGGCTCTTATTATTAAACTTATTCATTATTTCTTACGTGAACTGAATCCTTATGAGAAAAATGTATTTTTTTCTTTCTATCTTGCGCAGAAACCGTTATTCTCATCTCGTACAGGAAATTGATAAGTGGAAGATATAACAAATCCACAAAGTAGACTGTTAAAGGGAATATTATAACACAGTATTTTGTTTTATATGATCATCTGCATTAAACTCATTTTGCAGAAACTATAGAATGCACGTTGAAGTATTTTGGTGCATTCAGCATTCTGATTTACGAGTAGAGTTGCTAACTGGCCGGTATTTGCTGTAATTTTGATTAAGGCCGGTGACCGGTACAAACTTCCTATTAGACCCCTTCTGACCGGTATTTTGGAATCTGCAATCCAGAATATAACATTGAACATCGAAATTTTTCAACAGTGATTTTACAAACACAAATTTCCGTTGTATTATACATTATCGATATTTTTTTAACGTATGGCAGTTTTTTTTATTTATTTAACATAACAAATTTGATAACACTTATATTTTATTGTAAAAGAATTTTATTCATTTATTGAGAGTAGAAAATGACTTTTTAAAGCAATTTCCTTTGTTTGAAGTGAAGTTTATAGAATAAATTTCATTTTATGAATCAACTATTGTTACATAAAGATTAATATCCAGTATTATTCATCTGTTTCGATAATTTTAAACAAGTGGCAATTGCTGGTAAATACAATAACGATCAATACAGTCTTCAGTTTCTCATTTGTACAGAGAATTTTGAGGGTGTGCCGGTAATTTTGTTTTCCTGAGTTGGCAACCTATTTACGAGGTTTTGTTTCAACTCTGCTACGTAGTGGCTCCGTACTGACACTCCGCATGCAAATAAGTATGTAAGGCTACCATACGCCCCGGTTTCTTAAAATTTGTCCCGGTGTGCAGAAATTTTCCTTCTTGTCCTGTTTTTTTTCTTTATTATTATTATTAATTACATATCAAAATTTCTGAAAAGATAATAAAATCGACTTATTCCTTTTGCTTTCAATTCCGACAATACTATAGGAACAATTTCATTCTAATCTTTATTATTATTGCAATCGCTGCTTCCCCGGATATAACATGCAATGTTTAAATCCTCCTAAGTAGCACTCTTATCACTAAAAGTAAGAATGTATACCCCGAGGTGGCAACAAATTCTTGTGACGTTGCAGACCAGCCCCGAAAACACATTTTTTTTCTGCTTCAGAAAAACAATTATGCAAAATGCTTTCTTTTAGTTCGCATTTTAGGTTAACAAAAATAAATCAGCCTATTGAAATTTTGAAACAACTTCATAAATCTGGATATTTTTCTTTATAGACATGTAGAGCATATAAAGGTGGTATGCGTAATAATATTGAAAATATAATTTTTGCCTAAATATTGTATGTTCACTGATTGCATTTATATTGTACAACAGCTTCTAGCTTCTATAATAATGTTTAGCACTGTTGATTAAGTATGGACAGTGGCGTATTTACGATTTTGTTTCGGGAGGGGCTTTGCTAACTTCCGGGGGTGCTTTGCCTGAAAATATGAAAATTCTGCAAGATATTTCATGTACTTTACTATACTAAGTAAGATTTCGGTGGGGGGCTTGAGCCCGGAAGCCCTCCCCCTAAATACGCCACTGAGTATGGACTATATTAATACATTATTTTAAGTTGTATAACTAGTGCGATACTGTAGTAAAATTCGAAAGATAAAATTAATACAAAATGCAATATTTATTACTAATTTGTAAGATGTCCCGTTTTTTTCTGTTTTCAAAGAGTATGGTAGCCTTAAAGTATGCTAAACCATACAAAATAAATTGTACTGTAAATAGTACCCCTCTGATAGTGCTCTCAAACGGGTCGGGTTACGGGTCGGGTTGTCGGGTCGGGTCAGTCGGGTTAGCTCGTGTCGGGTCACTCGGGTCGGGTCGTCACATTCTTCACTTATTTTCTATACGGAATACTATAAAGAGCTTTGTTGTGGAATTCAATTCGAAGTTGGTGAATGAATGATAAATGTGACTAATTGAAGGTGAAATAGTAATAAAATTTTAATTTTACCCTATATTAACTAATTGGTATTGTAATTGTAATTAATATTACTACTGACTTTTTTCCTTTCTGCGTTTCTATGTCAAGTTAAATGTCACATTAAGTGAAAATGAAAGGAAATATCTAGTTAACGTCCCACGTTATGCACCAACGCTAAGAGAGACAGTGATGATGAGAAATAATTGAAGTGGTTGAATGAAGAAAGTGGGAGGAAATGGGAGAACACCGAGAAAACCCATGCACATGGGGTTTGTCCACCAGAAAACTTACTTGGTACGAGCTGGAATCAATACCCATGGACCTTCGGATCAAACATCTGCCTTTGGGCAGGACACATTATTATTATTATTATTATTATTATTATTATTATTATTATTATTATTATTATTATTATTATTATTATTATTAATATTATTATTATTATTATTATTATTATTATTATTATTATTATTATTATTATTATTATTATAACTTTAAGAGTGCCCAAGAAAGTTCCGCCGCCTTTTCACCAACACCTTCGAACATTGGTATGTAACCTAAGACGTACCTGGAATATCAAAAATCGTCTCCATCAGCTTCGACGACCTTCTGAAAACGTTCTGGAAGGCCATGGATTCCATCGCAGTCGAACTTGGTGGGACGTGAAGTGAAGAAGATATCAAGTGCATATTGAACCTCTACTAGCTGTTTGAATTGGCGTTCTCTAAGGTGATTGTCCAAGGAATGGAACAGGTGGTAATCGGACGGTACAATGTCCGTGGAGTATGGCGGATCCAATAGTGTTTTCCATCCAAGGCGTAGAATGATGTACTGGGTCATTTTAGCCACGTGGGGCTTAGCGTTGCCTTGTAACAAGAGGACCCCTTTGCGATTCAGAACTGCTGGATCCAGACAGTACACAGTGACAGTACACAGTTGCATTGATGATCTGACCAGCTGGTAGCAGTTCCCGATGGACGATACCTCGAGCAGTCCACAAAATGCACAGGAGAACCTTATTCTGGCGTGGTGCTGGCTTGGGCTGTTTTTGAACCGGTTCATGGGATGCTAACCAACAATGACGGCGCCGTGGAGCTTCGTACAGGACCCACTTCCCATCACATGTCAACACCCTGTTCAGAAATTGCTCCTTCCTCAGACGAGACACCAAAGAAACACAGGTGTCTGCTCGCGTTGCTTTCTGGCTCCAAGTCAAATCATGTAGGACCTATCAACACAACTTGCAGTGCTTCCCAAGTTGATGGT
This sequence comes from Thermobia domestica, assembly GCF_964235325.1. Lineage (NCBI taxonomy): Eukaryota > Metazoa > Arthropoda > Insecta > Zygentoma > Lepismatidae > Thermobia > Thermobia domestica. Next base: position 77,185,711 of record NC_137461.1, read on the forward strand.
GGTGGTGCAGAATGGTTTCTCCACTTACACTGAAAGGTAGTACCAGTTCCTCACATGTCTGTCTTCGCCTCAATTGCTGCCCGAAGATCTTTATTTTGAACATCTGTTTGTCTTCCGGCACGTGGTGCGTCTTCGAGTGTTTCGTCACCGTCCTTAAACCGTCATACCACTGCACTCTCCGCGTAGTCACGACACCCTCACCAAAGGCCTGTCATATCTTCCGCTCCGCGGAGCAGCAATTTGAACTCGTACAGCAAACAAGCCCTTATGACGCTCTGTGAAGGCCCCATGTTCACTCAGTCCTTACGCACGTTCACGGTGCATCTGAACAGCCACAACCAAGTAGTATGTTGGATATACTCACTAGTGTTGCTCACGAGACCTGGTTTGGGGCATTCTCGTTTCGCAAATGTGTCGTGAAGGTAGTCTCGTCTGGAAAAGTGCATATGTTTCTATTGAAAGAGCTCTGTCTCATCTCGTACCCTTTCATGAAAATTCTGTCTCGTCTCGTCTCGTCCAACAACTGACCTTCACCTTATATCCATTCGCATTCAACTCATGGTGTGAGGGCCAATTGAACACAGACCTCCACAAAGAGACAGAACTTTCTTGATCACCTTCAGATTATTATTATTATTATTGCTGGAGTAGTGATTTGACTTTCTCCGCAATAAAATACTTGCTAATTTTATATAACGTTGCAAATATCTTCTAGATAAATTAATCAAGAAAAAATAAAAGGTAATTCCCTACAGAATGATATTTCAGTGCAATTAGTTCCTTATGATTCTATCAGACAGCAACGCTGTTTTTAAATAGAAAAATCGGAATGTTAACGTGATGAAATTGTTGTTTGTTACACAGCAAAAAATATTAAAAGAAGTTCTATATACATTCCTTACTAGAAAATAATGTTGTCTTCAGAACTTTTATTCTTTTAGCCTTCAGAACTTGTCTTCAGAACTCAGTCAAATTTTATTTTGACTTTTGAACTTGATTGCCTAAATTTTAACCTTGGAAATTTGGATGTGGAGTAAAATAAAGAAGGTTAGCAGGGTAGAGAGGAAAACGAATAAGGAAATGCTGAAAAAATGCAAGAAACGAGAGCAATATTAGACGATATAAGGAAGTGAAAAATGGACGGATCACAAGTTTTGATCTTGCTAAGGGATTGCATTCTGAGGGATGTAGTAAAGGGGGTGATATCAGGAGAGCGAGAGTGTGTAAGAAGGTTGGAATTGATAGATTGTAATAAGGAGGGTGGTACTTTATGTTGGGTTGCGAGGCAGATATTAGCGGGAAATCGCAAAAATGGAAGCTTCTTACCTAATTCACGGAAACTGGCCTGTTTATTAATGGGAGAACACTGAGGAGGAGGAGGAGGATAATTATACTACAAGTAAAAAAAGCCGAAACAATGGTTTATGCATAAGAATTGGTCAGCATTTTTTTTCTGGTGGCAGTTTTGTAAAGTTCTAGCTCTCTCAAACTGGTTAGATTGTAAGTTCAAGTCACTCGGGTCGGTTGTCGGGTTAACTCACCTCGGGTTGGTTCACTCGGGTCACTTTGGGTCGGGCCAATCGGGTCAGCTCGGGTCGGGTTGTCGGGTCGGGTCAGTCAATTTGGGTCACGGGTGGGGTCGGGTCGGTCTTCAACACATATAATTTCCACGAAAATTACAATATACCACGGTTTATACCTCATTGGACTTCCAATAAAACGTTTTCAATGATGTGTACACCATGTCACCATTTTTGTATGAGGGAATGTCTAGAGGGATTTTGTTGGAATTTGATGGAGTGTAGATTCCTGTGTGTGTGTGTGTGTGTGTATGTATGTATGTATGTATGTATGTGTGTGATACCTTACAGGAAACAAGATGTCGAGGAAGTGTGTAAATAAACCGGACAATTTCTGTTATGTATGTGGGGAGCTGATATTTAAATCACAACGTCGATGTTTTACTCCACTTGTGAGGAAGTGTTATCAGTTATATTTTGGTTGCTGTGTAGGAGACCAGGATAAGAACTGGGTTCCTCACTACATTTGTTGTACTTGCGTGAAACGTCTGACTGGGTGGGCAAATGGTGGACGAAACATGTACTTCGCAGTACCGATGATCTGGAGGGAACCAAAAGATCATTCTTCAGACTGCTACTTTTGTATGACACAGATAAAAGAAATAAGCAGTAAATCTAACCACACAGTACAGTACCCTAATTTGCATCAGCAATTAGGCCAGTTCCACACAGTGCAGAATTACCTGTACCGGTACCTCCTCCTCATCTTACGGTAAATGAGGATTACGTACTTGAGGCAACTATTGAAGTTCCAAATGAAGATGATGATCCTACTTATGTAGGAAGCACATCTACATTGGATTCCCATCTGATAACTCCGGGTGAACTAAATGACCTCATACGGGATTTAAAACTCTCCAATACACAGACAGAACTTCTTGATTCTAAACTTAAGGCTGGAACTAGTTTTAAGGCTGTCCTTTTGCACAATAGCAACAAATTTCCTTCAGTGCCTTTGGCTTATGCAACTAATATGAAGGAAACCTATGAAAAGTATGAGATAGTGTTAGAAAAAATTCAGTATGAGAAATACAAGTGGACCGTTTGCTGTGATTTACATGTCATTTCTTTGTTAATGGGTTTGCAGCTTGGTTATACGAAATATTGTTGTTTCCTCTGCGAATGGGACAGCAGGAACAAAGCGGAACATTACATCAAGAAGGAATGGCCAACGCATGTATTAACTCCTGGACAGAAGAATGCTGTTTATTCCTCACTGGTGAGCCCTGATTAGATAATTCTACCTCCTCTTCACATAAAGTTGGGGCTCTTCAAAAACTTTGTTAGGGCAATGGACAAAAGTAATGCAGGATCTTGTTACCTCAAGGAAAAAATTCCTCGGGTTAGTGACGCTAGGGATTTTTGTAGACTCTCAAATAAGATGTTTGATTCGTGACCAAAAATTTGAGGATCTCTTAACTCTGGTTGAGAAAGCAGCTTGGTGTTCATTTAAATGTTTAACAGAGATTTTTTTAGGAAACAAGAAAGCCCCAAATTACCGTGAAATTGTGAGTGATTTCCGGCAATCATTCAATGAAATGGGTTGCAACATGTCCCTTAAAGTTCACTTTCTAGACTCCCACCTGCATTTCTTTCCTGAAAAGCTTGGTGCTGTTAGTGATGAGTATGGGGAACATTTTCATCAGGACATTTCCTCCATGGAGAAGAGGTACCAGTGACAGTGTAGTTCAAAAATGCTAGCTGATTACTGTTGGACACTTAAGAGATGTTCCAGAAACCAAACACAGAAGAAAGTTGACAACTGAAACATATTAGTTGAGGTAAGTAAGTGTCCATTTATTAAGAAGATAGCACTCACTTCTTTTGTATTATTTATTAAGTAGATATAAAATGGTGACACGGTGTATACATCATTGAAAATATGTTTTATTTCAAATCCAATAAGATATAAACCGTGCTTATATTGTAATTTTCGTGGAAGTTATATGTGATTTTATCTGCACTAATGAATATTGTAAAATGAACAGTACACATAGCATATTTTTTATATAAATATGTTTATTTCTCTAGATAGAATAATGCTATTCTTATGAAACTTAGAGGGCTTACTAAGTATAAATCAGGCTAACATACAATATAATTTGTGCGTTTATATACCAAAGGTATCCAAGCTACAAGTATGAAAATGGTTTTAAAAAAAGAAAAAAAGAAAAAGAACAGAAATTTGAGGGGAAATTTTCCGAAAACACCTCTGTCACGGGAAAACTGAGGGTGATGGAGAAAAACTGATTGCAGATTCGAATTCTACGTGAAAAGTTCTATTAGAATCAGGCATTTTCTTCCGTGTGCCAGAGAAAAATAATTTTTTTTTCAACTAGTGCAATAGGAACCATTTTCAAACTCATCAACCGTTATCCAAACCGGTTAATGTTGATCGCAGATATTAAAAATACTCACATCCGTATATTATTTAATACAAACGAAAATTTTACCTGCACATTTCTGCACAAACGATGTATAAACGATCGCGACAATTTGTGGTTCAATCGAACACAACTGGTGGGGCTAGCACTTAGACATCTCCCCCTTTTTTTCGTTCTGTGCACGCATCTGATAGCTTAGAAAAAAATTTCGCCTGCGCATTACTGCTCAAACGATGTGCAAACAATTGAGATGATTTTCTTTTGAATGGGACGTAGGGGGTGCTACCAATTAGGTAGCTTATACTTTGTTATCGTTTTGGCGCGCCCGCAATTGTGTACAAACGAAAATTTCGCCTGCAAATTTCTGTACAAAACCGTAACAAACAAGTGCGTCAGTTTGTGGTTGAATTCGACATGGTGGGAGGCCTATCAATTAGAGAGCCCATAGTTTGTTATCGTTTTGGCGGGGCCACATTTATGTGCAAACGAAAATTTCAGCTGCACATTTATGTACAAAGGCGTACAAACAAGTGCGACAGTTTGTGGTTGAATTGAACACGGTGGGAGGGCTAACATTTAGACAGCCCCCACTTTGTTTTCGTTCTGGCGGCGCCCCTAATTGTGTACAAACGAAAATCTCGCCTGCACATTTCTTTATAACTATATTCAAACGATTGCGACAATTTGTGATTCAATTGCACATGGTGGGAGGGCTACCATTTAGACAGACCCCCCCCCTTTGTTTTCGTTCTGAGGTCGCCCCTAATTGTGTACAAACGAAAATTTTGCCTGCATATTTCTGTACAAACGATTTACAAACGATTGCGACAATTTGTGACTGAATTGGACATGGTAGGGGGCTATCACTTAAACAGCCCCCACTTTGTTTTCGTTCTGGCGGCGCCCTTAATTATGTACAAACAATAATTTAGCCTGCACATTTCTGTACAAACGATATAGAAACGATTGTGACAATTTGTGATTGAATTGGACATGGTGGGGGGCTACCACTTAGACAGCCCCCCCTTTGTTTTCGTTCTGAGCTCGCCCCTAATTGTATACAAACGAACATTTTGCCTGCATATTTCTGTACAAACGATGTACAAACGATTGCGACAATTTGTGATTGAATTGAACATGGTGATTGGGCTATCACTTAGAAAGCCCCCCACTTTGTTTTCCCGCTGGCGGAGCCCCTAATAGTGTACAAACGAAAATGTGGCCTGCACATTTCTGTACAAACAATGTACAAACGATTGCGATACTTTGTGATTCAATTGGACATCGTGTGGGGAGCTACCACTCAGACAGCTCCCCACTTTGTTTTCGTTCTGGCGGCGCCCCTAAGTTTGTTCAAACAAACATTTTGCCTCCACATTTCTGCACAAACGATGCACAAACGAATGCGACAACTTGTGATTGAATTGGACATGGTGGGGGGCTACCACTTAGACAGCCCCCATTTTTTTCTGTTCTGGCGGCGCCCTTAATTATGTACAAACGAAAATTTCGCGTGCACATTTCTGTACAAACGAAGTACAAACTATTGCGACAATTTGTGATTGAATAGGACATGGTCGGGGGCTACCACTTAGACAGCCCCCATTTTTTCTGTTCTGGCGGCGCCCTTAATTATGTACAAACAATAATTTAGCCTGCACATTTCTGTACAAACGATATAGAAACGATTGTGACAATTTGTGATTGAATTGGACATGGTGGGGGGCTACCACTTAGACAGCCCCCCCTTTGTTTTCGTTCTGAGCTCGCCCCTAATTGTATACAAACGAACATTTTGCCTGCATATTTCTGTACAAACGATGTACAAACGATTGCGACAATTTGTGATTGAATTGAACATGGTGATTGGGCTATCACTTAGAAAGCCCCCCACTTTGTTTTCCCGCTGGCGGAGCCCCTAATAGTGTACAAACGAAAATGTGGCCTGCACATTTCTGTACAAACAATGTACAAACGATTGCGATACTTTGTGATTCAATTGGACATCGTGTGGGGAGCTACCACTCAGACAGCTCCCCACTTTGTTTTCGTTCTGGCGGCGCCCCTAAGTTTGTTCAAACAAACATTTTGCCTCCACATTTCTGCACAAACGATGCACAAACGAATGCGACAACTTGTGATTGAATTGGACATGGTGGGGGGCTACCACTTAGACAGCCCCCATTTTTTTCTGTTCTGGCGGCGCCCTTAATTATGTACAAACGAAAATTTCGCGTGCACATTTCTGTACAAACGAAGTACAAACTATTGCGACAATTTGTGATTGAATAGGACATGGTCGGGGGCTACCACTTAGACAGCCCCCATTTTTTCTGTTCTGGCGGCGCCCTTAATTATGTACAAACAATAATTTAGCCTGCACATTTCTGTACAAACGATATAGAAACGATTGTGACAATTTGTGATTGAATTGGACATGGTGGAGGCTACCACTTAGACAGCCCCCCCTTTGTTTTCGTTCTGAGCTCGCCCCTAATTGTATACAAACGAAAATTTTGCCTGTATATTTCTGTACAAACGATGTACAAACGATTGTGACAATTTGTGATCGAATTGAACATGGTGATTGGGCTATCACTTAGAAAGCCCCCCACTTTGTTTTCGCGCTGGCGGCGCCCCTAATTGTGTACAAACGAAAATTTCGCCTGCACATTTCTGTACAAACGATATAGAAACGATTGTGACAATTTGTGATTGAATTGGACATGGTGGGGGGCTACCACTTAGACAGCCCCCCCTTTGTTTTCGTTCTGAGCTCGCCCCTAATTGTATACAAACGAAAATTTTGCCTGCATATTTCTGTACAAACGATTTACAAACGATTGCGACAATTTGTAATTGAATTGAACATGGTGATTGGGCTATCACTTAGAAAGCCCCCCACTTTGTTTTCGCCCTGGCGGCGCCCCTAATTGAGTGCGAACATACATTTCGCCTGCACATTTCTGTACAAACGAAGTACAAACTATTGCGACAATTTGTGATTGAATAGGACATGGTCGGGGGCTACCACTTAGACAGCCCCCATTTTTTCTGTTCTGGCGGCGCCCTTAATTATGTACAAACAATAATTTAGCCTGCACATTTCTGTACAAACGATATAGAAACGATTGTGACAATTTGTGATTGAATTGGACATGGTGGGGGGCTACCACTTAGACAGCCCCCCCTTTGTTTTCGTTCTGAGCTCGCCCCTAATTGTATACAAACGAAAATTTTGCCTGCATATTTCTGTACAAACGATGTACAAACGATTGCGACAATTTGTGATTGAATTGAACATGGTGATTGGGCTATCACTTAGAAAGCCCCCCACTCTGTTTTCGCGCTGGCGGCGCCCCTAATAGTGTACAAACGAAAATGTGGCCTGCACATTTCTGTACAAACAATGTACAAACGATTGCGATACTTTGTGATTCAATTGGACATCGTGTGGGGAGCTACCACTCAGACAGCTCCCCACTTTGTTTTCGTTCTGGCGGCGCCCCTAAGTTTGTTCAAACAAAGATTTCGCCTGCACATTTCTGTACAAACGATGCACAAACGATTGCGACAATTTGTGATTTAACTGGACATGGTGGGAGGGGCTACCATTTGGACAGCCCCCACTTTGGTTTCGTTCTGACGGCGCCCCTGATTGTGTACAAACGAAAATTTCGCCTTCACATTTCTGTAGAAACGATGTACAAATGATTGCGACAATTTGTGCTTGAATAGGACTTGTTGGTGGGGGGCTACCATTTAGACAGCCCCCACTTTGTTTTCGTTCTGACGGCGCCCCTAATTGTGTACAAACGAAAATTTCGCCTTCACATTTCTGTAGAAACGATGTACAAATGATTGCGACAATTTGTGCTTGAATAGGGCATGTTGTTGGGGGGCTACCATTTAGACAGCCCCCACTTTGTTTTCGTTCTGACGGCGCCCTTAATTGTGTACAAACGAAAATTTCGCCTGCACATTTGTGTGCAAACGATTGAGACCATTTCCGATTGAGTCTGATAAGGGGGGGGGGGCTGTCTAAATAGACGTCTCCTTTTCACCTCTACTGTAATTAAATTCTTCCTCGAGAAAATCTGTAATCAACACTGTCAGTAGCTACGTCCTCGAGTAATATACCTTAACAAGTACAGCTTTATTTTCGTATATTTTTCAACAGTTAACCAATTTAAAACTATCGCAAACAAGAATATGTAGTCAACTTCTTAAATACTTCGCTCGCCGAAACCCGTTCAGCGCGTGCAACAAGCAAAAACAACATGTTTGGCGTCTCACAAATGGAAAAGGGGGAAAAAAGAGAAGGAAAAGCAGCACGGCAGTGCCTTATCGCAGTCAGAGCTGACAACATAGTTTCGGTCGTCACTAACGCGAATAGACCTACTAGCGGTGTACAAGAGTTATACAGTTACAATATACGTCGTGCCACATTAGCGCTACAGGCGGAATGTGCACGAACTACAAATGAATATGTTCCCTTACAAGCATCAGTCACTGTTGCACCCTCTTTACATTCTACACATCCTTTTTTCTCCCACTTTTTGACCTTGACAAGCAGAAGTACCAGGCTTTCCGAGTTCACAACCATAAACTGTTTGTGTACAGAGTACGTTTTCAGTTCTTCGAATGACTGTGCGCGCGAAGAACAAGGGTGATGATCGGGCTACCGTATACGGAAGTCAGTAACACCCGGTTGCAATAATAAATGTAAAATACAAATATAGAGCCTTGACAATGCCGTGAGGATGAATATATATATAAATATATATATATATATATATATATATATGTTTTGGAAACCGTTTCTTAGATGGACAAATCGGCTACCACGGATCCCATTACGTTTGTGGGCATACATTTTAAAATAAAATTTTTGGCCTCAGGGTCCCAGATGTCGTTCAAGGCAAAATTTGCAAATGGTAAAAGGGATTTGAGATTTGCTAAACAAGAAACACGAAGTACATGAGTTATGTTCTGCTAAAAAACACGGTAAGAAGGAATAGCGCAAAATCCCGTGTTTACAAATGCCCAGTAATAACAAACCGGAAACATTTCTGTCAATGCAAAGACAACCGGAAAGGTTCCCAATGTTCCACTAATTTGTAGCTAAAACATACATTTACAAGTCGGAACACAACTTAATCAAGGGCAAAAAGCATTCCGCTAAGTAGCAAACTCATCACATTTGTAGCCCAGGAGTTAGCTGGAATGAATTTAATACGGATTATTTGATGAAATGTATTGAACGGACAGTGAACATGAAACGTTAGGGTATGTGTGTTCCTGGTATAAGTTTAGAAGGAAAAAATGATAACGCAAGCACATCGAAAGGTTGTAGCAAAACTACGAGTTAAAGTGAGATAGCCAACAACTCGAATAATAGAAAGGGTAAAAAACGAGCAAGCAAGGAAAAAGAAATATTATGAAGTCCAAGAGGGCGAGAGGCGAAGAGCAAGTAAATTGATAAAGCAAGTATGTCCCGAAGAAAACTATTGGACCAGACTGCAAATGTAAATGGAGGAGAAACAAAGTAATTTGCAAAAAAAAAAAAAAAAAAAAAAAAACACTACTAAAACAATTCTACGATATAAGCATGCCCCATTTGAAACATTAGGGAAACATTATAGTTCCCCATGTTCACATCTGTTTTGTGCTCATAACAATATTATCAGGAAAGGTCAGGTCTACATCAAAGCTTTCTGTAATCAACATACAGTTGAGTGACTGTATCACGTTTCTATCCATGCATATTTGGATTTCCTTGGGACGTTGTTTGTGTCTTCTGCTTCCTCCCTGATTTCACTTTTTGATTAACATCGGTTTATTCAGCGAGCTATTTAATTTTACTGCATTGAATATCGATTGCGTCATTACATAACATAAAAAAGCCTCATGTGTTCCAAATCTTCGTTTGTCCTCATTTTCGGTCACCTGTACTTAGGCACATATGGCTGGTTTCCCTAGCTCCGATCTTTATTAAATGTGGTGTCCATTTTATTGAATTGCTGTAATATTTAAGGTACCTTAATCTAATTTTGCCTTTAGACGTTCCATAGTTTTGACGTGTTTATGTATTTTGAATTTTTTATGTAGTCCTACCTTCTCTTTGATAGATATTACATGACTAGTAATTTAGGGATTTTTTTTTCATTCAAAGGAGGCATTCATCACTTATCTATAATCCTTTTCTCGTACACACAAAGAGGAAATGTTAAGTGACTTTAGGTTGTTTCTACGTTACACCACTAATGAAGCGATGAAATACTTTCCTGTTTTGACATCTGTATCATTGTTTCAGATCTATAGGACTGGCCATATACTTTTCGATCAAGTTTTGTTTTAAATGCTGACCCGCCATTCTATTACACAGGAGTAAACAGTCCAGACTTTTCCAGCTTTTTCACTTTATGTCAACTTTTAAATCATATTCAACTTTCCAATTTTGCTATTTGAAAATTATGAGTAGGACCCCTGAGACTCCGGGACATATTTTTTCCCTTAATACGTTATATATTTTTTAAACGATGAAATACGTGTTTTCCTGTTTCAAATCCACCTCACCATTTCACATTTATGAAGGTGGTCTGAGACTTTTCAATGCAAATTGTGTTTTCATTTTGAGCAGCCGCCATTTTACACAGGACTATCGTAGAGAGTCGAGAATTATTCCATCTTCTTCTATTTAAGAACAGTTTTCATTCGATATGCTAGTCGACCATCCTTGACATTTGCAAATTTTGTATTGGACACCACGTGGGACACTGGGGTAAAAAATATTATTTCAAAACGTGTGTCCACAATCATAATGGGACCAATGGTCACCGATAAGTCCATCCACCAAACGACTTCCGGAAAAATGATTAGGGGTCACACTTTATGGACAGCTGGACTAATCTCAGGAAATTTGTCATTTCGAAGGGGCTATTGGCCATTGCAACCCTTTTCTCGCAGAAAGTTTGAAACATGTATTTCCTACTTGGAAGCCATCTTTGCATCGGCAGAGTTTCCTTTGTTTAATGTGGCCCTTTTAATCAAGAGGGGTCTCTTTTTGAAAAGGGGCACGTTGCCCCTTAACCTATTTTCCGAAAGAAACGGAAAAATACCTGTCGATTTATTTTCAGTCTAGTGTATATGTGCCAAGTTTGAAGAAAATCGGATAATGAGAAACCTTCTTTGTACTTTCAGTTTTTGGACTTAACGTGCCTTTACCCCAAAGTCTTAAATTTGTAAAACAATCAGTTCTAAATTTACAACTATTTCACCCTTGGAGATATTAATCATTAATCATTTTATTCCATTACTATCCCACAACGACGGGTGATTGCCTGCATTACAATGACAGACATTGCGAATTTAATATGTCATAACGAATGTTTTCTGTATAATATATACTCCAAGTAATATTTTCACTTAATTCTACGATTACCTAAATCGTTGCAAACTAATAAGCGCGAAAGTATAACCCCAAAACAACTTGAATTCTTATAGTTAAATAACTGCTCCCTTGATCCTTATTAATTTTTAGTACCATCCACTAACTGTCACTTCTAAACTTATCGAACTTATACTTTTCCTCAATTCACACTTTAAACCACATAATGCACACAATTCGGTCTAAAAACGCAACACATGCCATCGAATAAGCTTCAGTTCCTTAAAGATGTAAATCCCAATACTTTTAAACCACTTTTTTCTAGGTTCAGTTCGGTGTCACAGACTATTCACCATGTAATGTATAGTCGAAACTCTCGATATCACGTTCAACTATACAAACTAGGCGACTTACCTCCCTAATTTGTTCAATAGAGGTAAATAAGAAACATGCTATAAGGTATACTTCTGAACCATTAACACTATGAATTAAAAAAGAAAGAATTACGAAAAAAGTGAAATAGCCTTGATACAAAGGAGAGACTCATTCCTTTTTCTATTCTCCAAACTTGAGTACTTTCGCGATGCTCCTACCTATAAAATAAAATCCTATGATAGTTGAGCTAGTAGATGCTCCATTCACAACGAACATAAACCTAAAGTAGGCTAGTACAAATTATCTTCGTACATAGCAGTTCTCGGAACATTTGTTTCGCAGGTTCCATCAGATAAGCAAATTATGAAATTGACGCGTACTGCATGTAACTGACACATACCGCAACCACGAGGACAGACGCCTAGTACGCGTGAACCTAACAGACCGTACTACCATAACAAGATGGATGGAGCAGAAACTAGGGGCGAGTTTACGGCGTCCAGTGTCCCGATGAATAGTGCTTCGTCGTTTGGCGGAAGAGGGACTATTCTCGCCGTCCATTCCTGCGGAATCCATTGCGGGTTCAACATAGGCGTGTGCGTCAGATATGGTGCAAAAACATCATGCATGGACTGAGAAATGGAATGCCATACCCTTCTCCGATGAATTCCGCTTCTTTCCCCAGCACCATGATGGACGTGTACGTGTCTGGCGGTATCATGGCTCTGTTCTTCACCACACCTGCATCATGCATTGTCAAACAGGCCTTTCACTTGGCACCTTGGTACGGGGTTCCGTCGTCTTAAGTGTTCGTTCGATTCTCGTACTCATTCCACTGACATTGAACAGACAACAGTACATCACACAATTGCTCCACCCCTGTTACTGACCATTAATCTTGAACTACATAACTTCTCATTCCAACATAGTAGCGCGCGGCCCCATGTTAGAATTAATGTGCTCGTATTCCTGGAAGCTAACCACGTGGCACACTTTGGTGGCCTCGACATTCGCGCAATCTCTTGTGAATTCAGCATGTCTGGTCAATGGTGGGTCACCGACTGGCTCAACACAGGTTTCCTCCACCTCATGCTCAGGAGTTCTGACGCCAAGTGTAAGCCACTTGGGTCGCCATATCTCATGCAGACATCAAAGTACTCATTCTCTCCATTCCTCGTCTGTGATATCTGTACACACTACTAGCTCATGGAGGTTATGCTAACCTCCTAGCTTCTGGAGGTTACATGCCACATCATCGACCTGTAACCATAACCGTTTTCTGCTCTTATTATTACGTATCTATTTGCCAAAATTCGCATTTCTGCCTCATCTCCTTCTTGCTGTTATAATTTTAATGGCGAAGAGCTTAATTGACGGCTTGGTCAAACCTCTTAACCTAAAATAATGAAATTAGGAAAGTGCATATGACATTTAAACCAGGGTACCACCAAGGAAGAATTTTTGGAAATTCCACTACTAAGAAAGGAAACTTGACATTTGAATTTAAATTCACAACGTCTGCAGGTTTATTAGCTGCGGGGCTCTAGGCTAGTTGGCTGGGGATAATAATCATTATAATTAACTATTCATATCTGAGTATTCTGGAAGGTAAGAGATATAAAACTTGGTATTTGAATTGGAAATCGGTATGGTTGCATGTTTTCTGGCGCGAAGTCGTAGGACTAGCAAATACAAGGTCTGGGGGTCAAGCCTCCGCTAGTCGAATACTAATATAATATACAAAAGCAAACATTAGTAATTTTTTTATTTTCCCACAACTTTCTTCCCTGACTTTTCCAGGAGTTTAGAAATTCCCTCACTTTTCCAGGATTTCCAGGTGACAAGAATCCTAAATGTGACGTAATTCCTCTACCTTTCTGATCAGAGATTGTATTTTAGTTGGCCAAATATGAACACCGTTTTTTCCACGTTTTACACTATTACTAGACTCTAGATTTCAAATTAACTTCGTTAGCATTAGTTGAATTTCATTGTCAAATATAATTTATTTCAGGGAACAACTATATTTCTTAACATGAACTTAGCAAGCAGGGACAGAGAAACGTGGGAAGATGCAGATGAATTTCGACCAGAACGATTTATCGAAGATGGAGAAATTGTTAATACTGAGCAAATTTATCCATATGGAGGAGGTAATACGAGTATAACATACCTTTGGTAGTTAATTATCATTCTATAAAAACTAACTTACAAACTCTTCTACGATCTTTAGCTAGTATTGATATTTCAGTAATGTAATTCAGTAATGTGATGATTACATTTCAGTACAACATATTATTATATATTAGAAGCTGTAATATCATACTTTTATTAGCACGAGAATCCCGCTGCTTATGTCTGAATCGTCTAAAATATTTTATTAACTAGAAGAGTTGTTTCCTCCATTACTATTATCAATTCTTACTTCCATCATTACTATTATTGTATTATTTATTTCCATCAGAGATTAACTTTTGACGGTATTTTTTTATTTATTTTTTATTACTAATACACAGAGAGTACACAAATGTCAAGCCCCCATACAAACTCTTCCTTCCTTTTTATTTAGGCTATGTGCGGATATTTTCTCTTTCATTTTATTACCCTTGGTGGAAATCCGCACTCTCGGTGTGTTCTTGTTATTATTGTAATGATATATATATATATATATATATATATATATATATATATATATATATATATATATAAATTAGATACGAAGCACTGTAGTTGATTTGCAAACTGCTAACAATATTTTAATTTTTTTCAACTCCAGTTCTTATAGGAACTCGTATCACTGTGAAATTCACATTAAAGTACTTGTAAATGCAACACACAAGCAGTAAGCTCACGTAACCTACTCCACAAACCTGGTTTATCCATCTAATTATTCTACGAACCTAATATATCTTACTAAACTAACCTAACCTACCCTAGTAAGATAATCTATACTACTAACCTAGCTTAAAGTACTGAGCAAACTTAACCTAGTATACTAACGTATCTTCATATGTATGTATGTAAGGAATAATGTGGGTGTTCTCTTTTGCAACCCTTGGTTTAGCTGCACCCTTTACAGTATTGCATCACTTCGATCATGGTAAATTCGACTAAGGAATATTTCTTTCTTTCCATCTCCCTTGGATGCCCTAAGCACGTGCTTATTTTGATTGAATAGTTAATCCATTCCTGAGGTTACGTTAGTATACTAGCTTACGTTTTTCACTTCCGAGGTAATTGTGACGTTGTAGAACGCTCAGTAAGTGCAGCATGGAAGAAAAACGACAGTAGTGATGCTAAATGATAAGAAAGACTAATTATTTTCCTGTGGGAGTCGTGGCATTGATTACTAATGCTATTAATAGTCCGTAATCAGTTACGTTTTTTTTTTGGCCTAACGCTCCCCTTATATTTCTTCGATATCCTACAAAAACGAAGTTAAATTTTAATCTTTTCTATGCTCATAAACTGTAAGTTCTCCCCAAAATTACGGGAAAAGATTAGTATGAAATCTTGCCTCCGGAGACAATTGCGGCGCTCTTGAGTGTCAAGTAGGGTAAGTGTGATATGGAAGATAAATTATATTATTGATGTTGAATGAAAGAAAGGTCGCCATGAAAGAAATGCCGTCAGCAAGAGATCGTAACAGTGTAAAATAAGAAGAAGTTCAAAATGTTGCTACTGCTGTCATAGAGAAATCCGTGAGTAACAATGGCTTGCTAAATGCGAAGGCAATGTAGAAACATCTCGACATGCCCTATTCAACTTTGTTGAAAATTCTTCGCAAGGTACTGCAGTAGTATCTTTACAACATAACAATAAAACATCAATTGCGTTCCTCAGTTCCGATGCTCGTATGGCATTTGCATTGACATTTCATGCACAAATGGAAGTGGACAATGTTTGGCCGTGGATCTATCTATGTAGTGATGAGGCCCACTTCTACCTTCGCAGTGATATGCTACAACATTTTCTGTTTTACAGTTGGAGCAATGCAGGTGTTCCGAGTCGACAATTTTCATGCAGAACGGAGCGATGCCACCCTTGGCTTGTAACGTATAGTACATTCTTCACGAACTTCACAAAATATCGAATTCTTAGCCGTTGCTTTATGTTTCTATGACCTACCTGATCACCCGACTTTTGTTTATGGGGTAACTAAACACAGTCTAGTGTATCAGAGATACGTTCAAACTCTAAACATTTTACGTCAGAACATTATTTAGCATGTCCAAGCTGTTACTACCGAACAACTGTGTTCTGGAATTGACCATGTAGTAGATCGAATTCTCTTCATGGAACATCATCCGGTTCATGACCATCTTCACATTGAACAGCATCCCATACCTCATTGTGCAGATGCAGAGTATGCTGTTTGCATTGTGCTTTGTCATTATTTGCTGAGTACAGTGCTTCCTTCCCAATCCTGGCTTTTATCTTCCTTTTTGCTAGCATTTCTCCAATTATCCCGCCAGGAAACCACGGAAAGTAATGGAACAACATTTTGGGAGGCGTTTCTCCACAAGCGACTTTGATTTCTTACAAATTCTGGAATTGGGAGGGGGAAATCGCCGCATATAAGCATAAGAAAGACTAACGTTTACTTCGTTTGTTTTTATGATATCCCGTAACTTAAGCACAAAATCCCCCTTACGTCCGCCACTGCCCACGATATATTAATAGCGCAATAATTCCACAAGACCCACAGGACGGGTAATTACCGCCTTTTGTATCATTTAGCATCACTACTGTCGTTTCGCTTCCACGCTGCACTTTCTTAGCATTGTAAAGCGCCACAATTACCTGTGGTGGCGAATATTGGAACTAATTTTCTTTTCTATACAAATCGTTTCTTCATGTTTCCAAATATGTTCCTATCAAGATTTGTTCCATTCTGTCAAGTGGTTACGTCTCCAGAGTTCTCTGAACAGCGATACTTATTTTATGATAATCTGGTGCAATAATACAAAAAAAGAAATTAATAGAAAGTCACGTGATTTTCAGTTCAGTTATGGCATTAAGTTACAATTAGAAAGTACGCTAATTCAATATTGAAGCAGAACTACAACATCAAGCCACAGTAGAGAAATAATGTTGAGAAATGGAACTTGTTGGTCTTACGTTGAATCTATAGCAAATAGTGTTTCACGTCACATCTTACATTTACTTCTATATAGAAATCAATATTAAAACTGAAAGTTCTGCTATTACTAACTACTTTCGCTTTCAGTAGGAGTATAACATTGGGACAAAAGATTTCCTTCTGATATAGAATCCATAAAGAAGAAAATAATTTGTTCTTTGTTATTATCGTTCCTGCTTTATGAGAACAATGTTAAATCTCAATTAACAGTAGATTTCTAACTTTTCCAGTTGCAATAGAGTTGTAAAATCGGACGTTTAAAATTTTCTTGTGGTACTCAATTGCTACGAAAAAATCGCAGTCTATTCCTTATTTGAGACTTTCAGCTGCAAGTTGTAGTGTCTCATAGATGTGGAGGTCATGAAAACTATCCAGCGCCACTTGGAACCATACTAATGTTGAAAGTCCTGTATGTACAGAGGCAGCTTCATTTCTCCAAAACACCAATACTACATTCTGAAATTAGCCCACCATCATGGACACTTTAACTCCACTTCTTCAGAGCGTTAAAGAACTGATTATAAGTTGGTTTGAAGCTTGTGTTTGTTACTAGATGTTCATATTTCGAACATTTTTTTTCTTAACAAGAATTTAAAATCAATCTTGACAGGAATTATTTAATCAAATGTTTAAAATGTATTCATTCTATTTTAGGTAGGAGAAGATGTTTGGGTGAAAATCTGGCAAAAATGATTCTCTTTATATTTACAACAACGATGCTGCAGAAATTTAACTTCAGTGTTCCACTGAATCAGCCTCCACCATCAACTGAACCTATAGATGGGTTTTCAGTGAAACCAAAACCATTTCATGTTATCATTGAAGAAAAATGTTAAATACCATAAAAGCAAAGTAAAATTCTTATGCTGTACAAGTCATATTTTTACACCAAAATGTACTGATTTTATCAATAAAGAAATTGTTAATTATGCATTAAACTTGCAATCATGTTGAAAATTTACAAACAGTATAAGCGTATTTTACTATGGTGCTTTACGGAAAGGGATTACAGATTAACCAATGCGTTACTAAGAATCACTACAAACATATTTCTGGAAGCTGCTATCGATTGTTCGAATTAGTTTCCTTGATACGAACAATACGGTACACACGACCTGGAATCTTATGGTTCTTTAACAGATATAAAAGTTGCGCAGCTATGAGATGTACTGTCTAGGCGATAAGTTCCACTGCTCTTGCTATTGTTCTTTTAGACGGTAGGCCCTTACATTGCACTATTTACAACATATCAGAGGGTATTTTAATATCTATGATACCCATTAATGGAGGGGAAACAACAGCGAGGTTACTTTGTTTTATTACGAGGATTCCAACATTGATTCGTTTCTTTTGCACATGGAAACGGTGTTTACTTGTTAGACCACAGCTGTAACTGATGTAAGAAGAAATTTTGGTAGCCAAATGACCACTCTTGCAGGCGACAAATATTCTCAGTGCAAATACACACACAACACTCTTAAAATATTTGCAATCACTTCTCTTCCTCTTTGTTCACTCTTCTACCTAGCGAATCAATTCGTTATCATAAACCTTAAAAGATCTGCTATACTGGAATTGGGGAGTGCGGGCAAGTTTTGAGTTTTACTAAAAAATTAAACATGTTACCTGAATTAACGCTGACAGTCGTTCAGCATATTTGCCTCGAAGTTGAAGATGCTTATGATGCCGGTACTAGAAAAAATGATTTTAGTTGGACCTGAAGCCACTAGTTCACAATTGTTGGCATTTCCCCATAGGCATAAAATTTTGTTCCTTTGGAAAGCTTCTTTCTTTTAACTTGGAAAGAAGTAGAAGTCACTTGGTGCTAGGCACAATGCATAAGGAGAATATTACTCCAATTTACACTTCAGATGAGTTAGATTCCGCATTGGAATGGCTAGTTAGGCCACGATTACATTGCTTATTTTTATTTTTAAGAAACACATCCTTCACCAACTTTGAAATAATACACGTGATATCACTTGTGATTTCAACTTTTCACATCATTTTCCACTCTTAATTACTAACATAATTACAGGAAAAGATGGACCGTATATCACCATCATTTCTTGCAAATTCCCTTTTGAATTTCGCGTGTGTTAAATCTAAGTTGTTAACTTCCTGAATGAAATGGTGCAATCTCAAAAATTAAGAGAGTTCAGATAAGGAATGAAGATGGAACCGTCCCCAAAAGCTGAAGATAACATATTTGAAGTTTGATTTAAAACTCATAGAGTATAATGATACAGACAGAAGCAGACCAGACGTTTATTCTAGAACTTATCTACTACTGTTCTGAAATAAGTCAGAAGAACACAAGTACCAACGTAACATACATAGTTAGGACTTATTCTTCCATACTAAGCTATGTGGAACCTATAAAAGAGCTAAGCCTATCTAAAAAAATATAGTAGTACAATCTGCTCCACTCCTTTCTTTAAAACTTTATTATCTCTATTTGTTTAAGTTGCTTCCTTTTGTAGACATTTTAATATTCGTGTTAAAAATTATAAATAACTTTGAATTATAAATAATAAAAAAATTATAAAGAACTTTGAATTTCTTTGAGCTAATAATATTACAATCATTAAAGGGTATTTATTTCGTTAAACAGCTCCAGTGTGTCAACGCGGTTATAATGTTTTATTTGAAATAAGCGGAAGTTCTACTCTCTTTTGGTATGCTGCTGGTGAAATTTAGTGTGACCGAATGTATACGACTGAAAGAGGTGGAAACAATGGTCATGTTATTGAAAGAACATTATAGCAGCAACAGCAGCAGAAAATGGGTGTGTACCAGTGGTTTCTAACTGGAGATAATTTTGAATGATAAAATGGAGGACAATACAGAACACATCAGACCCGTTTACTGTTTGAGTTCAATGAAAACAGCAGTATAATCTTAATCTAACGCTGCATTAGTCAAGTGTGTAGTGAGACTGCAATTGACCAAGTCACATTTCGTCACTGTTTTCAAATTTCAGGGAATAGGACACAAGCTGTACAGGTCAATCAAGGCTTGGACACCCATCAGTGTTTTCCAAGGAAGATCTCTACCAAACCATAACAATCAGTTCAAATTAAACTGTAAAAAAGATAGCGGAAGTCTTTCTGGTACATAGGAAGGCAGCAGAAAAATAACTTGTGCCGCAGGGCTCCACCACAAAATTCAACCATCATCTGAGAACAAAACGAGAGGGGCGAGTCACGACATGTATTTCCTTGCTTTCTCGGCACACAATATTAACCCCTTTTAAAACGGATTGTCACCAATGTTATAGGAACATGGTTTTATTGCAGATCCTTGAGCTAAGCAGGATTATGTGTCGCGTGTCAGAACTGCATCCATGGACAACCAAATAAGAACGTCATCAAAAGATGATATTGAATGTGTGGTGGAATGTTC
Source organism: Thermobia domestica (assembly GCF_964235325.1). Taxonomy (NCBI): domain Eukaryota; kingdom Metazoa; phylum Arthropoda; class Insecta; order Zygentoma; family Lepismatidae; genus Thermobia; species Thermobia domestica. Next base: position 77,205,988 of record NC_137461.1, read on the forward strand.
AAGGCAATACTACACACTAGAGGCTGCTGAAAGTATCGTAGCCGAACCCAGATGAAATACACATGAAATGACAAAATGTTAGTTATTTTACGTACTTCCTCCGCAGTTCAATGCATTTCCTGACACTATGCTCCAAATTTAACAATTGTTGAAGCTGTTCCTCTCACCATTGTTCCGTATCATTAAGCAACTTTTTGTCAGATTCAAAATGACATCCTTTCAAATGTTGTTTGAGGTTGCGGAATAGGTAATAGTCTGAAGGACCTAGATTTGTAGAACAAGGATTCTAATCTAGAAATTAAAACCCTAGATTATGCACTGTCAGTTCTGTTTGTACTGCTTGATGGCCAGGAAATTGTATTACAGAAAATACATTCCTTTTATCTATTATCAACATAGTTGTATTTCCAACTTTTCTCCTGTTCTGTGAGTAATGGAGAGTAATCTTCCGCATCATATATATATATATATATATATATATATATATATATATATATATATATATATACAATGGTGTTTACTTGTAAAGGCCACAGCTGTAACTGATGTAAGAAAGAAGAAATTTTGGTAGCCAAAGTACCACTCTCGCAGGCGACAAATATCCTCAGTGCAAATACACACACAACACTCTTAAAATATTTGCAATCACCTATCTTCCTATTTGTTCATTCTTCTACCTAGCGAATCAATTCGTTATCATAAACCAGAAAAGATCTGCTATACTGGAATTGGGGAGTGCGGGCAAGTTTTGAGTTTTACTAAAAAATTAAACATGTTACCTCAATTAAAGCTGACAGTCGTTCAGCATATTCGCCTCGAAGTTGAAGAATTTCCCAGCAGACTTGTATCTCTTGAACTTCTAGAAGCAAAGAGACCCTGCGTGCTACTACTCCAATAAAAATTGTTTCCATTCAGCACCATAGTGGTACAATCATGTTTAACCCGTGGTTACTATACGTGACAGAAAATGTCGCCCTTACAGTCAAAATGAGAGGTGACTTCCCTTGATACGTCACATTTCAAAGCTTTTGATCTGCTAAGAGATTTTTGGGAATACTTTAAACCAAGAGCTTGCGCATGTTCAAGACATTATGAACTATGCTACGGACGCTTTCCAGAGGAATGACCACATTTTCTGCAACTCGGTTTGCTGAGATTCTGTAATTTTCAAGAATAATATTACGAATTTTATCTACGATTTAGGGGACAATTTGTTTTCTTCTCCCTTCATGTGGAGCATGATCAGTTTAGAAATCGCCATGTTTAAACCATACCAGTCACTCCTTCACCCTGATTAAGACGGAGTATTTTGTAGTGTTTCACTGATTTGCTCATGATTTTTCTTTGCTGATTTTCCTTGGTGAAAAAAAATTGTTGACATCTCAGATCTCAATGTTCACGAAATTCGCGATTTTCAAACGGGTGACAGGAAGAGACTACACACTTCTTTTAACTTTTGATAGATCTTCTCTTGTTTTGAGACATAAACAGGGCAGAAAACAAATTGTTCAGCTACCTGAAATGGAACAAATATCATCGCCATCTTCGTGTGTAATCCCATTGATATTTATGGAAAAATATTCTATTTAAAAATGATCAAGTTTTATTATGATTTGATTTTACTGATTACTTGAAATCTAACTCAAAAGTTTAATTCTTGTAATGTTTAATTTAAATATTTCTAAACTTAATTTAATTAGAAAATTTTAAACTTATACATCACAAAAATTAAATTTTGAAAGCACAGATTCATTTCAATAAATTTGAAGAAGAAATTAATTAAATCAAGTTATCAAAAATCCAGTCTATTTCACGGGAAAATACTGAAGTAAGAGTCTTTATGCGTCTAATGATACATGACTTACTAGAGTTCGTTTTCAGCACTTCCCACAAAAAGTGGAAATTTCTCGTTATTATGATTTGATTTTACTGATTACTTGAAATCTAACTCAAAAGTTTAATACTTGTAACGTTTAATTTAATATTTGTAAACTTAATTTAATTAGAAAATTTTAAACTTATGCATCACAAAAATTGAATTTTGAAAGCACAGATTCATTTCAATAAATTTGAAGAAGAAATTAATTAAATCAAGTTATCAAAAATCCAGTCTATTTCACGGGAAAATACTGAAGTAAGAGTCGTTATGCGTCTAATGATACATGACTTACTAGAGTTCGTTTTCAGCACTTCCCACAAAAAAGTGGAAATTTCTCGTTATATTAATAACTTTATAATAGTGTTATTTATTCCGAGTATGGTACTTTAAAATATAAATGTAGGGAATCAAATAAAAGCGAATTCTGTATGCTTGTGATAATTATAATGAACATACATACGAAGGAAAGATCTAGAAATGGAGGCTTCCTATGAAAGGAATCAAAGTACAAGGTTATCACAACTTTGCTTAAGATTGTTGTAGAGTTGATAATTTTCTTGGTTTTGTACATTTGTCTATATGTCTATCACTTTTATTAGACACTTTATCGTTCTCGTTTTTGCAGTAACTGTCCAAAAGACAAATGCCCATTTGCACTTGCGTCCCAGAACCAAGATTCTTCAAATTTAACAAACTGTTTGTTTCTGGTTTGTTGCTCGCAAGAAATTTGCTTCCATTCCCGACTAGTTTAATTTGTGCACAACTACATGTGCATAGATATCTGCCCTAACAACGCACTATTCTAGATATAAAAATCCATTTCTATCAAGATTTATAATTAATTCACACCATATACTATTATTTATTGGAGCATCTGCAACATCTTGCTTACAGGAAAAACATTTTATTTTTTTTAACACAGCACTTGCACATTAACACTACAGGCATTTCATAGTTTGCAATCGAGATGTCATCTGCAGCCACCGTTACCTCCAAATAAACGTTTCAGTTTTACATCCCACGGTTATTCCGGCTAGGCTAAAGGAGACGGTGATGATGAGAGGTGAATGAAATGGTGGAATGAAGAAAGCGGGAGAAAACGGGAACCCCAAGAAAACCCACGCACACGGTGCTTGAAAACCACAAAGTTTACTTGGCTTGAGCTGGGATCTAACCAGGAACCCCACGCACTAGAGATGAACTCTTTACCGCTGAGCCACCGCGGCCCTGTGTTATCTCCAATGAAGTGTCGATATCCTTACAAATTTGAAATCTGTTAACCTCGGTGCTTAGTGGCATGTTAAGCAGTTATCCATTTTTCTCAACAAAATGAGATACTTCCTACACTAACTAATCCTTTGGAAAATGTCGTTCACAATCCTAAAAGAATAAAAACGTATAAATATTTTTATTTTATTATCTTACATATATAGCCAATACAACAATTACAACAAGAACAATTGGAACGAATTCAAAAAGGGTGTATATTAGGGGTATCATCTACTATTAGCGTGGATTTAGTCAGGATATCTAGCCACCGGATTCGAACCCGAAACCTGCCGATCGCAAAGTAAGAATGCTAACCATTACCCAATGCTATATTTGTAGTGTCCTTTAGTTATTCTCGAAACATAGTTATTCTCGACTTTTGAAAAATAATGTTCAGAGAATATACCGAAATTGTAGAACAGGAAGGCGGAATGCTTAGGTTAGAAATACTTTCATTTTGTTCCCTTACTTTCCCTTACTTTCTATTCCTTATGTCCTATGTGTTTTCTTTCGCTTGGTCTTCTTTCTTTTCTTGTTAGTATGAATTGTGAAGGGAAACGATGCATTTCTTACTCTCTTACACTACCTAAATATAATAAGTCATTTCTTCTGATGCCATTACGTAGACCTGTATTCGTTCCAATAGATTTCAAATCAATCCTGTCGATACTAAAATCTAGGTTAATGTCCATTAATTTTGGGCAATCTTCTCACGCACATAAGCATTAAGTTTATACAATTTTTAAAAAGTAGTCGTGTATTTAGAAAGTTATCTTTGCAGCATAAACACATTTTAAATTTCAAAATTTAGTTGCTTTCCGAATTACATATTAAGTATGTATTCTAAGTATTACACTCATGTAAGGAATCTTATTTTAAAAGAATTAACGAAATTAATTCTCGTTCCGATTGCACGCATGTACTAAGCTTCGTCCATATTTAAATGATAATTTCGTATCCACGCGATTTCTCGCCCCAACACTAGATTTTGCATTTGTAAAGAAATGCTACACGGTATTTATAATTATCAAGATTTATAGTTAATTCACACCATATATTATTATTTATTGGAGCACCTGACACTGCATCCATTGGAGCATCTGCAACATCTTGCTTACTTGAAAAACATTTCAGTTTTTTTAACACAGCACTTGCACATTATCCTACGTATAACACTACAGGCATTTCATAGTTTGAACCTGAGATGTCATCTGCAGCCACCGTTACCTCCAAATAAACCTTTCAGTTTTACGTCCCACGCTTATGCCGGCTAGGCTAAAGGAGACGGTGATGATGAGAGATGAATAAATGGTGGAATGAAGAAAGCGGGAGAAAACGGGAACCCCAAGAAAACCCACGCACACGGTGCTTGAAAAACACAAAGTTTACCTGGCTTGAGCTGGGTTCTAACCAGGAACCCCATGCACTAGAGATGAACTCTTTACCGCTGAGCCACCGCGGCCCTGTGTTATCTCCAAAGAAGTGCCGATATCCTTACAAATTTGAAATCTCTTAACCTCGGTGTTTAGTGGCATGTTAAGCAGTTATCCACTTTTCTCAACAAAATGAGATACTTCCTACACTAACTAATCCTTTGGAAAATGCCGTTCACAATCCTAAAAGAATAAAATCGTATAAATATTGACAACCTCCTCAGTTCGGGCCTTGAAATGGGGACGCAAACGTTGAACTGAGGAGATCATCTACCACTCACCATCTAGAATGAGTGGGTACGTTACTGTTTTCTATGCGAGAGGTTAATGCTTTAAGCATGTTTCTTACGGGGATTAAATTAAAATCACAACTCATAAGTTCAATGGATAATTAACAGTTATATTTCTGATTCTAATGTGTTGCTGTGTAAATGTCGTGGTTAAGATCGGCTATCTAGAAACTTTGCCGGAAGAGCAACGCATACCAAGCATAGAGCATTTGAACACTGAATTCGAAGTCACACATACCTTGATTGATGTCTTCTGTGGATGGTCTCTGATGGTGCTCTCCTGGGTTGATTACTAGGTGTCGATATCGCCAAGTTGATATCGTAGTTGACAGGTGTCTCTCTGGTTAAGACAAGATACACATTGTTAATGGCTTCTCTATCCAATGTCCTAGTTTAACTAACGTTGGAAGTTAGTTCGTTGAAAATCGGCGCATTGAGACTCCAGTCTCAACTTCGTAATTCAATTAGTACTTTCAATTCACATTCAAAAGACTTCGTTGTATTCGCGCTTCTCCGTCTAACGACTCGGTACTTGTCCTTGAATCGTCTCGGTACTTCTCCATCAATAGGCTCCTTACTTCTCCCTCTAGAGATCTCCTGTCGTCTGGTTTTGTTTGAGAATTCTCTCCAGGGATTCGGTGTGTAACCACAATATTTCATGTCACGACCCCCCCATTACGAAATCCTGGCTAAACGAACTATTATGTATTGCCAGTAAAATAGTTTAGAACGATCCATTATGATAACAACAGTGTTACGTCACGGACCCCCTATTACGAAATCCTGGCTACAGGCCTGCGTCACTCAATATTTTTGACTCAGTGTGAAAGCTTTGTAATCTAGAAGGAGGTGTTTGTATACGCAACATATGGCGTAACAGCACCTTCCTCCGAAGAACTGCTCTTAAACTCTCCATCAAAACGCATATGTCTGTCGGAATAGGGAATAGTCCTTTTAATTTTAAATAGTTAATCGACCCGAAAGAACTTGGAAATGTCAAACAATTTCTACGATTGCATATTATAACAATCTACCTTAAGTTGATTCAACTAAGGTATGCATCTATCTGGAATGATGATCACCGAATTCGATAAATAAAGTAATTTATAATTATTATTGTATGTGAGAAAACTTGGTATAGATCCAGTTTTCTCATACAATAATTTCAACTATGAATCATTTAAACTTGAACAGAAGTTTTATTGATAATGCCTTGTTATTTTTTTTAAATCTGGTAAATATTACTAACAAACAAATTGAAAAAAAAAATATTTGATAAAACTGCAAGCAATGCCGCAGAACTCCTAAAATAATATTAACATTAAATTTTGATTCTAAATACACTGTACGTAAAAATTAATTTTCTTTGCCTGAAACGAATTTTCATTAAATTGAAAGCTAACTATCAATATATGGTATTAGAATTTACAAATTTGTTGTTAATTGTTTACAGTGTCACTTCCAATCGCATTAAATTTCCTACAGTGTAAACCCTTAACCCCCGATGTGGAGTTCCATGGACTCCGCGAGTAATGTAATACCCATATATATCATTTCGTTTTCTATGGAGCTCCACGCCCTTCTTAGTACCTTCTAGTCAGTTGAGTTTGTACGCCGTTCTGCGGCAGCCGTGCTGAAAATGGAATTAAGTGCTTTTAGAGAGTTCGCGCGGAGTCTGTGGGACTCCATGTGGAGGTTTATGTATCATTTCTGTGCGATACCTGATTAACTGTTTCGAGACCATGAGGTTGATTTAAATTTTAATATCTATCGAAAATGAATTGTTTGGTTACTATCCACTTTGAAAATGTATCTCTCCCGTTCAAAGTTAAGGCTTGTTCAAAGGAAAGTCACAGGAATGTGAGTAGGGATTTTTAGTATTGAGCCATGTTGTTAGAGATTTGTCTCAAGTAATGTTTTCGGATGTGGATGTTCAACGAGTCGTCAGTCAAAGTGAGCATGAAAGAAAGTCGGAGATATCAGAAAATGACAGTGACAGTTCATTTGATAAAGTTAAATGTGCTACTGGTGATTTTTGTTACGGACGAAACAGACAATGAGTGGAGTGCAAAAACATTGGTGATGTTTGTGCCCTGCATTTGTATAAACTATTTTGTTTGTTAAAGGTTGTGCGGTGGTTTCAGAGTATTCCGATATCCTTTTCTAACAACAGCAACAACACTAACAACAACAAAAAACAGCATTTCGTGTTAATAAGTAAAATCTGTAGCTATGAAAACTGCGACCAAAGTGTCATGGTCATAATGTTAAACTTGTTTATGTATTGTTTACCCTTTAATTTTAATCTCAATTATACAGTAATACATTATAATATGCATAAGGCGTTACAAAATAAGCAAAAGGAATGAAATTTCAAAAAAGTATTTTTCGTCCATAAATATATAGAATACATTTCGGAGTTCAGGGGACTCTACGTCGAGATTTACATGAAAAAGTCTGACGTCGTGGGTTAAAGCACTTCCATCACTTGTCTTTCCCATTAATCTTCTTGCATCCTTTCCACAAAAGTATATTTTGAAAAAAATGAACACATCACAGAATTAAATTTACTTTAAGAAATGCTAGGTCTGCATTAATATTATCGAACTGACGTTAGATCAGAAGAGCGAATTTCTAGGAAGGTGACCGCAGTTATCAGACTACAACATCGAAAAGCAAATTGAAAATTGTGTTCGCTGTATAGGTGGACGTGAATAATTCCATAAACAGCTATTGTGTTATATAGTCTAGGCATCGGGGCTTACAAATTGACTTTTAAAGTCAAAATCATGTAACAATTTGGTATCCGATATTTTTGAATATATAATCATCACTGATCACAATAATGTTGGATGCCAGATAAAAACACCTCAGGGATGGGAAGGGGGAGGACGAAAGCCGAAATTATAACCATTTCTATTATTCACTATATCTCCGTAAAGATGTTAACTAAAGCATCCAAACCTTTTTCATGTTCTTTCCCTAACCATTTTCTACAATTTAATTGTACTACAAGTTTGAGCTAAATAGAATGGTTTTCTTGCTATTTTCATTTTTGCTTAGTATTGGTTCCACGTGACCCTAATTTTTAAATCAGAGATTCTTCACAAGATCGAATTTGGAAAATCTTTCTTGTACAAGTTTTTCGTTATTTTACAGTCTTTCAAAGAATGTGTACTTATATTAATGTAAGACTAATAGTGCCTGATTTATAAGCAACTTTATTCTGTTCTGTGTGAAACTGATCACTTCTATTCCCGAAAGTTACCTTCCCATAAACGGTTGATATTAGTAGCTCATAGCGATTAATATACGTATGTAAACTTATCTACCTTTAAGTCTATAATTATGATGATAAATCGGTCTGTAATATAATTTAAAATATCCATATTTAATATAAATAGAGAGTCTTTTCGGAAAATAACTCTTGGCAAAAAATAAAAATTTCCCTGAAGAATGAAAAGGGCTTTCTCTTGCACCTTATATGGATTCCTAATTGTTTTGGTCTTTTTACAAAGTATTCCTTGGATTATTTTATATCCTTCAATCTCTTTCCTAGCTCTTATATCTTTTATAATATTAACTAACTCTTGATCTTTGAGTTGATATTCTTCTATGGAAACATTAGCGTAAGGCATATTCCATATGTTAATTAAGCAATAATTATTAACCTGTTCCGCATGGGATGGCTCGGTTTCGATTTCTTCAAAATTGTTTTGACCATATAATCTAGATATGAAATCGGCTGAAATATTCATATTTGAAACTATAGGTTTTACTTCAAAATTAAAGGCAAAGAGTCTATACAACAGCGATCCATAGCGCTCAACCCTCTTTATATTTCTCAAAGCACATACTAAACCAGAATGATCCATCCTAAGTTCGAAAGAATTATGTAGGTAGGTACTGAAACGCTCCATTCTCTCAATTGCAGCTAACATTTCCAATAAATATATAGGTTTATTAAAGTCGTGTTTCTTTAAACGCCGACTGTAAAATGCAACGGGAACTAAGTTATTATTCTCATCGGACTGTTGTAGTACCCCGCCTAAACTCTTAAGAGAGCTGTCTGTATTTAGTATATTTTTTTACTTAAATCCGGATGTTTCATCATAACAAGGTTGGCAAATAATTCTTTTACATTATCTAGAGCTTTCTGCTGTTCCGCTCCCTTTACAAATTCTCCTGAAGCCCCACGCAAACGTTCAATTGGTTCCTGGACTTCATTGAATTGCGGTACAAACTTAGCATAATATTGTAAGAAACAACGCAAAGATATTAAACCTTTTTTGCTTTTGGTGCAGGTAGCTTTCTTATAACCTCTAACCTTGAGGGATCCAAATACATTTTCCCATTCTCTATTATATAACTTAAGTATGAAATCTTACTGGAAAAGAAAGTACATTTCTTAGTTGACAAAGTTAATCCCTTTTCTTCAGGTAATTTTAAAACTTTTTCCAATAGCTATTTATGGGAATTAAAATCTGGATTTTTACATATGAGGTAATTCATGTACCATTGAACACCTTCATCTTTCAGTGGATATAACCACTCTGTCAAGATTTTAGACAAAACATGGCTACCTGCAGCCAAACCAAAAGGTAAGACCTTAAATTCATACAATTCCCTATGCGTAAGAAAGGCAGTAAAGTGTCTACTTTCTTTTCTTAAAGGAATTGTTAAATAAGTCTTTAAAATATCCAAATGACTAAACACTTTTCCATCTGATAATTCAGCCAATATATCTTCCATTCTTGGAGTGAACTGTGTATTTAAATACAAATGACGATTAAGATCCGAATAATTAACAATTAACCTCTTGGATCCGTCATTATTGTTCACCAGGAAGCATGGAAAAGCATAATCGCTATTACTAGACTAAATTAAATCTGCCTTCAACATTTCATCCAAAATTTTATCCATTTCACGTTGTGAACTCCGAGATAATGGATAAGCTTTGTTACGTATAGGAGTGTAGCCGTTAAGCTGTATTATATACTAAAAATCTTTTATATTTCCAAACTGTTATGCAAAAACATTACCTTATTTATTATAAATCTCATCAACGTACCCTTGTAAGTCCGGGTTGGCCTCAAGTACATCTGGATCCACCCTCAACGGACAAGACAATTGCTCCTTATGGGTATTAGAACTGCTTTCAATATAGGGTTCAACTATGAAGTTCATTAATTCCCACTATGAAAACAGGTTCTAAGTCATTCACTAAGAAAAACTTCATTCGATAAACATGGTAATTGAACATAATTGGAATGATCACACACTGATCTAACGTTAACTTTTGTTTATCAACCCCAATTCCTATAAATTTTTCATTAATTATCTTAATTGGGTATTTTAACTGCTTATTCCAATTAATAAACCTTTGCTTGTTAATTAGTGATGCGGTAGAACATGTGTACAATCCACCTCTTATATTTTGTCCCAACACGAAAGCATTCACTAATGCTACAGTCAAAGTTCCACTGGAATTGGCATTTTCATTTTCTATTTTATTTTTATTATCACTATCTTTAGTTTCAGAATACGTAAATCTTCTGTCTGCTATCTCTCCTTGTTGATAATCACGACAAAATATATTTTCATTTCTCCTAAATTGCTGTTTTTTACTTTTATAGCTGTTCCCTCCAGAACTACCACTGAAACCAAAATCTCCGCGGTGTTGATCACGCGTATTACTATCTTTCACTTTCGCATTAACTGGTATTGCTTTTGGGACCACTTCTTGTTGTTCTAATGGTACTCTCTTACGTCCATGACTTCTACCTCCCCCATGGGATTGAACCCCGGACCCCTTCATAAGAGTCAACACTTCATCATTACTATCACTTTTTTGTTTCTCGGACCACCTCAACCTTGACCGATTAAATGCAAAATGTCTTTCACTATTTGTAAAGCTCCGGGTTTGATCTTCCGTCCCCTCGTCTGAGTAGTACACTCTAACCGGTCACTAAGATCTGCAAAGCGTTCGTCCGAGTTTAAATTCATATTCATTTTCACTAACTGTTTAATAACAAGATATTGTTTATGAGCCCTACAGTTAGCAACACGATACTGTCCGCCACAGAAATAGCACTCAGTTTTGTTTTTCCGGGTTTCACTCGTATTGGAAGAATTTCTCACCAGTGCATTATACGATTCTAAGTTTTGCTGATGTTTCTCATACTCCATAATGTCAAACATAAGACATTCCATGGACACTGGGTACCGGTACATATAAATATCAAACCTAATTTGCGGCTGCATCCCATCCATTATTAGACTAATTAACACACTTGAATAATTGCCATTTACAGTACCATGACATATTTCATATGCATCGCATATATTGATTACAAAACCTAGTATATTTTCTCTCGGTTTCTGTATAACTCTTACATAGCGATTTAGGAGCTCTCGCTTACCTAGAGGTGTAACTAATTTATTATACAGATAATTAGATATGAACTTCCAGTCATATGACATTTCATACAAAGAAAGCAACTCCTTAATCAACCTCCCTTGTGCTTTACTTAACGCAGCAACCAAAACAGACTCGACTGGAAAAATTTTCAATTTCATTATTTTATGAACTGCTAACAGAAATTGAAATAAATTAAGATCATTTGGTCCATCGGTACTGGGTATAGAGAGAATTTTCTTATTAAATAAGTTATCTGTAATACTACTATTTAATTTATCAGCCCTAATATGGAAAGGCATAAAACTATTTATTAACCCTTTCACAGAGGAAGTCGACTTTTGTCGGCAGAATCAAATTTCCTTAACATGCGAATGTCGACTATAGTCGACATGTTAAAATTTGATTGTCCGTATCTTGGCTTTGTCGAGAGTAGTCGCCAAACTTGTACCGTTCATTTTTGTTTGTGTTCTATTGTTTTCGATAAACAATAGAAATCACACAGAAAACCTTTGGCGACTACCATCGACAAACCCAAGATACAGACAAATTTTAACACGTCGACTATAATCGACAATCGACATTAGGGAAATTTTGTTCCGTCGCCTTCCATAGTGAAAGGGTTAAGGGATTTCCACCAGTATTTAAATGGGTAGCTTCATATAAATTGTCAACTACAAAAGGATTCTTACTTTCATTTTCTTCATTTTCTTTCCTATCAGCTGTAACCAACAGGTCAATAAACGGATTGGTATCATGACTTCCACTTCTCTCACTTTCTACAGACAAAAGCTGTTGTGAGCTATCACGCGACATACGTACCAATTGCAGCTAGTTTGCTTGTTGTGCCACTAGCGTTCGAACACAAATCACGTGTCTCACAGTTTTCATCGACTGACGTGGAATGCCTTGACCTTAACTCACTTTCTAAATCTAAATGAAAGATCCCATCGCAGCCTAGCATTGGGAGGAATGACAACCCCTTCATCTCCATTTTCAAAACCATTTAATACTAACCACGGCTGATTTCTTTCCCCCATATTTTCTAAGAAAATTACAAGGCTACAGAAAATTATTATTCTTAAACCAAACTAATGTCTGCTATGACTCTTCTTTAGGATAAGTGAAAGACTCTTTAGATTCATTGACCTTAAATTTTAAATTTGCTATTTTCCTTAATAAATATATATACAGGGCGTTCACAAAAGTTTTACAAACATGACACAGCCTACTAATATACTTTCCACCTAATTCAGCGCTTAACATACTATCCCCTCTATTTTAACTCCTAATTCTCTACCTATAGAAGAATTTGCCGATTCGGAACGAAATGTTTGTAACGTGCCTTGTTGGCCGCCGTTCTGGGCCGCTGGATTTAAGATCCAGGACAACTATATTAAGAATTTAAGGGGTTAGAGTTGTTGAATATATATATATAAATACTGGTATTTTATCCAATGAAATAATACTGGTATTTTATCACAGTCCTAGACCTGAAGATTTTTGGAGCAAAATTTAAGCACAAAATTCATATATATCAATACTGCTCTTACAAAGTACCCTAGTCATATTGATTCTAATAGGTTATTAAATAGCAGGTTCTTTTATAACGGAAAATCAGCAATAAGTTTTCAATTTTATTTGAAAAAAATATCAATTATCAAAAAGTGTATCAAAAATACAGAATAAATATTGAAACAATTTATTAATATTAACAGTTATGAAATATCTTTGAGTATATTCTAGTTTTATACAAGTCAACAAGTGTTCAAGTACCTGGCACTGTCTGACACTACTTAATTATTTCAATATTATTATAAATCGTTGATAACCTATTACTTTTTGAATGCCTCCTTTAATTCATATAGATTTTAGAACAATTTAATATATCTCAATACGTGATATAATTTGAATATATTACTGTTATTTAAATGAAAACGTATAACACTCACCTCTTAGACAATGACACAATTATGCCCGTTAAATACCAGCCAGGAGAGTATTTCACGATATTGCCTCTGAATTTCCAGAAAACTATTACACACCAATATATGTATATATATAATATTATATAACACTGGATTAACTTCATGAGAACTTTTACACATTCAACTAATTCACCTATTAGATCACTTGAACTATATGAACAATAACTGTTTTACGATTACTTTAAATATAAGATATAGAACCAGTATAAATTCGATGTTCCCAATTCTACATTTCGTTCCGAATGGCCGCTTAGGTTACCAGCAGCTCATTCGAAACTCAGTAGTACCAAAGTTTTCCTCTAGATGCGCTGCATATGCCGAGTGTTCGGAAGTTTAACATAACCTCTAGGATAACATGATTTCTCTCTTTTTTTTATAACCAAAAATAAAATGTGATAAACTATCACACGCAACAATATTATACAAGATTTTTGCCGGCATATCTGCCACGAATAAATCTTACTTTAAATGCTTCGGTTTCAAACGGGCCTTACTAACAATTGTACAAGGCACAATAATTTCTTAAATTGCTTCTAACTCTTAAATTGTTGTTTATTCTAGCCTTAAAAATGTTCATTGTCTGTAGATATAATTTGTTATTATTGACCCAAACCATTTATTATTGACCAAGAAATATTTGTTTGCATAGCTCCAACTAGTCAGTATGTCTGGACAAGTACGGTATTCAAGTGCTGTTCTAGATCCTACAAAAATGATAAATTTTAAGTACTGCTACGTATACTCAGAAAAAGTAATAGTAGATTGTGTATAGTCGTAGAAGAAAAGAAGGAGTACAGATGTAGTGTAAGATCAAATCTTTAGTAGCTCAATCGTTTCCCTGCTGAAGAAAGTGTAGTTTTATTCACAAAGTGTACCAATGTATGTTGAGCTGGAAAGTTTAAAGAGGTCCGGATCTGCCCCTAGAATAGCATTTTTGTAACTGTTTCGGAATGTAAAAATATCATATACGGAAAGTGTCTCATCGAGTTTTGACGGCTCAGTATCCCTTCCCGCTGGCTTAGTGCCTAGCACATGTGCCTTTGGTGCACGGGGTTCCGGGTTCGGTTCCCGGTGGGAGAGAATTTGGGATTTTAACTGCCCTCAATGTTTTTGTTCGTGTCCCTGTCGAGTTTAGTAGTCCCAAACAATTGAGAAAAGAAAGTAAAAAAGGGCAAGAAGATTTGAAAAAAGAGAGCCGCGTTAGACCAATGCAAGAGTTTTTACATCTGATGCGTGGGATCCCTGCTTTGATTCCAGCTCGCACGAAGTAAACTTTGTGGTGAACAAACGTTTTGAGAGTGGGATTTCTCGTTTTAAAATAATGGTGTACGGGGTCCAGGGGGAGCCCTTATATCGTTTAAAACTGTCCTCAATGTTTCTGTGCTCCTGTTACTGTCGTGTCCAGCAGCCCTGATAAGTGGAAAGTTAAGAAAGAAAACGTACAATACTTACCTCGGGGTCCCTGGCTCGATCCCAGCTCGAGCCATGTGAATTTTGTGGTGCACACACCATGTGCATGGGTTTTCTCGTTCTAAAATATTGGTGTACAGGTTTCCGCGTTCAATTCAAGGTGGGAGAGTCCTTGTGATTTTAATTGTCCTCGATGTTTCTATGGTCGTGTCCCTCTCGTTTCCAGTGGTACTGATAAGTGGGGCGTTAAGAAAGAAAGAAAAGTCAGGAAGTATTTTTAAGGTAGAGTGCTCACCTAGAGGACCCTGGTCCGATCCCAGCCCGCGTCAAGTGAATTTTGTGGTACACAAACACGGTGTGCGTAGGTTTTCTCGTTTTAAAATAATGATGTACGTGGTTCCGGGTTCGATTCTTGATGGCAGAGTCCTTCTAGTTCTAACTCTCTTCGATGTTACTGTGTTTGTGCCACTGTCGTATCTAGTAGTCCTGATAAGTGGAAAGATAAGAAGGGAAAAATCACTCTTTTAAAAAGTGGTAGAGCACTCACCTCGGGGTCCCTAGTTCGATACCAGCTCGCACCGGGGATACGTTGTGATAGATACACTCTGTGCGTGGGTTTTCTTGTTTTAAAATACCGTTTTATGCCCGGTGGGAGATTTTAAGTGTGCTCGATGTTGCTGAGTTCATGTCACGGTTGTGGCGTCCCTGTATTTGAACGAATCCATCACATTACAGATTTTGTGCCCTTGTCACAGAAAGCTATGAATTGAACCCAATACCATTGCATATTTAGGCCTCGAAACCAAAATGTCTGGTTCACGTTATATCCGTATAAAAATGTTCCGAAGTAAATAATTGGTTTACATATTTACATTCGTAATACCATACTATAGTGACCTACTAAATACAAATTGTTACTTTAAAGAATCAATGTTCACCTTTTGTTCCTTTTAAAGGGTGTAACCGTTGGTTTGAGTTTACAATGACCCAGAAGTGTTTTTTGGTCGAATTTTTACGAGATGATGACACAGGAAATGAAATATCAGTTGTCCCAGCCAGCTGAATTCCTTCTGATGAAACTGCATGCTGGTTACCACCTCGCAGTAGAAAATGTGAAGTTCGAAAGCTTATAAAAATGTGTGAGGGTCCTGACAAAGAAACCTGGAGTTTTTTCACCAATATACGCATTATGCCCAGAAATATTGGTAAGCTGTCTTTAATACCTAGTTTTTCATTTTTTTTTAAATTTTGTAACTTCTATTTGGATTGTTCCTGTGCAATTCCAAAATATCTTAGTTCTGTGACTCGTACTTCATTGTCTTAAGAGTGAAACATGTAATTGAATGACGTCGCACGGTGACTCAGAAGCCGTCATCGCTGGTCTTGTGGCCAAATATGTGCCTTTTGTGCACGGTGTTCCGAGTTCGATTTCCCATGGAAAAGGCCTTTGTGCTTTTGACTGTCCTCGATGTTTCTGTGTTTATGTGCCTGTAATGTCCAGTAGTCCAAGTAACTTGACGATAGAAGTTAAACGTCAGAAAGTCTTTTAAAAAATGGATAGTGCGTGCTAGGGGTCCCAGTTGGAGAACCTATGTGAGTTTTCTGCCTTCGTGTCCTTATGGGTAAAATAATGTAGGCAATAATAAAATGGTATAGGTTAACATGTTAAATAAGTAATCAATTAAACCTGAGTAATTAGGATGTTTAAAAGAGTGAGAATGCTCACCTCTCGGGACGTAAAGTAAGATTTTCTTTTCAAATTTTTGGCTGAATGAAAAATCCTATTTCTCCCCAGAGGTCTTCAGAAACACAATATTACCTCAAGAGTAATTTATACACTAGGCTAAAAAAAACTCACATTTCGTTGAAATACGGTTAT
The DNA here is from genome assembly GCF_964235325.1 of Thermobia domestica. Classification (NCBI taxonomy): domain Eukaryota; kingdom Metazoa; phylum Arthropoda; class Insecta; order Zygentoma; family Lepismatidae; genus Thermobia; species Thermobia domestica. The sequence goes on from NC_137461.1 coordinate 77,222,554, forward strand.
TAGGTATGAAAAAAATCTGTGAAGAGAGACGAAATTTTGTAAAATAAATAATGCCCAGAAATAACACTATCATGTCAAAAAACATCTTATTCTCACCTTACCTGAAATGTAATAGGACATGTCGAATTATGGAGAGAACTCTCTTGTCACCTGTGTCTGTGGTCAATTTTTAGAATTATTCCAATTTTATGCATCCATGACAAGTTTCTGGAATCATTCGAAACTTTGGTTCATAATTGAACCTCTGATTGGAAAACGGGAATAAGTACATTTTTTTTTTGCGATTTTAACCTGAGATAGCGGATTTGTTCCTTTAAGATAGTTACATCACTGAGTAGAAAATAGGAATGTTTGGGCAACTCTATATGACCAATGTAGAAGTCAAAATCTCTCGCTGATTAGAAAAAGGGAATAACTACGTTTCTTATTCCCTTCTTCCAGTCACTACAGGACACCACTACAACTGTGAGACTGTGTGTAAGTATCCAAAAACCAGAGTCCTGTGCTGTCGTTACGATACTGTGCCTTCTTTTCGCATTGCACAACCTATAAAGAACTTTTTGCCACAATCAGTTACAGATTTACATGTTTTCTTTGACACAAGCGGTGGTCAAAATTGCAATCGTTCAATGACATGAATGCTTTTCAGCCTGATCACGTCATAACGGTTCAGCACTATACAGCAATATTTGCCTGTCAGAGGTCACAGTTTTTACCATGTGACCGAAATTTTGGTGTAATCAAACCAGAACTCAAACGGCACAATCGTATTTATTTACCAACACAGTATAGCCACAGGATTGCGAATGCAAGAAATACTAATACATATAATTAACATGCCATTCTTCTCTCGGGGCCCCTTAATGGTGTCATTAATGATGGCTCTGCTATTCTCGGTTGTCAAGTACACACAACATATTGCAATACAGGTACATCCATGGACTCCACAGGGAACGGTATTGTCTTTCTATAAGAAGTAAATGAAGAGAGTATTAAATTAGTATTAAATTTCCGGGTGTAAGAAAATATTTTCTCAATTTAATGTTGCTGCCGTTTCTTTATATTTTTGCGTTTACAACTTCTGCTGTAAACATATATATTATGTTCAGGGAGTAATCTGTACACTCTCAACACCCCTTGTTACCAGGGAGTAATCTCTACCCAGTGTTACCGACTAAGCTAGGGCAGCCCCAACTTATCCAAATAGTAACGGTATATTTTACTTTCACAGCACAGACTGTAACGGTCCATGTTTCGTCTGGTATGAGGCCCACGAAAATGGAATCGTCACAAGCAGGAATGAAAAAATTGGAAGAAAAATAATAATGTATATTCTGATAATTTATTTAATGGTAATGTTAGGGTCACTATGAATCACTATTCAATGTCATATTTGGTTCAATTTGTTGGTTAAAAGGTAATTTAAAAAAAAAATGAAAAAAGTATAGAAAAACGATGGAACAGTAATTTTTATCTCAGGTGAGTTGGAAAGTCTGCTGGAGAAATGAAAAAGCTATCGCGAAGGTGGCGGGGTTAATGCTTCGCCGAAGCAACAAGCCAACCAAGGATTCTTACCTTGCTGACTTGCTGCTCATTTTCCAAACGGAGAGGTTTTACTATCGAGGAGGATATTGGTCTTCGTTTCGTTTCGTTGTGTAGTTACTTAGCACAAAATTGGAGCGACGTGGACCGACAAAATCTTTTGGTTGTTTGCCAGTGTGCTGAAAAAGACAGTTGTCAGTGAGACATGAAATGTTATATTTTGTCTTCGTGCTACTCATAATAGATGTTTTTAGTGGTTTGTCAAACAGGAATTTTTATTATCTTTTCTGTGAGGCAGCCAGTTACAAAAAATTGTAGCAGGAATGAGAGCCCACCTTAAAGGTGAGAAAATAGAGGTTGAAATTGCTTACACAGTTCGTAGTTTGTGCAATATTTCTTTTCTGTGATACGATTTTGTGGCCCGTGAAGACAGTGAAGTGAAGGCTCTGTTGTGCTGTGTGAGCGCCCATTTTGATCACTTAGATTCTGATTAATTTTGGCCTTCTGGTTGTTTGGTTTTAAGATACCAAATAAATATCATTTGTTGCAGTATTATTTTTGCTTTTGAAACGAAGGCGCAAAAGGGATTGATCAAAGAATTGCTAAAACATAAGTACTGGCAGTGACCAACCAAACATATTTTGTCTTATGTCCAAAAAGGGTTCAGACGTAAATTCAATTACCGGACAAGGAGCAGACACAAAATCTGAAGGTAAATTGCGAGTTCGAAACCACAAGAGGTGAGTGTGATTTTTGGCTTTTTCATTAAGTGGTATGTGTGTCACGTTTAGATTGATGTATATCCGGTTGTGATTTGGAGTCTCAAACTTGGTTGAATTGTATTTACAATTTCCGTTTCAATTGGAATTCGCGTGTTATTAAGACTCTCCCTATTTAAATGCAAATTTGAGAGTTGAGTAATCTAAGCTCAAAAAGTCACGAAATTTGAATTAACCATAGAATTCCTCCAATATTTCCAAACCTTACAGCGTCTTTAACTGCTTGCAGTGTTATTTAACGTATTTATATTTTTTTGACCGTAATTGATAGAAAATTTACAGAATTATTTTTCATTTCCTCCAGCATTCGAATTCCACTACTGAAGAGTTTAGAGAATGAATCTAGTAAACTAATGATTTGAGGTTAATGATGAAATCGATTATGAAATGTATAAACGCATTTTGAGTAATTTTTGTTTTCAATTTCTCTAACATTCGAATTCCACTATTCGGAATTATAAAGATTGAAAGAGGCAATTTAATATTTTCTTAAAATTTATTATGAATGCGAATGATAGATGTATAAGCGAATCTTGAGAAAGAAATGCTTGTGAAATGTTCCCTGGTAGATTAGTGATTCCAGATTTATATACAGTGTGTTCGAAAAGCAAGGTGTCAAAAATTGAAGCGCGCTTAAAAAGTTTGGCTAAATGACTTTTATGATTACTTTGCTTTGTGGAGATTTACATCGTTGCTAAATTCAGATTAATATTATTCCTGGATTTGACTTTAATGATTTTGAAAACAAATCAAGAAAACTTTATTCGAGAAGAAAAAACAAACATAACATTTAAAGATGATTGGAATTTCTTATGTTGTTTGTTAATATTTCTGAATTAATTTCTATTTCAAATCTGGAGTAATTTAATTATATTTTTTTAAATTTTTTATAACATACTCTGACTATATTTATCATAGTTGTTGTTGCGTTGTGTTACTTGTGTATTTACACTATTCTAACGTAATATTGCAAATACACAACCGCAATTTCGTTATACCAAATAAATTGATATTAAAATTGAATTTTTGGTTTCCGTTATTTGTTATATTTATAGACATTTTTCCTCTGTGTATATATTTTTCTTGTGTATTGGAAATATTGGAATGAATTCATTCTACTTCGCAAGTGAGATCCTGGCTTGACCGATCCTGGCTTCTGCTATAAGTCCCTTCTACCAGGTGTTAGTTCGTTGGACTCGGATTAACAACTATTATTATTATTATTATTATTATTATTATTATTATTATTATTATTATTATTATTATTATTATTATTATTATTATTATTCAGTTTGATAATAATAGCTCTTGGTCTGGGGTCGATCTCATGATACTAGGTGGAAAGGGACGGTTACAAGACCTTTAAGACAGTGTTCGTAAAAGATTTTAACCAAAAATAATTCAATCAAATATCGAGACTTCCCTGAAAACAAATAAGCTAACACGTCCTGCCATTGATATGCACCTACATAAATTTTGGAAAGTCGGTCCCGTTATCGTGAATACAGAGATAGTATCAAATAAATCAGCCTTAGTGCGACTTCTTTGCATATTCTTTCTCCTACTATAGCTATATTAAAAATATAAAACAGAGGACAAACTTTGCCCTCTCCTGCAAAAAATCCCGTGGATGTTTCTTTTTTTAAGTGAAGTTAGGTAAACCGAATACATAATAATGCGTAGTGATTAGGTGGCTGCTTATGAAGGTTTGTCCTCTAACTCGATATAATCCAATGGAGAATGTGTTATCCATATTCCATCAGCTCCTTAAGGTTTGTTATAGTCTCAACACCAAGTGGGCCCAAACCATTAGGACCACCATATATAACACTCAAGGAACAAACCCTAGTAAGATTACAGGAAGTTAATGGTGCATCGCATCAATGGAGTGTTAGGGATTTAAATTATAAAGATAAAAACCAAGAGGATGAAATGAAATATGGAATAGAAATAATACACAGGATTGAAACATGAAGAAGTGCTAGTGAATAAGTGACAGTGTTAGTAAATAAGTGTTAGGATTAGTGGCTACAGGTGAATAACCAAGTGAATTAAATGAGAAAAAAAGTGTTAGTTTTAGTGACTATAGGTGAATAACCACGTGGATGAAGTGATTAACTAAATAAGGTGAAACAACAAATAGGAAAAGAAACGGAGAGAAACCTAATAATCATACAGAGTGGAAAACTAAGGAGAAAGAAAAAAAGATGACCGTAGGTAAAACCACTTAAACACACGTAGAATAACAAAATACAAAACGCACATAATACAACACAGTACATAGTAACACCCTAAAAATAAAGTCAAGACAAAATGTTTCAATGTGTTGTTGTTTTTTCGTTTAGTTTGTTTTTCTGTTTTTGTTTTGTTTGTGTGTTTGTTGTCAATCCAATGTGTGTGGTCGTCCAAGACCCTTCCCTTCCCTTTCCTTCTTCCTCTCCCTTTTCATTTGCTTAAGAAATAAAATATAAGAAAACAAAATAAACATTCGCAATGATGATACCTCACTGTTTTGGATGCTCAAGACACCGGCACCGGAGAGTTAGGCGGCTCAGCGGATGTAGAAAAAAAGTCTCAACACCTTTCATTTTGTCGGCTGTCGATAATGATTTCAAGCTATTATACCCTTTCGTGGGATACGGACAAAATATCGCGGCCGAAACATCGCCGACCAAAACCTCGCGTGGCCAAAACCTCGCAGGACAAAATCTCGGTGGGCCAAAACCTCACTGCCCAAAACTTCGCGTGGCCAAACCCTCGCTGCCCAAAACCTCGCGGGACAAAATCTCGCCGGGCTAAAACCTCGCCGCCCAAAACATCGCGGGACAAAATCTCGCCGGGCCAAAACCTCGCGTGGGCACTTCCTCGCCGCCCAAAATATGGGGTGGGCGAAACCTCGCGAACCAAAATTTCGCTTGGCCAAAACCTTGCGGGATACGTCTCTTGAAAACGGCTTTTATTTGTAAAAGAATACATAATAATCGCTTTTGGCTGTTGGAATGGTCTGCCCAACCAGCTTAATAAAAATTCAGTGTAGTGTAACAATATCTGCTGGTTTTCTTATAAGTAAAAAGATAAAAGGAAGGTAGAGCTTGGTGTGGTTTTATCCTGACGACATTTCTTCCCAGGCGACACTACGTCTCGCTTAATTTAGACCAGGCGAGATTCTGTGTCACGAGATCATTACAACGAGGTTTTGGTCAGGCGAGATTTTGGGTATGGCGATATTTTGGGGAACCAGGTTTTGGAAGACGAGGTTTTGGCCCGGCGAGATTTTGCCCGGCGAGGTTTTGGCCAGGCGAGGTTTCGGCCCGGCGAGATTTTGGGCTGCGAGGTTTTGGGAGGCGAGGTTTTGGCCTGGCTTGGTTTTGGCCAGGCGAGATTTTGTCCCGCGAGGTTTTGGGCGGCGAGGTTTTGGCCAGGCGAGGTTTCGGCCCGGCGAGATTTTGGGCTGCGAGGTTTTGGGAGGCGAAGTTTTGGCCTGTCTTGGTTTTGGCCAGGCGAGATTTTGTCCAGCGAGGTTTTGGGCGGCGAGGTTTTGGCCAGGCGAGGTTTCGGCCCGGCGAGATTTTGGCCCGCGATGTTTTGGTCCGCGAGGTTCTGGCCCTGAGGTTTTGTACCCAAACTCCTTTCGTAAGTAGCTACCTACGATGTTCTCCTTAACGTACATTAGGTATTCCTATTTTGAATTATTTTCAAAAAGATGCCACTGTTAAGAAAGCTTTGGCCAAAGAATTCATATGGTTTTGCATTTCATTATGTCTTACAAATGTAAACATTTCATAAGAAATTATGCACACGTGTTACATTTTATTCATTCATGTTAACAAAGTGCAAGTAGGGATTATTACATTAAACATAAGTTGCAACACAACTTTCGAAGATCAATTTGTGTAAGGCCAAATTGACAAAGAAACTATGGCGTGTATATACAGTTATAAAGGCAACGAAGAAAGTTCTGTAGCCTTTTGTGAAGGTCTGTGTTCAATTGGCCCTCACACCGTGCCTTGTTTGCGAATGCTGATAAGGCGAAGGTCAGTTGTTGGTGTGGGTATATCAAACATAGTAGTTAATTGTGGCACTTCAGTTACACCGCGAACGTGCGTAAGGACATAGTGAACATGGAACCTCCACAGAGCGTCAGAAGGGCGTGCATGCTCTACGAGTTCAAACTGGCGTCAAACGCCACTGCCGCAAAGCGGAAGATACGCCAGGCCTTAGGTGAGGGTACATGTACAAAACGAAGATCTTCAGGTAACAATTGAGGCGAACAGTGGTCACACATGTGAGGAAGTGGGACTACAATTCAGTGTGAATCAAAAATCCATTCAGCAACACCTCCATTAACATGGGAAGTACTACAAGTTCGGTCGATGTGTCCCACATGATTTGACACCGGGCCATAAGGGAACGCGAGCTAACACCTGTGTTTCTTTGCTGTCTCGTCTGTGGGGGGCGCGGTGGCTCAGTGGCAGAGCGTTCACCTCCGGTACTTGTGGTCCCTGATTCGATCCCAGCTCGCGCCGTGTGGACTTTTTGGTGGACAAACACCGTGCTCGTGGGTTTTCTCGGGGTTCTCCCGTTTCCTCCCACTTTTTTATTCCACCATTTCACTCATTTCTCATTATCACCGTCTCCTTTAGCCTAACCGGCATTAACGTGGGACGTTAAACTTAAAGATTTCATTTCATTTTTGCTGTCTCGTCTGAGAAAGGAACCTTTTCTGGACAGGATGTTGACATGTGATGAGAAGTGTGTCATGTACGAAACTCCACGGCGTCGTCATCATTAGTTAGCATCTCATGAACTGGTTCTAAAACTGTCGAAACCAGCACTGTACCAGAAGAAAGTCCTCCTATGTGTCTAATGGACTCCTAACGTCATCGTGCATCAGCTGGTCATAGTATACTGTCAGCAGTTGAGGATTATGAAAAAAAAAACTCAAAACTCTGGAACCAGCACTTCTCAATCGCAAAGAGATCTTCCTGTTATAAGACAAGGCTAAGCTACAAGTGGTTAGGATGGCCCGCGATACAATTCTACGCCTTGGATGGGAAACACTATTGTATCCGCTATACTCCCCGGACATTACACGGTACGATTATCACCTGTTTCATTCTTTGTTCAATCATTTTCGATGACGATAGTTCAAATCCCTAGTGGAGGCGCCAAATACAGTTGATACTTTCTTCGCTTCACGGTCCACCAATTTCTATCGCAATGGAATCCCTGGCCTTTTGAGAATGTTGTAAGAAGATCGTCGATGCTGATGGGAACTGTTTTTGATCTTCCAGGTACTTCTTACGTGACATATCGATGTTCAAAAGTGGTGGGTGAAAAAGTGACAAAACTTTTGTTACCTTTATATTATGACGCATTTAAGACGCCTTTCTCTTATATTTTCCACAATATAAAAATTGTTGGTAGCTGTTGCTAAACTTTTAAAATACGTTTAAAATACAATTATTGTGTATGAATTTTCACCCGCAAAGTGAGGTAAGGTAAAAATTTGCTTTCTGATACACTGTAGTATATAATAGATTAGTATCAAATTCTATAGTCCTATACAAATTTACTATATTTAATATATTTAGTGGTGTAGCAAGGATTTTATTTCGGGATTGCTCCTTGGTCCTTCTTCTGAAAGTTTTCGACAATGGAGATACCAAAAACAATTTTAAGGTTTCTTTTAACAACTTAAAATTTTCGAGGGTCTGGAGCTCTGTGTTTGGTAATATGGGAACTGAAAACGTAATTTTAGGTTTTATTTTAAGAAATGTACAAAACTTTATAGGCCATTTAAACAAGTACTAATATGACTATGTTCTTTTCCGATATGATATCCTAATATCGCTAGTTGTAGATTGATACATACAGGGGAGTTACAAAAAAATCAAGAAACACTTCATACAGGACACGTAAGTTTGGCCCTCCACTGTACAACACCCGTTGCGGTTGTGAATCGTGTTTTGTTTTCAATGTGTCATGTGGACCTTTCTTTTCCGTAAGTAACCAGTTCACCTGTGAGTGTCGTGGTGTGAAAGTGGTGCCGTAAAATGGGAGACCTGACAGACTTCCAATGAGGCATGTTCGTTGGTGCCCGTCTGGTTGGAGGTTCAGTGGCAACAGTGGCGAAGATTGTGGGGGTATCGAATGGCACTGTGTCCAATGTCACGAGGGCATACACAATTCATGGGCAAACGACGTCTGCAAAGCACAAGAGTGGTCGAGAAACAATCCTGTGAGGTAGGGACCGGAGGGCATTAAAACGGATTGTAGCAGCTAAAAACAAGACCACTGGAATGCAAATTACGTCTGAACTCAATTCCGGCCTACAGAACCCGGTTTCATCAAAAACAGTGCGACGGGAACTTATAAAATGAAACTTCATAGCAGGGCCGCTATCGCGAAACCCCTGGTCACAGCAGTAAATGCGAAGAGGCGTACCCAGTGGTGCAAGGGTCACAAGGTGTGGACTCATGAGCAGTGGAAACACCTAATGTGCTCCAATGAATCGACCTTCACCTTGTTTCCAACAACCGGTCGTGTATACGTATGGAGAACACCGTCGCAGACCTATGATAGAGACTGTCTGCTTCCAACTGTAAAGCATAGGGATGTTTTTTTTACAGTATGGTCAGTGATGTCATAGTTTTCTGCAGGTACCATCATAGCTCTGCACGGAATGACGAATACTAAGGCGTATGAGGCCATTTGTGGAGACCAGGTTCTACCCATGGCCCAAATATTGTTCCCTGATGGTGATGGCATCTACTAAGATAACTTGGCACCCTGTCACGCAGCAGAAACCTGGAAATCATGGTTTGAGGAGCATGACCAGAAGCTATCATACCTCCCCCGTGTCCCACAATCACCAGATCTGAACATCATTGAGCCATTGTGGTCTGAGTTACAAAGGCGTGTTCGGTCTCATTATCCTCCACCAGCATACCTTAAGGAACTAGAGCATGTTTTGGAGGAACAATGATACACAATTCCCCACACCACGATTCAGGAGCTGTATGCGTCCATTCTACGTCGGATCCAAGCTCTTTTAGACGCAAGAGGAGGCCCCACTCCATACTAGGTATGATTTTCACACTTTTTCAAATTTATTTTGAAATATTATATAAATTTATTTTGTTCTAACCCCTGTATATATAATCTTATATTGAAATGTACCTTATATATGTTAAGTCTATTCACTTTCATGTATTATTTAAGCTCATATTTTGATTGTCATCCATTCTGAGCTGCAAAGTCTTTATTAAAATTTTGAAATTAAATGAAAATATTTTTTTTTGACGTCTCAGGATTCTGTTCTTAGGACATGAATGATCAACGAAAGGGGTGATTATGAAATTAAATTTTGTGTGCTTTCCCATCGGAAATCAAGATCAAGACTATGTGAACCACAAACGCACGCGACAACCACTAGACCAGCAGGTAGAACGCAATATATATATATATATATGTATAGGTTTTGCAGAGCTTGCTGTAAGTTAGTTGTGAACTTAGGGCCTCGCAAAATGTTCCCAATCGCTCCCGCACCACCTAAGTCCGGCTCTGCCCCCCACTTTTGTTCTTGCTTTGTGAACAAAATTGTAACATTCTTCTGAAATATAGAATCTAGTGTCGGATGAAAAAAAGTGAGATGTCGAGATGCCATTGAAGGTGCCATTCTACACCTGTCATCTTATCATCTTCATGTGAAATCTTAACTATATATAAAACTACATGAACTGACAAAATGAAGGGGTACTAGCGGTTGACGTGTATAGTTGAAATTTGTCATGATTGTAGCTTTTCGGGACTAACCGACAGAAAAATTATCAAAAGTGAATATTTTTAAGTTTTAGGGGGTCTAAAGGTGGCATGAGGGAATTTTCCATGTTATTTAAATGGGCGGTGTTTGGACATATATTCTCATATTATAAGTACGTGGAATTGGAATAAAAACTTGAAATTCGGTATGCTCGTACGTTTTTGTTATCCTTACCTAACTAAATAACTGAAACTACAATTTTTTCGATTTAAAGTAGTTTTATGGGAAACTGAAAAATCTTCTTCATGTTATTTATACAATACACATTTCACCCCCCAAAATTGTTGGGCACTTCCTGTAAAGTTACAATGGTTACATTTGACATGATTGTAGCTTTTCGAGACTAACCCACAGGAAAATTGCCAAAAGTGAATATTTTTAACTTTTAAAAGTGAAGTGGGTGTAAAGGGGCGATGAAGAAATTTCCTGTGCCATTTAAATGGGCAATTTTTTGGACCTATGGTCTGATATTTTAGGTACTTGCAATCGGAATAAAAACTTAACACTACAGTACTCGCATGAAATTGTTGAAACATGAGTGCTCGCGCGGATTACTATTATAGTCCATTTGATAAATACATATATCTTAGTGGTTATCCAATCTGTATTTTTTAATTATTTTTGTGGGTTTTACAAGCAATAAAGAACACAATTCAGTGCCAGCATTTTGTTTTTTAATGCACGAAAAGAATTAGAAGGCAAAACTTTAGAATGCGTATGTAATGTACTATATTTTTGTAAATGTTCGTTTATTTTCTTACTATTTGATTAAAAATTGAAATAAAAGAGGAAATTTGCATTTAAAGGGTTAAAAACGTTTATGAAAAATAAAAAGACGTTGTTAAATGGTTTGCAAATTTAAATTTTACACTTGAAAACAAGGTCAAATGTAGGCAAAATTTTAAGTGTTTGAGTGATAAGAGTCAGTGCAAAGAATGTGCTTGTAGTCAGAGCAGATCCACTTACTGCACCTGAAACATCTTTTTTTTTGAGTACTCTTGTTTCTTCATCTTCCACAAAGAGTTTCGTAAAGTTCCATAGCTATAGATTGCAGGAAGTCTCTACGGTTGATCATAGCATCATTGTTATTTGGTTTGAAAACAATGAGAGTGTTTACTCCAGTAACGTTTAACACGTGGAAGTAGGGAGTGAGTGGCCATCTCTGAGAATTCCTTGCTGTATAATACTGCCGACACAATTTGTCCAATATGGCAACTCCAAACGTAGTGTTGTTCTATCTTAATAACTATGCAGTGCAGGTATGATGTTATGACGCTGTGTTCGCATATTTCTTGGGTGCACTAGATCAATATACCATCTGGTAATTCTGTCCTTTCCGATGTAAAATTCTCCGTGAAACCTGTGTTCCTGGAAAACACCGTTCCTTAATTCATCCTCTATTTCTTCCAAATCGTCACTATCACTTTCTTCAGAGTCACTACTCGACAACATTTTCCTCTATTTCATCTTAGTCTTCTATACTCAAAACACTTTCGTCGTCACTTTCAGTTTCTGTTAGCCACTGTCCTATCTGTTTTTTTTCTGACATTTTAAACTAACATATATCACATTTATTTGAGCGAATAATGTGAAATAATACATTCAAAACGAGAACAGTTATAACGTTAGCCAGAAAACAAACTATCACGTCAGTACTCGCACGGATTACAATAGTAGTCCATGTGAAAATAACAATCCGTATAACATCAGTGCGTTGACTTTGGGTGCTATCAATCGACTAATGGTGTTCTAGGAATGAGGGAAGAAGGTAGACGACCGCTCAAGGTCACAAGGTCAGATACCAGAAAACTGAAACCCTGTGGACTACAATAGTAATCCGCGCGAGCACTTCGATATGCTTGTACGTTTTCGTTACCTTTACCTAATTGAATAAGTAAAAATAAAAATTTTCAACTTTAGAATGGTTTTATGGGGAACTGAAACATCTGTCCTGTGTTATGATACTTACATGGGGCATAATCTATACCCCAAAATGTTTAGGCACCTCCTGTAGAGCTACAATGATGAAATTTGGTATGATTGTACTCTTTCTATACTAAGTCGGACGGAAATTGCCAAAGTTAATATTTTTATTTTTTAAGGGGTCTAAACGGGCTTGGAAAAATCCCATGTTATTTAAATACTGTAGGCGTTTTCCTGGGGTACAACATTTTATATTTTAGATAGTTTAAAGAGGAAAAGAAACTCGGTAGAATTATGGGTTTAGGAGTGCAAGGCCGTAGGCTGAGCAAAAGCAGAGGTCTGGTGGCGGAGCCCCAGCTAGCCCAAAACTAGTTATACTATATATTGAGTGATTAACTTTATTAATGTTAATCCTTTGTGTACGTTCCGGGAAAAAATAATAGTTTGTTTTGTGCAATTCCTCCCATTAATAAACATGCACAAATGAGAATTGTAGAAATATTTCGCATACTTTTGGTTACATCTCTATGCTTCATTGACATTTTAAAAAGGATTGCATTTCTATAGGTAAGCTATGATAATAGTAAGAATGTTTAAGAATGTAGATCGTAGGTTGCAAATCTATTTATAGTGTAATAAACGTCCTGTTAGGTTTTATAGTCAATATATTATGATGTGGGACTGCAACTCTGGAGTAGTATTTAATATACTAAGACCTAAAAGGGTCTCTTTTATTTGCGGCTTTGAAGGCCATGACCTACATTCTTACATTCTTATGCAACACAGTAGTCCTAAATCTGTATCAATGTTGTCTGTAAGCGGAGAAAATAGCTTTCGAGTAAATTAATCACACAGCAACAAGGAAAAATAAAGAAACATCCTTTTCACATTTAGATTCCAACTTCTAACATAAACAAATTATTTTTGTCCCTGACATTTTCGTGAGAAATCTGGATTAGAATATTGTACAACACGTAACTCTCTTAGTGGTTGTGTGTTCATGGGATGGATTTCAAAACGTTAATGCATTTAATTGCTGAGAAATGCTTCACATTTTAAAAATTTTTCTTTGTAAATATATTTAAGTGTCCGTAAGGGGATGAGCACTTCACTTTATTAACGACAGTGTTTACATTACATTGAGGTAAGGATAACTTACATATTCACATTTCAATATTTTAAATTTTCTAATTTTATTTAAAAATAAATAAAGCCAATACAATGTTAAGTTGTAACTTTATTCTTTTTTAGTTACGTTATTAGATTACTCGAAATTTTGATTAAACGGTTATTCCCAAATAAATAACATTTTGCATAATTGAATACTAGATCCAAGATTGTACTATAAATTATTCAAACGTTTTCACGAAGATTTGATCATACTTTGTTCATTCGATACTTTGTTCAATTAACAACGTGCTTATAGAATACACAAGATTTCGTGTCCAATGATCGAATAAAGGTGTAACCTCGAAAGATTGCGGAAAAAATATTGAAGTTTTAATGTAAACTGTGCTTTTCTGTTAGCCCTCCTTCTCTGCTCTACCGACATCCAATTGAGCAACTATTCTTACAAAATCATAGAACCAGTCTTATTCTGCTGTTGATGGTACGTAAGCACACAGCACAATTAAAGCAATCTTTTCACAACTATAAATGATACTTCTCGGTAGATCCATGCACAGTTGAGTGTTGACCGCTTTAAGGTAACAAATTATAGTGTTCAAAAGAATCTTCATTAAAATTACCAAGTAATCATATAGTTATTGTTTATTTGCTAGATTGGAGTTTTGGTTCCCTTTCAGTATCACGACTGTACTTGATTTGGACCGTTTATGGTTTCGTTTAAAATATTATTTTTTCGCCCTCCATGTCGGTAGCTAAGACTAACTCGTTAGATATTTATCGGTTGACAGAACATTCCAGCTAAGGTTTTCTTCGAAATAGAAGGACGTAATAGTTTCGTGTATGACGTATGGGAAATGCGTATTTTTCCATAAAAACGAAATACGTATCAATATTTAGAGTATTGTTTATGTCTTTAAATACTATAAATATGGCTTCAAACAAAACACTGCAATTTTACTTGTATATTTTGCAAATCGTGTTTTGTGAATTTTGTACTCCTTATTGAGAAATATTTTACAAAGACATATTATGTTCAAATTTTTTTCTTCCTTCTGCTATAGTAGGAAAGTTACAAATTCCTTTTGTTTTGCAATCATTATCGTTGCATACGTATCTAGGCTTCAGAACACTCACGATTGTTAGGTTTATTTAATATTGAACGGTGCCAATGAAGATTTGCTCCATTTATGAAGTGTTAGGCATAACAACCATTACTTGATTTACCATATATATTTATGTAAAATATAATGTAAAGTCGCAGCATAATATACATAAAAACTTACGTAATCTTGTTACTTTATAATTATTATATTTTATAAGTAAAAACCATATAGAAATATAAACGAATACATATATAAATTATGACAATTACTTCACAAATAAGATCTTCTCATTGTAGCCATAGATATAACCACAGCGTGTTGTTACACTTCTTTCTCAAATCTTCACCAGCATAGACAATACATTTACTTACGAAACATTTTGATGAACCAGTCACACAGAATACTGCTTATGATCCGCATATACCTAAAATCCACTAAGGATACTTCTCTAGGATCCACACACGATACTATCAAATCCACTAAGTATACTTCTCTAGGATCCACACAGGATACCATAAAATCCACTAAGGATATGAATCTTGTTAGGTTCATTTAAAATTAAACATGGCCAATGAAGATTTGCTCCATTTATGAAGTGTTAGGCATAACAACCATTACTTGATTAACCATGTAAATTTGTGAAAAATACAATGTACAGTCGAAGAATAATATATATAAAAACTTACGTATTCTAGTTACATTATAATTATTATATTTTATAAGTAAAAACAATATAGAAATATAAACGAAAACATATATAAATTATGACAATTACTTCACAAATAATATCTTCTCATTGTAGCCATAAATATAACCACAGCGTGTTGTTACACTTCTTTCTCAAATCTTCACCAGCATAGACAATACATTTACTTACGAAACATTTTGATGAACCATCTATTTATTGCATTTCATCCTAACAACGATCATTTCTAACTTTGACTTTAAATTCTCTGGATTTCCAACTTTTACTATGTGTGATTATAATTTCATTTTCTATCTGCGATCTTTCTAGCTAGGAGTTTGGTGACTAAATGTAACAAACTTAGAAACTAACGAATAATGTTATGTTAACTTGAAAGCCAAATTCAGTTTATAATACTTGATATAATTTATCTTGATGGCTGATTCTATTCAATATGATATATCACTTAATTCTGGGACGTGAGGTTGCTGGTTAGATTCCAGATTGGGTCAAGTGCGTTTTATGATAAGCAAGTACTATGTATAGTCTTTTTCGGTGTGTCCCGTCTCCCTTCAACTTCTTTATCCCACTACATTATTCACTAACATTAACACCGTCTCCCTTAGTCTCGATGCGTAACATTAATGTAAAAAGTAAGTGATAAACTGTTGAAACCTTTTAACGTCAAAACACAAATGAGAGCTTAATACTTAAAATTGAATATTTCCATCTCCAGAGTTTTCGCGAAATAGACCTTAAACGGTGTTTCAATATTTTGTATGGACTTTTCAACGATTGCTAATTTTACAGTACGAGCAAATGGATGAGTTGGCTATATTTCTTTCCTATGGACACAACTAACAATATATTGTAATTCTATCAGAAACATTCCCGCTTTTATAAACTCTATCACGTAATCCGACAGAGTTCGTCCTCTATATTTAGAAAACCTTAAAAATTAATTTAGCAGAAAACTGGAATGTTTTTCTTTGAAAATAAATTCCTCTAATCTATAACCATGTAGTTTATGTTTTTGCAGTGCCATAGGATATTATGCTATCCACTATAGTGTGAATTCATCATTGTGGGTTATATAGAAATAAAATCTAGTCATCAAACTATTTCCTGTGTGTTCTGAGTTGTATGAGTAACTGGAGAGTACATAATGAATATTACGAAACATGCCATTATATATTGAAGACGGAAAATAAGGCTTTACAAATACTAACACGTTGTATTGTTTTAAGTTTTGGAGGAATCTTAGAGTCGTAAATTTCAATTTATTGTTCACGAATATTTCTCCGAAGGGATTACATATTATGAACTTTTCAATAGAAATAAAGGTTTACTATAGATTTTAATGTAACTTGAGGGTTCTTCTGGATAATAATCAACTACCCGGGAAGCAAAACGTGATTTTCATCCAGTATTCTTATATTTTCCTGTGATATAAATTAACATAGAATTTTAGAATTATGACATTCTCGACTACAAACTTATTTGTTGAATAAAATAAGGTTACAACAACACGAATTTCACATATTTCGCTTATAATTAGTTTCTTCGTTACTAGTAACGTCTATTAACTGTTTAGTAAAACAAATGGTCAACGAAATATTTGGCGACAAGTGAGTTAAATTTTCTCTAAATATAATTTTGTGCTCTGCAAAAAGTTACAGTGCCACAGAACTCTGAAATACATTAGTATTGGAATCAAAATCATTTACATGTTGTCTGCCTATACATACTATCTATGTATATTGTTCTGTCTGTTGTAAGCAGCCAAGATTTAACACTCTCTGCCTGACAGCGAAAGAGTGTGCTTTTAGTTTTAAATTGCATTTAGTTTTCTGCGTAGTCCCATTTTAGATTAATAAACTTTGTCCAACGTTTCTTTAGTAAGTAGATTTTATGTCCAAAATTTGAGTCTGAAAGATGTCGAAAATACTCATCTAGAAATCCCATAACGTTCCCGTTAACTCAAACTATTTTCCAGCCCAAAACGTTTTTAGTTGTGGATATAGTTGGAAGTTAAAATGTGCCAAATCTAGTGAATGCGGTGAGTGTTTCAAACTAGTTTAGTCATACATAAAAGCTTTGTCATTGCCAAACGAACTTCATTATAAAATATAATTTGTCTTCCCTTGTAGTCCAAGCCTCTTATCTACGTTTCATTCTATTAGTGTAGAAGAGATGCGTAATATTTACCATATATTGCTTAAGCAAACAAGAATGAAAATCAGAATAGTTGCTTTTGCATATCAGAAACAAGCGGATAATTTTCTGTCAGATGAAATCGACTTTATCTTTTTGGAGCGCGATAACCAGCTTCTACTCACTACTTTGACTGCTGTTTTTGTGATGTGTATTGAAGCAACCTTGTTTCGTACGCAGCAAGAAATGGCCGCATAAAATCAGATGGAATCACTTCAGGACAGTATGAATATTGCTAAGATACTATACTCACTCAACACTCAACAAATGTGGTATCCGTCTTTCAAAACGCTTTCTAATATTTAATTTCTCATGTTTAATGTGCCCTAATGTAACTGCGATACGCCTATGGTATCTATTGTTTTATACATCCTTAATTGCGATTGTACAAAACCATAAGGTGCACTTTCTAGATCTTTATATCGTTGGTGCAGTTTTGGAACTTCTTCCACGTGGTTCATCTTCGAGAGAAATATATCCACATATTTAATTCAGCCTCTTGCTACCTAACGTCTGAAAATGGAGAAGATTTTACCAAATTGTATGAATTTTTGTTGGCTATAAAACGTCCAAAATGAAGACTTTTATGACAGCTCGATATTTCAGTTAATCCATTGAAAGGAAATATCCATAACAGTCTACTTCCAAAAGCTGAATATATACAAGTAAACCTGTTCAGCATATCAAGTTGATGCTTCGCTACATTATCAAAAAACTTGTACAAACAAAAAAAAAAATGAAAATAAAATTGAAGTGAACGTCTTATGTGTGCATTGCTGAGAACTTTTGACTTTGCTCACGTAGTTGTCACGGTAATTACTTGTAAGTGCTTTGGAGTGTATTAGATTACTATTTCTTGTAAATAGGGTATCAAAAAATGGCGTCCGTAAAGAGCAATCTGGGACACTTAAATGCCTTTACACTGTTTGTGCTTAATATTATATTTCGAACAAGCTTTTTAATAATAATAATAATAATAATAATAATAATAATAATAATAATAATAATAATAATAATAATACTGTCAGGATTTCATTGTTTTTCTCAAATGCATATTGTTGATTTTTTGGGTGTCCGAAGTGCGCCCAAGAGCATTTTCTTCTTCTACGCAGCATACTTTAGTGGAAGTTTCATACTCTGGACACAAGGACTTACAAATGTGTTATTTGGTCTAGGAATTAATTCGTGCGGTTGGTACGCACACATTGAAGCTGTAGTACAAACACAAAATACATAAATACCGTAAGAAAAATATTGTCCATCGCTAGCCACCACTTTCGCCCATCTGTCAGGCAATGTACGGATTCCGTGGCGAAAGAAGTCCTCATCCTTGGAAGCGATCCAGTCAGAGACCCATGTTTCGATATCTTCTGAAGAAGTAAACCGCTGTCCAATCAAATCGTTGTTCATGCAATCGAACAAGTAGTAGTCCGAAGGAGCAACGTCTGGTGAATACGGCGGGTGGGGTAAAACTTCCCATCTGACATTTTCTAAATAGGTTTTGACCGGTTTTGCGACATGTGGGCGAGCGTTATCATGTTGAACAATAAGTTTATCATGTCTGTTCTCCCATTCTGGTCGTGTTCTGGCCAGAGCGTGCTTCAAACGCATTAATTGTCGTCGATAACGTTCTCCATTCATAGTTTCACCCGGTTGCAGCAGCTCATAGTACACCACACCTTTCATATCCCACCATATGCACAGCATAACCTTTGCACAGTGAATATCTCGTTTTGGTTGTGATGGACCTGTTTCACCTTGTTTCACCCAGGCCTTTTTTCGTTTAGGGTTCTCGTAATGGGAACACTTCTCATCATCCGTAATAATTCGATGCAGAAACCCCTTTCTGCTCTGTCGTTGAAGCAGCAATTCGCAAATGGTTTGTCGTCTTTCAACGTCTCTGTCTTTCAATTCATGTGGAACCCAATGTGACATCTTTTGAATCATTCCCATGGCTTTCAAGCGTTTGGAGACTGTTGTTTGATCAACGCCTAATGCTGCTGCAAGTTGTTCCTGCGTTTGACACGAATCCTGCTCGAGCAATGCTGTCAATTCTTCGTCTTGAAATTTTTTTGGCTGTCCAGCTCGCTCTTGGTCTGCCAAGCCGAAATCACCACTTCTAAACCGTGCAAACCACTTCTGACACGTTCGCTCAGCCAGAACATGGTCACCATACACTTCCACCAAAATACGATGACTTTCAGTCGCACTTTTCTGCATGTTAAAGTAATGCAGCAGGACACCCCGCAAAAACACTTTATCAGGCACAAATTGCGCCATGTTCACTTAACTACAAACTGGTGTTGTTGACGCTTTAATCCACTGCCCTATACTACGAACGATACGCGATGACAGGGGTTTGCAACACATGTGTGGATACAGGGAACTGTGGGACGCTCCGTTCGTTGCGCCATCTCTTGTCCACCCGCACGAATTAATTCCTAGACCAAATACAATTCCATAACATGAAATATTGTGTTAATGATAGGAATCAATTGATACGACAGTATAATTGCGTACAATGGCCAGAAATATTCATTTCGTATTTTGGTGTATCTTGTTGACATAACAGTTTAGAAAATTTATGTTGCCTTTATAACTAAATACCAGCATTGGAGAGTAACAAATTTAATACAGAGAAGATATTAATTCGATCCGTTGACACAATCGTTTCTATCTTACATATGGATTATTCTCTTGGAGGTGCAATAGAGGAGTCAGAAGCAGTTCCTATTTCGAAGTATGATAGTCCACTTGTTGTCCAAAGTGTTAAGATCTCACATTCGTACCTGGTTGGATTTTTAATATACATATAGCAAAACAAGCACTTTAAAAGCTACTTGTCATCAACATCACTATTGTTCATTATTGGCATATCACTTGTCCCAACTCTCAAGCTCTCATGCTGTAGGATCTTCTGCTAATCTCTTTGTTTTCACTTATGATTATTCTGGTTTGATAACATCCATCAACTGTAGTTTTCATCGCACCTTAATCCCCTCTGTTCGTAACACTTCCACATAATACTGTTACTTTTCAGCCAATGTCCCAATATTATATTTTTCCTATCAATTAGATCTAAAATTGTTCTTTTCTCCACCACAATTTCTAACACTTCTCATTTACTTTCCACAGCCAGCTAATGCTTTCTGTTTTATCCACACCTACAAATCGAAATCTTTCCGTTGTTTCATTGCTTTAGTGTAATGATCATGTTTCAACTCTATGCCGTACAACATTCCACACGAGACAATTTATGAGGCTTTTTAAAAACTCTTTTTCCAAGAACCCACAAAACAAACTTTTCTTCCTTTCAAATGATTCGTTCTTGATATTTACCTTTGCTTTCTCACTTTCACATTTAATATCATGAATAATAATACTATATATGTATAGAAACTTACTACTTGTTTTATTTCCTCCTTCTATATTAGCATTGCTGCAATTCTTTGCTTCTTTTTTCTTGGGTAATGCAATCATTGTAACATCACGAAAGTAATTTTACAATTCTCAACTCAAATTGGTCTTGCTAATAAGTAAAGTCAGTACCGTCAATGCACTGCTTCTAATGCCTGGACCAAACCAGCTCATATATTAGGGGGCGCTTTGGCTCAGTGGTAGAGCGTCCATCTCCGGTGCTTGGGGTCCCTGGTTCGATCCCAGCTCGCGCCGTCTGGATTTTGTGGTGGACAAATACCGTGCTCGGGGTTCTCCCGTTTCCTCCCACTTTCTTCATTCCGCCATTTCACTCATCTCTCATAAAAACCGTCTCTTTTAGCCTAACCGGCATAACCGTGGGATAGAAAACTTAATGAATTCATTTTCATTTTTCAGCTTATATATCGTCGTGCTCAGTGGTCTTCCTTCTTCGCATGTCCTTGATTGCTTGTACTACTTTACTTTTCAATACACAGGATTCTTTTTCTTCATCATCTACCTCTTCTTCTCCTTCCATCGCAATACTTTGGGGAGTTCTTCCGATCGCATTGATCTTTTATGTATTCCCCCCAAACTCTAACAATTCTTTGATGATCATTGACTCATGACATTTTTAATTCGAAACGTGCGCATGCATTTGTTTACTTTCTTCCTAATTATTGTGCTTTTTGATACATCAGATCATATCTACCATGTCATTGAAGTTCTATTATTTCTTCACATACCTGTTCTATGTAGTTTTGTTTGGCTTTGCCCGTCTCTCTTCTTGATTCATTATTCACCCTTCTGTATTATCTGATGCCCACTGTTTTCCCTCTTCTGTGTTCCTCCATGTTCTTAAGCATCGCTTCAGTTGTTCACGATTTTCTTGGTGTTCTTTCCATCTTGGCAATGTTCTTGCGGAATATGTCAAATAGAATCTGTTTAAATTTTTCCCCTACTATTTTCTACATTGTCTACCATATCGCCAATTACACAGAATTTTTCTTCAATCTCTTCTTTTGCTATACTTCTTAGTCTACCTGTCTACACTTCTTAGTCTATGCTTTTATTGATTATTCTTAACCAGATTTTCATTTCCGCCAGTAGTAGGTTCTGATCCGAATCAATATCCGCTCCCTTTAGTGTCTTCACGTCTCGTATACTATTCCCGAAACGTTGCTTTTCAAGAATGTAATCGATTTGGTACTATTTTTTATCTCTCTGACTCTTCAATGTGTACAGCTTGGTTTCATATTTCTCAAGTCACGTGTTCGACAACAGCATATCATATTGCCTATAGAAATCGATAAGTATTTGGCCCCGTTCGTTACTTCTACCTAGTTCAAATGATCCAGCAATTTATTTGCGGCTCCTTCGCCCACTATGCTGTTCAAGTATCCGATTACAATGCCATTGGCCTTACCACTTTCATCTTAGTGCAATATGCTGGAAACTATATTATACAATTCTTCCACTCCATTGTCATGATAATCGGATGTTGGTATATGCATTGAATTATCACAATATCCATTAGTTTGCACTCAGTTTTACAAATATCAAACCGTCACAGCAACGTTCGAATTTCGTTACACTTCTTGCTACTTCTTTATCCTTTTGCTACCATGACTCCATTCTTGGCCATCACGTCACCCGAATAGACTGTTTTGTACCTTCCCCATACTGCCTCACATTTTCCTGATCATCTCACCTCACTTAAGCCAACTATGTTCACTTTATATCGGAGTCCATTTAAACTTTTAAATTTTCAAGTTTACTCTCATGTCGTACAATCCATACGTTCCAGGTTCCCATGCTGAAGTGCAAATCATTATTATTATTATTGTTTCCATTGATGATCCTTCGTGGTGTAGTCCTCACCCGGAGATCCAAAAGGGGGAATATTGTACCTCCGGAATGCTATTTAGTATATATAATAATAAGATACATATCAAATCGAAATAATAATAATACCATTGCATGCTTTTTACGCATGCCATGATATGTATCACTAACTTGCTTTAATATCGGTCCTTTCAAATATATAAACTACGTATAATTCGTATTCTATATTCTCATTTAAAACCAAATATTAGAAAAATACAATATTATTATGTTTTGTGGGCAACTGAGGACACGTCTGTACTCGAATCAAAATACGAAGGTAATCAGATGGAAGTATTTGCTATAATTAAGTTTGAGAACATCAGCAGATATTCCATTGAAATACATTGTTCTATTGCCTATAATTTACTGTGGCTCTGTGTGCTATAACATTTAACATTCTACTGAAGAAACCTTGTTTGAAGAATTTTATCAAAACTATAATTTTAAGATCATTGAGATGAAACAAAATACACCTTTATTCGTCAAGATTTTCAATATGCTAAAATAACATTTTCAATGCAGATTAAAATATTGCACAGTGTTCAGAAATACAGTCATTTTATTCTTTGGGAAGAATTGCTAATTCAAGACATAATTACAGTTCTCTGAGCAACATGAATAAGTGCTTCAAAACCAAGAGCTTTCAAAGGTTTCGGTATTCCTATATTGCAATCTCCTGTTGTTTCAATTAAAAGTTTTCTTTGCTGCCCGGTTCTTAAAGCATTCCTAGAATGCTAATTGGGCCTTGAAAAATCGCAATTCTTAAAGTAAATCCTCTTTTTTTCTCTTTACTACATTCAGTATCTTTCTCATTTCGAAATTGGTACGTAACTAATTATTTTCGATTTAATTTTCCACAATCTTTACTATTGTTCTCGTAGTGAAATAAATAATTTTCAAGAAACTAGATTTTATAGTGTTGTTCCCTCAAATGTCGCAATATTTTTCATAACTTTCCCAGACTCGCTATTACATTTTAAAACTGACACACTTAGCCCCCCAGAAAGTATCTTGTTTCAGAATAAACGAGAAAATAAGGATTGTTTGTTATTCTCCTTTGGCAAGTGAGTATTATGTTACACCCTAGTAGTATGGCTGACATTTGACTCAATTTTGTTACGAATTTTCAATCTTCCCGAGAACCCACGTTTTACGAAGGACTCGATTTTCCAGTTTCACACGATATCCAGCGTCACGCGTGTCCTCCAGCTATGGAAAATTGAGTACCCCATAGAATTCGTTCTTTTTAATACTTCTTTTTAAAACCTTATTTATTATAGGAGAAATTACATACGACAATGGACTCATATTCTAATAAAAATATACAGAGACTACGAACACATATTACATATGACTATGTCATATTTTCGCAATCCCGTACAGAGTTAATAAAATAGTATGTACTATTCTTCAACAGCTATATAACATAGCAAAGCTGATTGACACCTTTCTAACCTTTATGTAACATAGCAAAAATTGCACAAGAAAGGTTACTAACATAAAAAATATGGGCACACAGCAGAGAACAGTGGGAGTGTCCTCAATCTCTTTATTCAACCCCAATTTAACATACTGGAGATTATATAAGGTTATGTTAATACAAAGATTAAAGGATACGAACTCATTATCCAACACAGTAAATTTTAAACCACTATTTAGCATTAATTGTGAGTAGTAGAAAAATGATCGATCTGTGCCAAAAGAGCCCAAAAGAGGCCATATTAGACCAATACAGCTCCCACGTGATACGAAATACTGGATAGTCCAGAGGGACGCGGTGACCCAGTGGTAGAGCGTTCACTTCAGTGCTTGGGGTCCCTGGTTTGAACCCAGCTTGTACCGTGTGGACCTTGTAGTGGATAAAAACCGTGCTTTTGGATTTTCTCGAAGTTTTCTTGTTTCCTCCCACTTTCTTGATTTCACCATTTCATTCATTTCTCATCTTCACCGTCTCCATTAGAATAACCGGCATAAGCATGGGACGTAAAACTTAAATATTTCTTTTCATTTTTCGATAGTCCTGTGTCACACGATCTGTAATGACCTATGTACCATCCAACTTTAAAAACTGAATCCCCGAACACTCGTTATCTTTTAGATCAATTTAGCGGTTACTCGTTCCCTTTTATGAGCACTTTTTTGGGTTGTGCTCGTTCTCTTTTACGATCACTTTTTCCAACCCCTATTTTAACATAAAAATTATTTAAGACACGAAGACATAGCAGAGCTAATAAGTGAGTATGGCACATTTTTAACCCTTATATAACATAGAAAAACTACTAACATAATAGGGGTGTACTCGTTCAATTTTATCAACTTTGGACTTTATCGTCCCGGTTGGTATTCTGTCAGCCTATAACTAAATGTAAGACTTAATTCGCCAAATTCACGTCCATTATAAATATAACCATGAGTCTTACGTAATGACGGGAGAAGCCATTAAATGTATTTAGCAATGCAACTTGTTTAGGTTTTCTTCTATGAACTTTGAGTGTTACTACACCCGAAGAATCACTACAATGTGTTGCTTATTTAAACAGATGCAAAACTTTAAAATGGTCCTTTCTCTGGGTGGCACAAAAATTTTAAAAAAAAGTTTACAATCTAGCATCTGTACTAAAAAGGACACTCAAATGTATTCTTCGTTTATTTGAGTAGTACAAAATGGTATAAAATGCTGAGTTAATTAAAATTGTCCCTTTTTGGGCTGACACCAAAGTAGGCCACTCAAATTTATTTCCTCGTTTGTTTGAATAACATAAAATTGTATAAAATTCTGAGCTAATTAAAATGAACATTCTTCGCTTTTTGTTGTTACAAAATTAAATAGCCCACTGAAATTTATTCATTCGTTTATTTTAGTAGTACAAAAGATAGAAAATTCTGAGTTAGCTAAATGGTTCTTCTTTGCTTTTCTCTGATTGTGAAAAACTAAATAGACCACCCAAATTATCCTCAGTTTATTTAAATAGCACAAAAATGTACAGAAGTTCTGAGGTAGTAAAATGACATTTCTCGTTGGTACGAAAAGTAGGATATCTAAATTTATTTCGTTTCCTTGAGTAGTAATAAATGATATATAATACTCAGCTAGTTAAAATGGTACTTCTTCGCCTTTTTAGCTTAAATCAAAACTAAATAGGCCACAAAAAGTAATTCCTTCGTCTATTTGGATCCTCCAGAAATATATGACATGCTGTGTTAGATAAAATTGTATTTTTTTTGTTTGCCACAAAAAGAGGCCACTCAAATGTATTCCTTCGTTTATTTGAATACCCCAAAATGGTAAAAAAAATCTGAGCTAGTTATTATGGCCCTTCGCTTTTTTGTAGTTGGTACAAATTGAATAGGTTATTTAAATTTCTTCCTTCGTTTATTTAAATAGTTCAAGATGCAATACAATATTCAGCTAGCTAAATTAGACGTTCACTTTTTTCTTGTTGGTATAAACAGTAGAACAAATACATTTGTTTTTTTTTTCGTTTATTGGAGTAGCAAAAAAGGTTCATAAATTCTGAACAAGTTAAAATAGTCCTCTTTGCCTTTTCTGATTAGTACAAATGTATTCCTTTGTTGATTTAAATAGTACAAAATGATCCTTCTTCGTTTTTTCTGGTTGTTACAAAATTAAATAGACCACTCAAATTTATTCCTTCGTTAACTTTAATAGGACAAAATGATACAAAATCCTGAGTTAGTTGAAATGGTTTTTCTTCGCATTTTATGTTAGTACAAATTTATTCTTTCGTTTACTTGAATAGCATAAAAAGGTACGGGAATTCTGAGCTAGTTAAAATAGTCGTTCATTCTTTCTCCTTGATACAAATTAAATAAACCTCTCAAATTTATTGAAGTATTACAAGATTATATAAAATTCTCAGCTAGTTAAATGGACCCTAATTTCTTCTAATTGGCACAAAAAATAGGCAACTTAAATTTATCCCATCGTTTGTTTAAATAGTAAAAACGGTGTAAAATTCTAAGCGAGTTAAAATGACCGTCTTCACTTTTTCGTTGGTATAAAAAGTAAAACACCCAAATTTAATATTTCGTATATTGCAGTAGTACAAAAATATATACATTCTGGGTTAGTTAAAATGGGTCTTTTTCGTTTCTCCTGGTTAATTCAACTTTATTTTTTTGTCTATTTGAACAGCCCGAAAACGGAAAGCACCGAACTAGTTAAAGTGGCGTTTCTTCGCGCTTTTCTCGTTAATACAAAAGTAAATAATTCACTCAAATTTATTGTTTCTTTTATTTCAGTAGTACAAATGTACATAAATTGTGAGCTAGTTAAAATTGTCTTTCTTTGCTTTTTCTGGTTAGTAAAAATGTATTCCTTTGTTTATTTAAATAGTAGAAAATGATATAAGATACTCAGCTTGTTAAAATGGCGTTTATTAGCTTTTTCTGATTAGTACCAAAGTAAATAAGCCACTAAAATTTATTCCTTCTTAACTTATTTCTGCATGGTGCAAAATTGAATAGGTCACACAAAAATTGTCAGTCGCCCCGTTTACAATTTTCAGGGCTTTAATATTTGACCTTTCTCCGCGATGGTCAGTACTTTTGGAACATGTAGTAGTTGATACCAATTGCTAACGTGGGAACATCAACTCAATATGTGGCTCTGTTTACAAATAATTCGTAAATTATTATATTCGTAAATTATATGTGGCTTTGTTTAAATATTTATCCTTTGACCTCGATGAACAGTACTTTTGGAACGTGTAGTAGTTAATGACCTATAACTAAATTATGAATCGTCACCTCAATATGTGGCTCCGTTTACAAGTTATTCGGTTTTAAATATTTTACCTTTGACCTCGCTGGTCAGTACTTTTGGGACATGTAGTACTTGATGAACTGTTACTAAATGTGGAATGTGCGTACGCTTATGAGTTATTTTGGGTTTAAATATTTGACCTTTGATCTTAATGATCAGTACTTTTGGCCATGTAGTACTTGATGAATGTTTTTTGTCGTTTCTGTTATGTCACATAGTGATTTATAAAAGGGAAAAGTACATTCTTGTTACTGTTTCGTTCTCTGCTGTATTAAATAGGAACTGGATTATAAGTTCATAGACTTTGTTAAATAGTGGTTAAAAATAGGCCCTACCCTTTTATCAGTTTTGCTCTAAAAAGAAATAGGCCATACTCTTATCAGATCTGCTTGTAGCCTTTCTTGTGTAATCTCTGCTATGTTACATAGGGGTATTGCGTTCGTAGTCTCTGCTATGTTAAAACAAAGTACTAGTAAAAGAGAAGGAATATATCCCCATTTTTCTCTGCTATGTGTTCACAGTCTTATGTACTCTACGCTATGTTACATAGGGTTCGATAAAAGGGAACTAGTGCATCCCTATTACGTTAGTAGTATTTCCTATGTTAAACAAGATTCTAAAAAAAGTTGCTGTACTCTTTTATTAGCTCTGCTTTATTAAAATTTGGGCTAGAAAAGGGAGCGAATTCACCGTTTAACTATGTTACATAAGAGTTAAAAGAAGGTGATCAGCTCTACTATGTTACATAGGGGTGTGCTATATTAAATATGAGTTGTAATTTGTGCTATCATAATTATGTGTTGAAAAAGAGAACGAGTACACCCCTACTAAAAACAGAGTCAAACAATACAGAAACTAGTATTACTAGATGCCTATATTTACGTGATGTTGGAATGAGTCTGATGAAACCAGACTTATTAAAGTGTATTCCAAGATACATACATTAAAGGAGCTGGGCAAATTACTATAATTGAAAACACTTGTGAATCGACAATTCTACAGGATGTACAAATACGAGTTGTTTGACCGCGGAAGAAAAACATAAAAAAATCATTTTGCAGCAAGTGCTAGAAAATATGTGTTCGTCCCAAATGGTATATGTACCTGCAGAAAAGTTCCTAAGTATGTAGTCAGTTTGTCTGTTTTGTCAGTTTATATACTTGTTCCCAAGTATATAAGTCAGCCTGTTGAGTATATCAGTCAGTAAGTAGTGATTGACTCATTTTATTTCTAACATTTATATACTAGTAATTTGGGGTTTATTTCTCAAAATTGATTGTTCCTGACCAGTATAATTATACTAAGAGATATATTGAAATTAAGAAATATCTGACAAGTATATTAATCAAAATGATTATTATATTAATACTAATACTACTACCATCGCTACTACTACAACTGCACTACTAGTAATACAATTAATTATAATGTTATTAACAAACCTTACATTAGATTTAGAAGTTTAATATTCTACGGTAAAATTACCTTGAAATTAACTGAAAAGTAGAAATATTCTTTAAAAAATTCTGACTTTAAAATTAATGGTAAACAATTTGTTTAAAAGATTTATCAAGTATAGATTTTTAGAGATATTTTCTTACAGATCTTATATATCATGTAAATTCAAAAAAAATATCTAATTTTTGTTGTTCGAATGCAATAAAAATTATACTTCCCACTTATGTTACCGCTATGAGTTAAATAATGAAAATATATAAAAATGCTACATATGTACATTTTCATTTTTAGAATTAAAGTTATTAGAATTTTGAGCTTTGTTAATCCTTCGTTCGAAAGAAGAGGTTACAAGGATTGCCCTAGTAATAGATCTAACCAAAATTGCCATTAGTAACTGAGAGGAACAAAATACTTAATGGGAGTATGTTCTACCCTCACGCACCTACTTACATTACAAAATTTGAGGCTTATACTTTATTGTTAATCAAATATTAATTATGAAAGATAAACGAAATCACCTATGTAAGGTTTGAGGAAATCGCAAAACAGCCCGTAAGAATTATTTTTTCGTCGACGTTCTCAGGAGAAATGAGTTATACCGTATTTTCACGTTATTAATGAAATCTTTGAGAAATATAAACAAAATCTTCAGGGTTGTTTTCCAGAATATCGGCCAAAAGAACTTACCCCTCACTATATTCTTCTCGATTTTTCCAGAGAAATAAGTATTTGCGCTGTATTAGATAATTAATGATATATTGAATTATGAAGTATAAACAAAATGGAAAGAGACGCCATTTCAGATAATTAATTTTTTTGTTTACACCCTTCAGAAAACAACCCAAATTTTCAGGAATAGGAAGAAAATTCGAAAATATCCTCTAAGAATAATATGGAAACTTTAAATTTCACATTTGTTTCAAAGATGTTGAACGTTATACTCATTACGAGAGTGTCCATCACGACGAACAGACGGATAGAAGCCAAAAAAATCAGTTTTGCTGTATCTATAGGCGTGCACTTAACCTTTATAGTTTTATAGACTAAAGGAGATGAATGGTTAAAGCAAACGAAGGATGATGGATGTATCAGAGAAATAAGTACGTTTGAGGAAAAGGAAATACCCGAGGAAACGTACGGGCATGGTACAATCTACAACATACTTCCTTGGCCGGGATCAAACCACGAACCTCATACACCAGAGGTGGGTGCTCTACTACTGACAAGCAAGATCCACAACGAGGCACACTCAGATCCGACTCAAACTTCGCCGAGAGGACACATAATGGAAAAGAAGAAAAAAATGCCAAATTGGAGCTGCCCAATGCCAGAAACACCGGAGTAATGCTGCCCAACATAACGCACCACGCGACAATATGATCTATGGTAAACGTCGCAAGATACCCGTTTATGTCGAAAACGGAAAGGGCGAGAAGCACCGGGATGATACCTGATATTTAATACAAACTTTTGGCGGCCATCTTGAAAGCCACGATCTTGGATATAGCGTAAGGTATTGAAATGAGAAGTGGGATGTGTGATATATCAATGTAAGGTAAAATGCAAAATGAAAATCAATGATATAATCGCGGAAAACATATGTGTAATGGTGAGGACGTGATGAAGTGTAGAAGAAAAAATGAAATTGTTTAGTTTTAGCCCGCGGTTATGCCGACCAGGCTAAAGGAGACGGTGATTATGAGAAATGAATGAAATGTTGGAATGATGAAAGTGTAGAACATTCGGGTAAAACAAACGTGTAAGCGAAGGACAGAAGACGCCACGGCATTGGGTAACATGCCAGGACAAAGATACGCGACAAGTAAACGTAACAGTGTCTCTTCATGGAAGTGTCTCCACATTGGTGCATTATGTCTTTCAAGGATATTGGGATCCGGCTTGGTACAGTAAATACCACAGTTGCACCCGCGATACGAGCGTTACGATACGAGCGAGCGATACGAGCGTACTACAAAGGGCTATCTATTGTGAAACAGCATCAAGGCAGCTCGATCGAGAGAGTAGGTAATATAATATTGGATTGGTTACCAAAAGCAGGACCTACCTGGGATCGAAACTCACTCCTGGGCAAAGTTTTGTACTTATTCACTGTTCCTGCTGTTTCGTGAGATCAAAGGACATTTCGGCCTACGTTTGTTTAAACGACAGTATTCGAAACAAAGTATGCATGGGTGATGAGGCCCAGCCATGTTCTAGCTTACATTTCTTTACGAATGTTTATTTTCTTTTGCGTAATGTGCTACACTGTTTTCCGACGGGAGACGCGGTGACTCTGTGGTAGAGCATCCACTTCTGGTGCTTGGGGTCCCTGGTTCGATCCCAGCTCGTGCCGTGTGGACGTTGTGGTGGACAAATACCGTGCTCGTGGGTTTCCTCCGGGTTCTCCCGTTTCTTCCCACTTTCTTCATTCCACCATTTCACTCATCTCTCATCATCACTGTTTCTTTTAGCCTAACCGGCATAACCGTGGGACGTAAAGCTCAAAGATTTCATTTCATTTTTATTTTTCGACGGTCCCAAACAGAATCACAATATCAGTGAAAGGCAGCACTGCGGAGTCAAGTTCCATGAGTTGTTGCAATCTCCCACGAGAGGGCTAATTTACCACACAGTGAGACCACTCGCATTGTGTTTACGGGTTTCACTGAAACAGATGGAACGAAGTGAGCGTGAGAACAGGTGCTAGCCCGTGAGAAGTGATAGTGTGTTTGTGGCATGCGCAAGTCAAAACGCGCAATATTCTGTATAGTGAATGTGTCCGCACTATTGTTCATCTAAAAACGCCAGTGTAGACCTGCAATATGAACCCTCTCAATGTGGTGTTAGTTATGCAAAGGGAGCTTTCAAGACAAGGGTACGTTCAATCGACAGAACCGACAGTGGCGGAAGGAAAAGCAGCTGAACACATGCTGGAGTTTTTGAACAACTACGATGTAACAGAAGTAAATGTGGATGAGACTCTCGACTTTGATGAATACGAACCCGGTCCGGCCCAAACTGGTGAAGAGAATGCCGCGGATAGTGGTGACAGCACACTGCCTTGGAGTGATTCTTCGCCCGAACCACAGGAAACACCATTCTCGTCCGACAGTGACTATGAGCCGAATGGAAACGAAGGTAATACAAAATATTATACGCTAGAGGACAAAGTTAACATGTTGCACTACTGGCTTCACGTAAAAGGCAAAGGACGTCAAACATTCGCACATCGTTCATATCGCTCGATGAAACACAGATTCCGCAACTGTCCCTTGGTGAGAACACTGTTTAAATGGAAAGAACAACGCGACAAAGGCTTATTGAAAACAAAACGGAAGTGTATCGCGAAATCACAAAACATGTGCTGCAACAATTTATAGCTGCGCGACGTGATAACCGCATTGTCCATAACAGTGATCTTAAATTATGGGCATAGGAGCAGGCTCTGAAGTGTAGTCTCCGAAAGTTCAATGCTAGTCACGGATGGATTGGGGCTCTCAAACAACAAAACAAATTCGTGAGCCGTAAAATCACGTTATATGTCACAATGAAGTATGTACGCGACAAGGAGGATATTGATTTGTTTATTGCTGGGTGACCTGACGAAACCAAGACCGTCATGGAGGGGTTTGAGAATGCAAATACATGGATTGCTGATGAATCCGGTTTTGCGAAAGAGTTCACAAGTGGGCGCACATTAGCTAGAAGAGGATCATCGCACATTCAGGGCTGTGTCCACTCTGTGCATGCAACGACGCATACTTACACTGTGGTGCCGTCGTTGTCGAAAGCAGGGGTGCTGGCGGATAAACTCTTTGTCATTCTCCAGGAACCCGTAGCTTTAAGTACTAGAGTTCAGGACAATATGTTCGCTGCACCAAATTTAGTGGTATTTTGGACGCCTTCTGGTAAAATGAAAAGGGAAGTGTATTTGGTTTTCATCAAAGAATGCGTAATATCACAAGTAGCAGCAGATGCACCCAAAACAGAAAGCCTTCTGTTGCTAGATTCATATGGACTTCACAAGGACAGAGACACATTTGCAAGGCTACTTCATGAATGTGGTTTCACCGCCGTTCATATTCGCATTAATATTATACCTGAAAAAACTACTTCGCAGTGCCAACCATTGGATCTGTATTACTTCCGTTTGTATAAACACATGGTACAACGGATTTTGATGGCATTGTTTGACCATACCAACGTGAACCTTCACCAGCGAGACACCGTCGTTAAGCAGCATTTACTGGTACACAACCAATTTTGTTGTCCAGGATTTCATATGACACATCAATGCGGGTGGAAACTAGCTGGATTAGCAGAGGACGTTGCTTTCCAGTACAACACAACTGACTTTTGTTTCAATCTACGAGAGCGTAAATGTTGTAAAGACGAATGCCCAGAACTTTCTGTGATCAAATGTGCTTGGTGTTTGCGGGAGCTCTGTGTCACCCATTTCTATACTCACTACCACTACTGCCGAGATTTTCAACAATAGGTACAATCTTATATATATGTATCTATGTATATATATCTGTGTTTGTATGTAGCATTCCAACTCAATTGTATATGTTTCTCTCTATGTGTGTGCGTGTGTGTTTCTTTGTCGCATCATCCATGTGTTCTGGGTTCCTTTGGCCATTCCTGTTTCATCGCGTTAAGAACATTAACAACATAACTTCAGCAGTTTTTCCATACTCTGATCGCATGAATTCCTCTTCACGTTAATACCATGCTCGATACGTTATTAGAGTTTGGGCATTGGTTTCAGTTTCTAATTCTACCCGACATCGATCTTTCACAATACATCCTTCACGTTTCAATACCTTACGATATATTCACGATAACGGCTTTCAAGATGGCTGCCAAGTCTGTGTTATAATATATCAGGTATTTTGGTATCATCTCAGTGCTTCTTGTCCTTTCCGATTTCGACCTAAACGGGTATCTTCCGACGTTTACCTTATATCATATTACCGAATGGTGCGTTATGTTGGGGAGCATAACTCCGGTATTTCTGGTATTGGGCAGCTCCAATTTGGCATTTTTTTCTTTTCCATTATGTGTCCTCTGAGCGAAGTTTGAGTTGGATCTAAGTGTGCCTCGTTGTGAACCTCGCTTGTGAGGTAATGTTCCCCAAAATTTCGAATTCGATTTTTTCCCAATCACCATTCTTTATGGTAACCTCTTCTTTAGTCACTTGAAAAGTAAAATAAATAAATAATAAAAAGAAATGGTTGATTGCTTAAAAACAACTCAAGTTTAAGATTCGGTGCAGATATGTTGAAGACTATGGTCTCTAGGCGAATGTACAAGATGAATTGATTAACTGGCATCGAAATAAGACTGGCAACATTTAGGGGTCATGTAATATCTAAATGAGTTTGAATTTTGAATTCGATTTATTTTTAACATCCCATACTATCTCTCCTACGACTATGAGCTCATGTGGTTCGGATTCCACGTTAATCAGTAGGTCCACGTCTCATATAGCCTCGCTGCTGAACGGGACGTAAAACTCAAAATCAATCAATCAATCTCCTACGACTATTCGAAAGTAAATATGGGGCCGCGGTGGCTCAGTGGTAGAGCGTTCACTTCTGGTGCATAGGGTCCCGGGTTCAAACCCTGCTCCTGCCAAATGAACTTTGTGGTAGACAAACACCGTGTGCGTGGGTTTTTTCGGGAATCTCCCGTTTCCTCCCACTTTCTTCATTCCACCATTCCATTCATTTCTCATAATCATCGTCTCCTTTAGCCTAACCGGCATAACCGTGAGAGGTAAAACTAAAAGATTTCATTTCATTCTCGAAATTAAATATGGAAATATGTCAGAAGTTTAAATAAAATATTTCTATTAGGTATTTTCCGATACCTTTTCCTGTCTGATACTACAGTATCATAGCGAACCCTCTATGTTATGTGTTTTAAGTTACAGAAATGTATTTGTACCACTTTTACAATTCTACTACTTAGGTTCTTTCTTCCGTATCTCCTCTGAACGTTTAACTGAATTCTATATGCATTTTGAATTTGAATTTACAGTTTAGGCATTGTTTTTCAACCTACGCTGGATAAATGTTCTTCTAATCTGTTGGAAATGGATATACCGAATGGAAATATACTATGAATATTAAGACTAACCAGAAATAAGGAAAGGAAGACAATTTGTTCATGTGACATACGAACATTATGTTAGTTTCAAAATAAATCACATGGTAAGCCTTATATATCACATGGTAACCCTAGTGCAAACTTAAGGTTGCTAATGTTGAATTAATGAGATAATTTGTAAATCTGGCTGTATTTAATATTATGATGTAATTAAGAAGGGACAGATTGTGAAATAGAATAGGTCCGAATTAGAAGTACGGGAACAGACAAATTACAATGTAAGGGGGTAATCATCTTTCTATGCATCATCAGGTGTGAATACTTAATAAAATAATATCTTTTAGTTCTGGTATTCTGGTAGATTCGGGGAAAATAAAAATTACTCGACTTATCCTAAAATAATGTAAAGTAGTTGGAACAATTTCGATCTTGATTTTAAAGAATACTTCATAACCTAGAAACCGGTTCTGGAAACTAAGCGCCATAATAATAATCTAAATCTAATTTTGTTTTTTGACCTTCTTGTTTTAGTCGTAAATTAGAAAGTCCGGTCGCCATGATTAACTGTTACGCAGAATGTTTTGCGCCTTAGTTACAACCATTAGATATTAACATATAATCTAAGAACATTTTCTCAATAGAAATATTAAAACACTACTTTCTACTTATATATATATATATATTCGTACTACAGATGTAATGTAGTACATATAGCGACTACAGTTGTATTGCACAATTGAAGAAATGACTATTTGTAATCGTATCAAAACAGTAAATTTTGGATTTGTTTGTACGTTTAATCATACTAGGAAGAAGAAAGGAAGTCAGTGTACGTGTATAACAGGTAAAATCACGGCTTCTCTTTTTCTTGGGCTCCTTGGATATTCGAGGAATTTCGAAATACAAAGCAGCTATCCCGTATTATATCAAATCTACATAGCAATTTCTGACTTAAAATGTTTATATGCAATTCGCGTATTGGGAAGAGAGCAGCATTTGTTACGATAGTTATGCTAGCATTGTTTACCCATTTTCTAGGACAGTTTTCCTGTCAGACACTTATGTCGGGCATGCGCATTGAAAAAATAACACCTGCGAGGCTAGGATTCACGGCGCATAGGTTTGGTTATGTTGTGCTGTGTTTTGTTTTTTGTGTATCGTGTGTGGTTTTCTGGTGTGATATATATATACAGTACAGTGTTGTTGGTAGCCTGGAAATTCAACTTAAATAACGTAATGTATGGGAAAGCACTATGTTAATTTGTAAACTGTGTTCGATAACAAAACTTTAGTTGGCTATCATTGCAATCAATGCATATCCCTCGGAAGTTCAACGATGAAAAGACAAGAAGCTTGTGGATGTATCACATAAAGTTCTTCAACTAATTAGATGTAGCCAATTACGAAAGGTTGTGAAGCTACAATTACAATGAAAATGTGGAAACATTTAGAAATTAACTTTTTAAGAAAAGTGCTTCGTGCTTTACTTATTACAGCATTTAGATATATTGGAATTTTTCATGTCACGCAAATAAAGAATACTTACTAGTTTTTCTGGATAAGTGGATTTTTATATTTCAAAAAAAAATATTTCTGTAATGTTGCTTGCACGTGGGGGTAAAAAATACCCCCATTAAGTATTTTGTTCCTCTCAGTCATTAATGGCAATTTTGATTAGGTCTTTTACAAGGGCTATCCTTATAACCTTTTCTTTCGACCGAAGGATTAAAAAAGCTCCAAATTCTAACAACGTCTAATCTAACAAATAGCATTTTTATATATTTTCGTTGTTTAACTCATAGCGGTGAGATAAATGGGACTTATTTTTTTTATTGGATTTCAACAAAAAATGTTAGATATTTTTTGAATGTACTTATACAGATAAGATAAATAAGGAAAATCTCTAAAAATATGTTTTGAAAATGCTTTTAAAACAGATTGTTTAACATTAATTTTGAAGGCAGAATATACAATTTTCCTAAATTTTTTAAATTTTAGTTTAATTTCAATGTAATTTTACCGTAGAATCTTAAAATTCTAAATATAATGCAAGTTTTCTAAGTAGATTATAATTAGTAGTTTATTGGTAGTAGTATAGTAGTAGTAGTAGTATACTAGTAGTAGTAGTTATTGCAGTAGTAGCAATAGTAGCGGTAGTAATAGTACCAGTAGTGGTATTTCTAAGAAATACACTAAGAAATATACTTGTTAAATATTTCGTAATTTCAATACATTTCTTAGTATAGTTATACTGATCCGGAACAATCAATTTTGAGAAATGAACCCAAAAATACTAATATACAAATGTTAGAAATAAAATAAGTTACTATTTAAGTAATTGTTTTACAAACTACCTAATATACTCAGGAGCTTTCTCTTCACATTTTCAGGCACATATACCATGTGAGACAAACATATATGTTTCCACTTACTGCAATATGATTTCATTTTCATGTCCTTCTTCCGCGGACAAGCAACATGTATTTGTGTTGGTGGTAAATCCTTTAGAATTGCCGATTCACATGGGTTTTCTTTCTTTACCAATTTCTGTAGTTCTTTCCCGTAGGCAACTTGGAATACATCTTAATAATTGTAGGTTCATCAGACTCATTCCAACGTCAAGTAAATATAGGCTTATAATAATATCAGTTTCTGAATTGTTTGACTGGAGTGGAACTAAATAGGATTCTGAACTGTTTGCGGAGGTTTCATCAGTCTGGTTTGTTTCATCTCTATCAACCATAATGTTAACACTTTATATTTTTACACCGCGTTCATCACCACTTAGACCGTGTCATGTTCCGATTCACTTTCATGATCATTATCATTAGGGGACTCCTCAACTAAAATCTCATTCACGTCTCAGATTCCAGCTTTATCATTGTCCAGAGCATCATGAAGTAGTCTTTGAATTCGAGGTTGATCTTTTTCATATGACATTTCTCTATAAAAATTCACACGCACTAACAAAAACAAGAATAGCAAACAATAAACAACAATTCATAGATTACTATTGAAAAAGGCAACTATAGCAGATAAAATGTCCCCTTCTACCTCAAAAGCTCCAAAAGCTATCTGTACAAGAGAAACATAAGTAGGTGTATGGGGGGTAATTATTCAGCCCCTGCCAGTTTAGTTCCCTATCACAGTTCAATTTCTTGTCCGACAAGGACGAATTTCAACTTAATAAAACATAATAGTAAGGGCAGCACCCGATAGCATTCTTGGTTATTCAATGTAGGGGCCCCATTCCGAATAGTGTTAGTGCGAATGAGTCACGGATGCTTTGGCCCGGGATTGCGTCACGTATTGAAATTTTGCCTGTGCCATGGATTTTGTAATGGATTGGATCACTCAGGGTAGATAACATAACATTGATTCACATGAGAAGAAAAGGGTATAAGACGTAGTTTCCTTTGATGAGTATAACATTGTGAATTTCGGAACTTTTTTTTTTTGTTGGATTAGTTGGATTAGTTTTAACTTATCCTATTATCTTTGATGAGACATTCTAGTTATATAATTGGGTAAAATGGTTCACTTTTTAAATTTGGGAGTCATATCGTTCGCTTTGATGAGTATCAATGATTGATTTTGGGGCCTTATTACGTAATATAATTATATGGAGGCGTGCTTAAGATCATTCCCTTAAATTTGATATGTAATATATGTACTTCGTGATCCATTTCGTTCCTCAAAATATACCTCAGGGATGAACATGGATACCTTAAAAGAGTATTGTTCACCCTTAACAATTTTATGTTAATGTAGAACCTCGTGATTTATATCGTTCTCCTTGAATAATTATAGACACTGCAATCATTCAGAGTTCAATTCTTGGTGCTAGTTTCCAAAAATGTTAAATTTAACATCCCCCTCGAAGCTACTCGAAACGGTGTTGATGAGAAATGGTGAAATGAAAAAACATCATAAATTTACTTGTCTGAGGATTAAAGCAGAAACCTCACACATGAGAGGTAAGTGCTCCATCATGAAACCACCGTACTCTATTCAGAAGTTTTAGTTTGTTCATTACTACGTTATAGACATTGCAATCGTCCGAGTTCCGTTCTTGGTACTAGTTTTATGAAATTTCGAATTTAACATCTCCTCGAGGCTAAGCGAAACGATAATAATTAGAAATGTTGGAATGAGAAAACATCATATACTCACTTGGCTGAAGATTGAAGCAGGGACCTCACACATCGGAGACAAGCGCTGAACCACCATACTAAATCTGGTGCTAGCAGTTTTCAGAATAGGTTTATGTTTCATATAGAAAAGAAGGTATGTGTTGTCATCTTTTTTTCTTTTTACTACGACTTTGACCTTGAAGGAAATCTTGCTCGCACATAATGCAGTGCTAAGCATTGGTATTGAAACTTATAAACATAACCTTAGTTGGTTATGTATTAAAGTTAGTTGGTTGAAACGTTAGTTGGTTGCATTAAGATATGAATCAGACCTTTAGGAATCTTGCTTCTACTCTAGTTGGGTTCGCTGTAACAACAATGAATCGCTAACAATGGTCGCGCGATTCTCAGTGTTGCGAACACTATAAGAATGATCGATTCATTTAGTCGGAGCAGTTTCGTGACTAAAACTGAATTTTGTTTCTTACACAAATTTTTCAGAAACAGAATTTAGTTTTGTACACAAAATATTTCTGAAAGAATTTTCTTTCGTACACAAAACTTTCGTTAAGAATGTTCTGAAAAAGAATTTTGTTTAGTACATTTTTTTTTCTGGAACGGAATTTTGTTTTGTACACAAAACTTCTTTTCTGAAAGAGAACTTTATTTCGGCCACGAAAAAAGTTCTGAAACAAAACTTTAATATCGATTATTTCTCGCAAATCAACAATTTCAGAAATTTTATTTTACCGGTAAATTGATTCAGAAAAAGATATTGAAATGGCGGTACAGAAAAAGAATATTATTTTAGGATGTGTAATAAAATACATGGTTTCTATTTTCTTCATGTTTCTGTACATTTATTTTTAGCATATGAAATCAAATACAGATTTTTTTCTCCATGTTTGTATACATTTATTTTTCTTCAAGGAAGGGCGTGACTGTGACCGGGTACAAATTCTGTAAAAAGAAAATAATACATATGAATATACGTGGTAATTTTTATTTTGTTTCCTGAAAAAACAAGGAAACAAGTTATTGACATCTAATCTTACTTGATCAAGAGAGAGAGAGAGAGAGATGAGAAAGAAATGAAAATTTGCCGATTTTTCGTACCTGAATCCCTTTTCTCAACTGCTTTCTGCAAGGTGGAAGGGTGATGTCACCTCAGTATATCTCCGCTGGAGCATCAGAAGGAACTCGTGAATCGCTGAAGCATGTCTCGTGTCAAGGTTGGCTCTTTGCCTGTCTTTGGGAGGTGATGTTGGTGGGATTGAGGAAAAAATGGCTATTGTTCTGTTTTGCCTTTTTTATACACATAGGGTAATGTCTAGTACGTATCAGGTAGTGAACGTGTACTTCTTTTCTTCAGGTTTCGTGACAAGATGATGACCCTGGGTTCTCTAAATTTTGTGTGTCGTGCTAATGGAGATTTTTTCACTGGACTGATTGACCATCATTTGCTTCAAACTATTGAAATTTAACTTTTGGCTTGTTGTACAATTGAGTGTGAATTCCTGAATTTTGCATACATAATTGGTTGATTTCGTTTCGGGGTCGTAAATTTCTAAAGCATGCCGTTTTGGTCCACCAGACTCAAATGTTTTAATGTATGATTTTGGACCAATTGACTCCAGTTCGTTTTACATTGAACCAAAAAATACTTTTGGTTCTATTGTGAGCTTGATGGTCGCTGCGTAAATATGACAGAATCTGCATCGAAATATAGTACTCCTTCTGGCAGCAGTTCTTAATAATTGTAGAGTTCCAGACGAGCTTGACACGTCTAAAATGCTCCAAGGACAACATAAGCATTGCCATTTTGTACTGGAACGTCTTCTTCATACTGCCAATTATGATATTAGAACGAATCATTCATAGGTAAAATTTGATTGACTTGTATATTTGGACCAGTAAGTTTTGAGACAGTTCTTTGAGGTCGTTAATGATGGTCGTTTAGGTGAAATTGTCCCTTATGGTGAGACGTCCCCAGAAGTCAATTAATCAAAGTTATGAAAGACTACGACGTGCTGAATTTGTCACTATATTTGCTACATCCCAAGTTATGCCTTCACGTTGTTGTACCATTTGAATGTACTGCAGCTTTCCTTCTTCGTTGACGCAATTGGCCGGCCATCCTCAAGCCTCCACCTTGAATTTCAAAGATGTGTTGATGTATTCGCTGAATAATCCGCCGGTTTTGGCTTCTGGATCATATATGGTGATGTCGTAATCCCAAATTTCATAGATTCCAATTACTTGATACATAAGTTCGATGGCATTGAATTTCACAGGACACCCACGTTCCTGTTAAAGTTCATTCACTGTTGGAATACATACATTCAGAATCTTGATTTAGTGCTGTGGCACAAGCAGCACAAAGTGAGAACAACGATTTCTTATTTTAGCGAGATTTTAGCATTGGATAAAAGGCAAGATTTTTAACTTGAATAAACCGTTCACACCTTGAATGGCAGGCATTACTGGATCTCTCTGTAGATAAATTAGTAGGTGCCCTACAGGATACCGTCCACATTTCTTGATATAAGGATGCAAAGAAACGATATCCAAATATTGAATTTCTTTGCCTTCATTTTCATGTGCGATGTGATACAATTTAATGGCATTAACACGGCCAACATAGAAGCTGTCTCGTGGATTTAAAGGTGTCTTATTTGTGTAAGGATGTGTGCTTAAAGACGAGGCCAATGAATGATGGATTGGAGTTTAACACTTGACGAAATTCACATTCCCACATTTCATGTACTTTATATCCCATGGATCGTAATAATTTCATTTCACGCTGTGTTCTCTCGTAGCGATAATTCATAGTATC
The DNA here is from genome assembly GCF_964235325.1 of Thermobia domestica. Classification (NCBI taxonomy): domain Eukaryota; kingdom Metazoa; phylum Arthropoda; class Insecta; order Zygentoma; family Lepismatidae; genus Thermobia; species Thermobia domestica. The sequence goes on from NC_137461.1 coordinate 77,264,384, forward strand.
TAACGGAATTTTCATAAATGGGCTGATTACGGCCTTTAGGGGCACAGAGAGGGCAGATATGGAATCTACATCCTTGGAATTAATAAACATGTTCCTCTTCATTGTCGGAATGTTTGTAGTAGGCATCCGTATTAAAACCATCAACAAAAACTTCTTTTACTCTTGCTGCATGTAGAATTGGATGTCCCTCTTTTCGTCCATGTAGGCAAGCTACAGCAAAGCAATTCGTGACTGATTGTTTCTGTGTTGGTATCCTCGCGCAGGAAGAATGCTAATTTTAATAAAATTCGTCGAAATATTAAATTACACGCACTCGCCAAAGTGATAGCCTCCAAAAAGGGTGGGTGTGGGTTTCTTGTTCAAGTTGTCATGAAAGATATACAAGCCATTCGAAGTACGTTGACACCTTGGACACAATCTTTCACCAGGTCTTCTTGAAAAATAAATGTATCGTTCAGGTGTTCGTTATACCACATCATGAATTTCTCTCGTTTATCCACTTTAATTTCATCTGCACCCTAATAATGAATGACCCGTAATTTTCCCACATTCGCCTGATTTGCAGCTGTAGTAAAAAGTGTGGAAAATATCCTTTATCCCGGTAAATGAAATACATTGGATAATTTACTTAAACCATTAGCATGAAATTTAAGGAGTCAATAAACGATAAGTGATTCACTTCCATACTTAAAATCTTCGGCCCGTTCAAGATCAAAGTCGGTTTCAATTCATGTTCTTCCACTAAATATTTAAGAATACAATGTGCATCATATTCCTTCGAATTTTGTACCAAAGGTACAATAAGCTTGATGTTGGGTCGTGGTTGACGTAAATATGCAAGAAAGGCATTGATGGGATCATTTTCAAAAATATGTTACCGCTGTCCAAAAACTTCACTTGGATGATGTATTTATTCATCTTGAACACAGTTGTAACACGTGTTGGCCTACCAGTAAATTGGGCTTATGAATGAACGTTTCTATATCAAAAAAGTATCCTGTGTGGCTCCGATATTATAAAATACAACCGTAGCCTTCTTGGCATGTAATACTGATAGAACTCCAGGTTTTAGTGAGTCGTATCAGGCAACATGTAACATTGGTGAGAAGACGAAACGTGTTTATGAAACACATTACAAAAATAGTCTGTACAATCATGTTGTCTTTCTCCTGTACGAACAAAGTATTAAATACGTAGACAATGGAAACACTGTTTCACCATCTTGCATATTGGCTGTCCTTATGATATGGTACAGTCATGTTTCATCGTAAAATTCCCTATTACATTCTGGACACTGCTTCTCCATATTGATCTTACTAAATGGAGGTTCCTGCAAAGATTTTCACACATGTCCGAAGAGTTCTTGACATGTTTATTAAGATGATCATATTTTTTTGCGGCATGCTACACAGTAGTAGTTAATAGAAAAAAAAGGAACATTAATGATGTGATGATGTCATAAGAAGAATTAATGCACATTAAATTGTTTGGATTTTTTTCTTCGCTACCAGGCTACATACAGAATATTCTCTCCGAAAAAGCTAGTGTATGCGGTAAGTTTATAACCGGTCAAGTAACGTTGCAATTGTCGTAACTTCCACGGATGTCCCATTGTCTAAATTCACAGAGGATCTGGACAAAAGTTCATGTACGTCATTGATAACGACACACTTCTTCTGGTCCTGATTTTGTCTGTACAGCTCCTTGTTCGTATCCTTATATTACTTTAGACAAATAGCAATCACAATCGCATAAACCAAACATTCTTTGTCTGTGTGTTTTACACGTAAAATGCCATTCTTGCGTTTTAGTAACTACTCGTTTAATAAAAGGCATTGACGCATTCTTCCAAATCCAGGGACACATCCACATTATGAAAATGTACAATGAAGGGGTTCGTTCATGAAAAAGCTATCGTTACTTTATAAGACGTGGCACAGGGAAGCGCATAAAGTCTCCAAGATTAAATAAACTTACACGCCTAAAAGATAAATAAAACGACTTGTTTCCTCATCATGAGATAAAATCAATAATAAAACCATTTTAGATTCGTCAAAATTTTCCATTAAATAATACTCCATATGTTGAAATGAGGTCGGAACCAACTCAATAATGTCGGTGTCGCTGGTCGGAGTATTTATTTGAATTTCCAGCATTCGTCCTTCGAGATTAAAACGACGATAAAGTCTATTGATTCCTTGCAAGACAGTATACCCAGACCTAGCCATATTCAAACAGGAAAAGGTAAGATAAAAGAGAAAGGAAAAGGCAAAGAAAACAAATATCTAACACAAGAAAAGAAAAACAAGCACGAATTAAAATTGAATTCCCAGATCAAAGATCACTTGCACGTTTATCAAAGACATAGAGGAAGAGAAAACGATATCAAATGACTGGACGATTAATCCTCAAAGAAGAAAAGAATTATCATATCGCAAATAGTTCTACTGTTAAAAAACAGTTTATTGTCATCATATTGGAAATCAAACCCGGGACAAACATCAACACATAACTGACATACAATTCTGTACTGATAAAAGAATGAATTAAATTGTTTCTAACTGTGCTGAGAGAATCATTGTAGTAAGCATTTTACCCTTCAAACTGAACATTGAAACGAATGACAAACATGAAACGGAAACAAATCTTATGCGCCTCGTTTTAAGTTAAGCGCTAAGCGCTTAGCGTACGTGCTTCTAACAAGGAAGACTCGTGTTCGATTTACGGCGAGAGATCAGGCCCCATATTAAAATATAGGTCCACGTCCTGCTATTTCTTGGAAACAAATTGGCAAACCAATTCAAGTGTAGTATTTGAAAAGTGGTAACTTTAAGAAACTGAGATTCCTCGAAGGTGAGTGGTTAGCGTTACGCACCTCTGGCTTGGGTTCAACCCTGGTGTGCGTTTAGATTCCACATTAAGCTGGAGGGATGCTAAACCGAAATCTCGAGCTTAGAGAACACGACACTTTTGATGTGTGAGCTCTCTGATTCAATCCCCAGTTTATGATGAAAAACATCTTGCCACTGTTTCATCCAAGAGCCGTAGCTAGAAATTGCGGCGCCCGGGGCAAAGTTGAATTCGGCGCCCCCTACACCCCCCACACCAATCTTTTCCTTTTTTAATATAAGAGAAGCAGCTTTTGTTTTTATGATATGTTGATTTTTTATCAAAGTGCATGGACAGACCATTGCAGAAGTCAAAAGCGATTGTTATGTATTATTTTACAAGTAAGAGGAGTTTTCAAGAGGCATTGTTTGAACATTTTGTTAAACATGACAAAACTACCTTCGCTTCTTATACAGATTCACTTGGAAATCAGTTATGGAAATTTACAGTATAACTATTTCTAAGATTTCATACTATTGATAAGAAATGAAATTTCAATACGTTAGAAACTATGTTCTTTTAAAATGTTCAAATTGAGTGACAGCATTAATTTCTTTGATGTAACTACCATCATGTATTCGAAGTATTTCTTTGAGTATTTGCACTAGCTCTACCTTTTGTGTCATCGAATTCAATTGTTGTTCTAGGTGTCGAATCGTATCACCCATACTAGACATTGAAGACGTTGAAGGCGCGAACGCTTGTTCTGATCTATCATCAGAATTATTACCACTATCGCGAACATTCAATTGATAGGTTCATATACTTTTTGTTCCGCATTACCATATACTAAATATGGATTACAAAGGTGAGACTGACGTACTAAAATTTCCAACTAGCCTCGAGTTTCGAAAATCACGTGAGTTTGGGGATAAAATATGTAACATGTATATATTAATTTCTATTAACTTCTACAGGGTGACCGCGTGACTATGTTACAAAATTTAAGGGATTATTCCTGACACGGAAACAAGAAAAAAAGCTCAAATAAACTTTTGTCCAACGTACATAATTTCGGAGCTACAAGGTGCCGAAAGCGTGGGAAAATGACATTCAAAGCTCTATAGCTCGACTATGGTGAATGATAGAGCTACTGCGGCATGGTCACGTCAAAGACACCAAAGTTGCTGTATTCAAAAATGCTTAGGTCGAGATCGTGCAATTCGTGCACAAGGGATTCCCCAAAGGAGCGTAGAGATTCTAGGATAATCTGTCAAGAAAGATGGGTCGAAAAGGATACTGATGAATAGCTGTCCCAACTGCTAGCAATAATGCGTCTGTACTAAGTCGATGTCTCGCACAAGCACAAAATGGCGAACAGTGTTATATGTGCCATGTGTGGTTGCTTAACGCGCACTAAATAATAGTGGGAAAATATGAAAGAAAAATGTGAATAAATTGGTACAAATGGTAAATACATGATAGTACACTGTTCTGTTCATTGTACAGCGGGGACACTTCTAAATGGTACAGCCATATGGAGATTTACCATTTGGAAGTGTCCCCCGCTGTACGTATAGACGCGTTTAATAAAGGGAATAATCATGAAACGTACTAAAATGTTGTACAAACATCAAACTAACATTGTTTTCTTCCATGTAGTTGTGTCATTGAAAGCAAGTAAAACTAAGGGGGAAAACCGGGGGATATGGGTGCTTTCTTCCAGGCAGAAATCTTATTTTATTTGATGATACGATCCGAGGATACTCTTAACGAGAGGGGGATTTTTCCGCCATCCCATGTTAATGTGACCACTGCCAGAGAACAACATTAAAATATCCGTTCCTTATCATTAGCCCTAATGTGCGTTACCCGAACATTGAAAAAGAACAAGGAAAAACAATTTATCAGGACGTTTGTTTTAGTCGCTGCTTCCGATGTTTTGCAGGATTGATTCCGAGATTTTGTCTAGAATGCTTAACATGTCGTCATATTGTTATCGTTTAAAAGATATTTTGTTTTCACAGACGGTGTTATCACCTGAAGTACGGCATAGTTTGCAGGTTCGATCACAAGCATTTGCTCTTCCTTCTGTCGTAGAAAACAATCGAAGGTAAGGAAAGTATAAGACAACCCTACTAGAAGGCGCTGTGGAAGGTGGAAATCATTCTTCATGTGGTTTGTTTGTAGTGTACGAGTTCCTTAGTGCAGTTTGTGCTTTGCTTGTTCGAATGTGAGATCAAATTTAGTATTCGATAGCAGAACTTGCGGACATGATATTTTTATAGGGTCAAGCAAATGGCAACAGTCGAGAAGCTGATAGGTTATATCGACTGCAGTATCCACAAAGAAGACATCCAGCTCATACTATGTTTGCCAGACTTTTTCAACGCTTACGAGACACGGGGAATTTACAACCTCAATACTACGACCAAGGAAGACGAAGAACCACAAGGACTCCGGACTTTGAAGAGCAAGTGCTTGATCGTTTCGCCCAAGACCCAACAGTAAGTACACCGAAAGTAGCACGTGAAAGGGGAGTAGCACAAGATACTGTTTGGAAACTAGTACATGAGCAACAGTTACACCCCTATCATCCGCAGAGGGTTCAGGCCTTACGTCCAACTGACTTTCAACCTCGCGTTCGGTTTTGTGAGTGGTTTCTCCAACGCTCTATAATTGATCCGCAGTTTGCTTCCTACGTGCTTTTCACCGACGAAGCTTGTTTTACGAAAGACGGGATATTTAATAGTCACAATAGTCATGTATGGGCAGACGAAAATCCTTATGCAATTGTGGAAAGGGGCCACCAAGACCGATTCGCCATAAATATGTGGGCGGGTATTATCAGTGATCAGATAATAGGTCCATATTTACTACCACTACGATTAACTGCACCAGTATACGAGATTCCTGCGAGACATACTTCCAGAGTTATTAGAGGATGTCCCTCTCTGTGTTCTTCAACGGATGTGGTTTCAACATGATGGCGCCCCAGCCCACTTTTCAGCTAGTGCTCGAGAGTATTTGAATAAAACGTTTCGTGACAGATGGATTGGAAGAGGCGGTCCTTGTAATTGGCCTGCACGCTCCCCAGATTTGATTCCATTTGTGGGTTCATGTCAAACACTTGTCTATGAAACGCCTATAGACAACGCAGAAGAACTATTAGCACGAATACTCACTGCCTGTAATACTATAAGAACAGCTCCTGGGTTGTTACAGCGGATGCATCAGAACTTACTGCGACGCTGTAACGCCTGTGTTGAAGTAGAGGGACGCCATGCCCATCATCTATTGTAAGATAATTGGGAGATTTGTCTCGTTTACAGGTCATTGATGATGTTCTTGGCTGCATTCAATCCTGCTGTAAAATGTTGATGGAAGACATTATTCCCATTCTTGTGACTTGTTTTTAGGAAACAACATCATTTGCATTATGGTTGTTTCGCTCAGTTTTGTTTATTTGTTTTCAATGACAACAATACATGGAAGAAAGACTTTAATAGTGTGATTCTTTTACATTTTAGTACGTTTCATGACTATTACCTTTCATTAAAAGCGTCTGTTCAATGATAGGACAGCATAATATCATGTATTTACCATTTGTACCAATTTATTCACATTTTCTTTTCATGTTTCCCACTCTTATTTAGTGCGCGTTATGCAACCACACATGGCACGTATAAAACTGTTCGCCATTTTGTGCTTGTGCGAGATATCGACTTAGTACAGACGCATTATTGCTAACAGTTGGGACAGCTATTCATCCGTATCCTTTTCGACCCATCTTTCTTGATAGATTATCTGGGAATCCCTACGCTCCTTTGGGGAATCCCTTGTGCACGAATTGCACGATCTCGACGTAAGCATTTTTGAATACAGCAACTTTGGTGTCTTTGACGTGACCATGCCGCATTAGCTCTATCATTCACCATAGTCGAGCTATAGAGCTTTGAATGTCATTTTCCCACGCTTTCGGCACCTTGTAGCTCCGAAATTATGTACGTTGGACAAGAGTTTATTTGAACTTTTTTTCTTGTTTCCGTGTCAGGAATCATCCCTTAAATTTTGTAACATAGTCACGCGGTCACCCTGTATATTAACTTCTATATATATAATATTAACTTCCTCAACTACTCTGGAAGCTAGTTACGTATTTGTCATAGGTTCGACAAAATAGGATTATTGAAGTGCCTTAGACGTTGTTTACTCCCTGAATGTTCAATAATAACTCACAGGATAAACTAGATTTAACTTATGTATTTTCAAATTATTTTTAACATTTACCTTACATTTTCGCAAAACTACTCCCTTTTAACCCCTTTTTGATTAATTTTTCTTTAGCAAAAAAAAAAAAAATAGTATTCGAAATCATGATATGGGAGCTTGAAAAATAAATTAAAACTTTCACTTGTTTTTTCACTTAATTCCGACGAGAAGTAACTAAGTGCCATATAAGACACATAACTCACAAAGAACATGCCAGATGAGACCAAAATCTCTTATTCATACACGTCAATATCTCACATAGCAGACAAAACAATCATTTGATGCCTTTGATAAATCACAAAAAACTAAAATTAAAAAAGGGTATGTCACATATATGGCACGGCATGCAGTAAGGGGTTAAATTGAATAAAAATCCATTCATAATGGTCTCCTTACGTATTATATCTTAACTGTCAACATAAATCTGTCTGGCCACAAAACTTAACGACGTAAATGTGCAGGTTTGACCATAAAAGGAAACAATATCTTCGTACTCAACCATTGTCCGAGACAACGTTTACATATTCATATAAATTATCATTACAACGTGATTATCTTAGGAAAATAAATACAAAAATCTAATAGGATGAAGCAAGATTTAAAACGCAATACTACTTTGTATAGGTATTTCTTCCCTAAAACGAAAAAGTATATTTGATGAAGACTCGAACAGCGAACTGCTGACTGCTAAATAAGAACCGTAACCTTTACGCCAAATAGTCACCTGTTGCACTTCTGCAAAATTTTGAACATTTAAGTGATTTTTATATTTCTATTGTGTGGATCTTAATATATAATAGCTTTTATGTTTTCCTTACATTATACGCTAATTGTTTTACCTGTTGAGTTAACTACATTTGGAAACACATTAATTTTACTTTATCAAGATTACAGTTTTAAAAGTCTTTATATGTTCAATTAAGTGATTAAATGAAGATAATTTCTGATATCCTCTATTGCTACAACCGGCAGAATATACTGTTTCGCGCAAAACATGCAATTTTTACTGTGACAGATAATACATTAGTACATATGTTAACGTTAAGGTATATCAATCTAAATTATATAATCAGCTAGGAGTACAAGATGACTCTCCAAACACGTTATGTATCACCAATCTAAGAATACAAAATTCTCCTCCCAACCGATGTTAAATTTACCCAATTATTTTAAAGAGCAACTCTACCGAAATATTTATATTGACTTTACCTTTCCACCGAAATAAAGTCAAAATTATGCATCCTCTGAAATACCGTAGTCCATATTCATGGGCGGTTTGATTTAATAAAGGCTTATCTTACAGGATGAAATTCTTCCAAATTTAAATTTTTGTTAAATTTTTCCATCTAACAGAATAAGATACACATCTCCAAAAAAATGCTAAGAGGCACTCCCTGGCTTTGGACTGAGATAATTCGTTTCCAACTGTCAGTGTATTCTGTCAGTACCCTACTTTTTATTTAACAATTATTCAACCTTGGCTCTTTTCAAAGTCCTCCTGGGATAATTTTCCTGCCAAATTTTAACCTTGCATTTTTTTTCTAGAAAATGATGTTTTCTTCTCTTTTTTCAGATGTAAAGGTATGTTGGCGTAAGCCAAATTTCACTGACTGAGTTACAAGAAAAACATCCTATATTAATGCGTTCATTTTTATCATATCTTTAACACAAAAGAAAACAGGGATTTTATCTAACATCCAATCTCTGCTGAAAATAAAACTACCTGAAACTAGAAGTTACGAAACTACGTTATTAAATACAATCGAATGTTACACAAATAATATATCTAATATTGAAATAACTAAGATTTTTATTGATCTCACTTCAATTTTCTTTTTATGGAGCTCATAAAAAATTAAGATAACGGTAATTCTGAAACGTAATGGGGGTAGAAAATCTTAGAGAGATGTAAGTATGCTTAAATTTTCTTCGTATATTTCCGCTGTGTTGTAGCAGTAGAGCAATTATTAAGTGTAAAAACAAAACATTATTCTAGCAATATTTTCTGCACGTGAGCGAAAATTAATCATTTTGTTTTTGTTTCAGGTAACGGACGAATACACCTTGAGAACAATGTGGTTGTGGTATTTTCCTTTCCTTGTGATTGGTATATATATGTATTTAGAAAAGCGTAAAAAGAACAGATTTCCTCCAGGTGAGTAAAGTTCACTATATTTATACCTATAGCACTATTTTTTTTCGGTATGAGATAAACGAAGGAAAGTTCAAATATGCTAATTTTGTTAAAGAATGAATTCAGTACATTCATTGAATCTCCCACCCAATGACTTACCCACAGTCAATGATTTTAGAAACAGGCCCCGTCTACATTGCCTCTGTGCTATAATTTATTGTAGCAATTAATTATATGTCTATAATCAAACTTCATTCCTTTATGACTTTAGCAGGACCAACAGAGATATTGTCTAACGTTTTCTACTACATGCAGAGGGAAAATGCGGCCCCTACTCTGATGCAAGTGTTACCAAACACGGTCACTCTGTCCTAAATTTATAATTAAAATGATATTATAGATGCATCTAAAACAGCCTTAACACGTGAGTAGTGACAACGCCGCTATAAGCTGTCAAAGACATTCTCTTACTGGCTCCTCTATAGCAGTTTAAAAGAAAGAAGCATTAATATCCATATATCTTATTTTCTTCCACCATTTTATAATAGAACTCTAAAACACTGTACTGAGAAATGTTATCTTACAAGAAATATGTTATACAGCAGTTCTCATTTTCGTCCCTACTGTGGGTAAAATTTCAGACATTTATTCAGGTTAAAAAGATATCCGTCTTATATGCATCATAATGCACCAATCTTTCAAGATATGAATCTGTATTTCCAAATGTTTAGTAGAAGTATGTGTTAATAACTGTACTTCCCCCTTCTTCAGTAGTGGACTTGCAAAATTTCTATGAATATCATGTTTGCCTATTGTACGATACCCAAAGACTACTAATTCTACTTACAATTTTACTAATACTCACCATAGTTGCAAATAGTTACATAATTAGCTATGACGAAATAATTCACTACAATCATAAAAGAAAGAATAAAATTTGAGCTATAGGAATAGGTAAGAGAAGGGACAAAGTGTATTCTGAAGACAACTGAATGTAGGGGAAACTTCGATAGCAAAGGAAAAAATATACGAAATGGAGGAGAAATATGAGAAAAGAAATGGTTTTGAATAGAATATGTACTCAGAATATAACAGCGAAATTAGAGGAGTACAGAAGAGTAAACATATACTGCCATTCAGGAACTTGTGAAGTGCTTGAGATAGAACGAAGTGGAGAGAATAAATAAGATCAAGCATAGATGATTAGAAATGATTTAAGAAAAAAAATGAAATATTTCAACTAAACATTCTACGATTTTGCCTGTTAGCTAAAGGAGACAAATGATTAAAGCAAAGTAAATGATTACGGTAAGAATCGACAGGATGAAAATGTGAGAGGAAACGGGAGAATCTCGAGAAAAGACACAGATACGATGTTGTCCAACACAACCTTCCTTGGCCGGGGATCAAGTCAGAAACCTTACGCACCAGACGTGAGGCTCTAGCACTCATTCCTAATTTAGAAAAGTAAAATTAAAGGAAGAAGGAAAAATTAAACAATATTGAGTGTTCCGAAGTTAAGGAAAGGCAATGTACTTCTCGTATACAAATGCCAAAGTAACAATATCTACGAAATGTTATTCCATAATTGAAAAATAATAATGCAAAGAACTAAAGTTCTTGTAAGAAAGAAGTAAGTACATTAAAATATATAAAATTATTAACATAGAAGTCATATAAAGAATTAACCGAAAATAAAAAATAAAAAGGAATTCTTTCTATGGTAAAGGAACAAAGGTAAAAGTGAGGAAAGCAATTAGAAATGCAGGAGGAACGTAGGACAGCCAAGAGAATACACGAAATACGACGACTTAAATATGTAAAGCAGATGAGAACATTCTCGGGTGAGAAAAATATGTGAAAAGAAGTATGAGACTGAAAGTCGAAATAAAGGAAGCAGGAACATGATAGATCAAAATAGTGATAGATTAAGACAAAAGCTAACTACTATCCACAGTTTAGAAGTAAACAGATCCCATTAATCATTAGAATTGCCATATATTTACAAAGCAGTAATGTATTGATAGCAGATGCATCATCTTAGGATGCAGTTTTACAATCTGAGGAAGACATAGAAAAACACAATGAGGAGAGATGATTACATAAGAGAATAAAATAATCATGTCTTAGCCAAGTAATAAGAAAAAATGAGAAATCAGGCAATGGACGCTTAGTCGTGTATCCGCTTGTAGGAAAGATATCAAATACGACATCGATCTTCTCTATCTGCCTATCACCACTGCCTTTTATCAACGTCAGGTTCTCTACTCGCGTTTTCACTCTTCGTGTAGCAAGGGGAGTATTAAATATTGACGCAAAAAATCATCCAGTCTGACAGAACTACGACCATGTAATTTAGAGTATGTTCCAGTGTGGAATTCTATTTGTTTCCGATTCTCATGTTAGTTATTCCTATAATCGCAGTTTTGTGCTTTAAACATAGCTTAAAGAACGTTTATTTTATTGCAAAAATGTCTCACTTATAAATGAGTAACTCTACTTTGCCACAATGTACAAATTCTTGTGCGTTCAATGTTACCAGTTGAAGTTGAAAACACGTCAGATATCTGCATTGGCAAGGGTCATGTTGAGGCTGCAGCAAGAGACTGTTGGTAACTTTTAATTACGGCATGCTACGTAGGAGGGAGTAGTTTGTCAGTGTGCAGTGAAGTGAGCACATTGTGATAGCGTAAAGTGTGCGATCTCCCTGAGTTTCAATGAAGGCAATTGTTAGCGCTTGGCTGTGTGATGAGATCATGTTAGAAGTGACGTGTGGGGATCATCAGTGTCCAAGATGAAGACGACCTATACAACTCACGGCAAATTCATATTGGTAAAGAGAAACAGCGCTCAGAAGAAAACTCCCAATGATAGTCCCTGTGAATATCATATCGGATTGACACTTAGAACCGTCGTCCGGCTACGATCCAAGTCACGGAGCAACTGATCAAGCACCGCCTCTAACATGTGTTGATAATTACAGTCCACTGCGAGTTATATAACATAGTCATACAAGGTTAAATTGCACTGGTGATACCGCTCATAATTAATTATAAGTCTATCACGAAACCACATACGCTGCCAATCTGCCACATAGGCACCTGTGAGTGGAAACGTGTGATATCGTTGGATGAGTCATCGTTAGCCTCTTCCTTCAAACCACAGGTCGCGTTTATGTGTGAGTTGGATGACAAAAGAAATATATGACCCGCACTGTTTTCCTCAAAACTTAAAACATGGTAGCTGTTCTGTGAGACTGTGGGCAGCAAATATTTTTAGTGGGACCTGTAGTGACGCTCACAACCCATCACTCTCCGTGATTATGTTACTATATTAAGAGATGATGTGCATTCTGTGATCCAGATTGTATTCACGAAAATGGCTCCATATTTCACGATCTTAATGCGTTCAGTTATAGAACTGGAGCTATTACAGCGCTGCCAGGTTTTACAAATATGAGTAAGAAGTTGAAAAGTTCTCCTTGGACGCCCATTTTTTGTAACTGAACTAGATAACTAACTCTATGGTCTGTAGAACCCGAAAATTCAATGCCGCATTCACAAAAGATCTTTAGACAACTGGGAGCAAGATTTTACTTTGTATTCCCGAAATTCATCTTAATATTGTTCTTCCGGGTGTGCCTTAGTCTTCCTAAAGGTCCTCTTCTGATTGTTTTCAGTTAATGTTTTTAAAACAATATCCACCTTCTTCCATTCTGCCTACATGCCCACCTGAGCTTCCTAGACTTAATCTGAATATAACTGAAAAGCAGTGGGCCGCTTTGAAGACCTGAATCTGACGTGTATTTTCCCCTGAATCCTCTTCCACAGAACTGAGTGGTGGGCGCGAAACGGTTTAATATTTCACTTGTTACAATTCATGACCTGCATGAGTCTATTCTACGTTCATCTGTTATGAGTGCGAAAGTTGGTCCAACACCATAATAATCTGGCAGATTGTAATTTTTAAAGCGTTTTCATGAAATTGATAAGTATCAGTATGTAGCAATAAGTTCCGGGTCGTTACATTATGCTCTAAAAAACAAATCCTAAGTTAATCAAATATAGGTTTATTGACAATAATAATTTAAAATCACAGTTTTAGCATCCAATATGTGCGAATGAGTGACAGTAAGTATAAGAACTAGATATAAATAATGAATTATGTCTTATATTAGACTGGTACAAATGAAATATCCATGTGTCAATTTTAGAAAACTAAACTACTGGTTAAACAAAATGTTATCTGCCTGCAAGGAAAAATTTTATCCATTTCTCAGCTAACGATTGCAATCCGTGACGTAATAAGTCTGGCGTATACGATGCGAAGAGATCCTCAAGTGCATGTTGCACTTGCCGATCATCGGGGAATATCACGCCTTTTGACAATTTTAGAATGTATGGAGAACAGGTGTCCATTACATTTCATACAACGCATCACTCAAACTATCTATATTGATACTTTCGCCTCGATAGAAAAAGGCATAAGACATCACTCACACCATACACCAACTTACATACCTTCTTCGGATGGAGCCCTAATTTTGGCAACTATTCTGAACCTTACCACAATTATACCATTGTTTCGATCTTTTACGATTACCATCCCATATCTATACACTTCCAGAATATTATAGACCACGTGGCAGTTAAGAATTCAATTAGGTTTTCGTTCCAGATCGCAGGAAGCTTCCGAATGATAGTGATAAAATATATACATAGTTCATCTCCGATTGCTGTTCGCCGTTGACTGTGGGATTCAGTTTGCAATGTTTTGTTAGTGATATGAAATTTCACGAACCAAAGGCGTATGGTGTACTTGTTTAACACACTTAGTACAATTCACAGATATTTTTTTCGACCAAATGTGCACAATACCACAGTTTGATCTCCTAAAGGAAAATCTCAGGCAACTGTGAATTTTCCTTGGTTCATGCTCCACAATTAAAACTACTTTATGATTGAAACTGACTCCAGAATGTTTTCTGAATTTGTACGAGGCGTATGACTCGTAGCTTTACTTCGCTCCATCCATTGGTTAAGATACAGAGGGTAGTTTTCCACGATTCTTAACATTAGACATTTCAATCATACAAATTTAATGTAATAATTCTTTATTTTTCTTTTTAAAAATCAATCAAAGGTAAGACACCTAATTCTCTTTACTTTCTCCTTTTATTACAGAACCAATGGGCCTTCCCTTTTTTGGTAATGTTTGGTATTTAATTTACCTTTTGTTTCATTTTCGATCAATAAATAGGGTGACATATTACGTATGTAATAAATATGGACCAGAATTTATACTTAAGTACTTTGGTTTAATCCATGTAACTGTAGCTCGGAAACAAGCAATTAATGAAATACTGACGAACACGAAGACAGACGGACGTGAAATGTTACCAACTATCGAATATACTTACAAAGGTAATGGAGGTAAGTATTATGCACAAATAAATTATTTCTTTTAAAAGTAGTATAGGATGAAACAACACACTTATATATATATATATATATATATATATATATATATATATATATATATATATATATGTATGAAAACGTGTCTTTGGCGAGATATAAGCTACCGGTTTGAAATTAGTCCAAGATAAACAATTGCAGAGAAATTCGTTATAAAAACCCAGCTTCAAGAGGAAGGTTTGAGTCTCTATTGAAAACACCAGCACCATCTGCTTCTTCTGTTGGTTAATGTGGTTGATACGCAGGACAGAGTCCTTATTTAACATTCATTTACCTAGCAAAAGACTAGCGACCTTGCTAGGCTTTACATTCTCTATCCCGGGTGAAAGGTAGGGATAGTGGATCAGAAAAGAGAGTGGAACTTGACTAGAAGATGTATGGGGAAAAGGGAACAAAATTTATTTTAGGTAGCACTTTATTTTATTGAACATTTTGAACATCTTATCCACTTGCACATTACGATCTTGAGATCATATCTATCAGGGAACAAGAATTAAGAAATAATGTTGAGGTGCATTGGACTAAACAATCATAAATTATTATTAGAAACAGGAATTCAGATTAGCTTTTTATCATGAGCTTCTCTGGAATGTGATGTATAGAATTTAAGCCCTCTTAATACGATTATGAAAGGTCCTTCCTGGGTAAGCAGTTAGCGTGGGCGCCTTTGGCGTGGGAGAACGGGTTCGATTCCCGACGGGAGCTCATGTCGCTCTGATTCCACGATAATCACTAGGCCCACGTCTCACATAGCCTTGCTGCTGATAGTGACGTTAAAATCAAGTAAACTTTAAAAACATTCTTAGTGCGATGAGTTACTGTGGAGCATATGTAGGCGTTACGTGGCTGGGAAGAGTCCTATGAATAGGCAGAAACGACACAATGACCGGAGTGGACAGGGGGATATTTTGGAATAGAGGGAAAATGACAAAACACAGGGCAAGTGACGGAACTAAAGACGATGCTATAGTTACGGTCAATGTCCATAGTGTTCAGTTATAAGTGATGCCGTCGCTGAAATTCGGTGTGATAAATTCGAACTGTAACTTTTTTATATGATAAAGTATAGTGAGAAGCGTGATCCTATCTTACAACCATAAGTTATGAGAACTTTCAGTTTGTCATAGAAGGAAAGCAATGCAGCAATTCGGATAGAACGGAGGTAGAAGAGTGTGTGCAAAATTCTTATAGATATTTAGAACTGTAATGATGTATTACTATGTGGTACCTATAAGACGTTTTCGTAAATTTATACAGTGGTACACCTTGAGAAGGATTTCTTTCAGATGGGATTCTAAGTTAGACTATGTTCGGTAGTGGGACAAAAAATATTTGGTATAGCGGAACCGCGCGCCATGGGCACTGATGTGAAGAAGATTTAGTTTTTTCCGGACTCCGAAGCACTTGTGAGGTAAACAAAGTCTTGTCTGCGTCTTAATGGAGTTGATATAGTGTCGCGACTTACTGCACCATCAAAGAAAAGAAAATAAACTATTTTTTTTTTTTAGTTTTACGTCCCACAGGTTTGGCGGCTAGGCTAAAGGAGAGGGGATCAAACAAAGAGTAAGTAACTATGGTGAGAGAAGAATTAATTTGTTGGATGGTCTGGGCTGTACAAAAAAACAGTAACATCATCGTTTGAAAACTGTTCATAATGGGAGGAAGTCTCGGCATGTTAGTCATAAACAAAAAGTATAGAATGGGTGAAAGATCGGAGCCTTGAGGTATACCAGTGTGAATCAAAATTGGATGAGGTAATGAACTGTTGATAGTAACATAATTGAGGTGGTTGGAATGAAAATCAGAGATGAAAATCGAAAAAGAACGTGGATGTCGGAAGAAGTTAAGCTCAAACATGATAGCTAAGGGGAGCACTTGAACAAAAGCTTTTTCTAGATTGAAATATATGATGCAAGATGGAAAAGAGTTTTATAATGATTTGTAATGAGATTTGAGAGTCTGACCAGTTGGTCGTTGATGCTAAAATGAGGTCGAAAGCCAGCGTGATGCTGTAACAAATTATAAATAGAGTTATGAAAATGGAGTTCACTGGCAACGATGCGATCAAGAATTTTACTATATATAAAGGTTAATTGGATCGGCCGGTAAGATGCAATAGTATCTGGAGATTTGTTTGGCTTTAGAAACATTAGAGTACAGGTCTTCCAGTCCGGATGTATTTAGCTGGAGCGAATAAAGAATATATAGGACGGACAAAGAAGAAAAGATTAAGGTGCTATTCTGATGTAATGGTCAAGTATCCGATCTATGCCGGAGACTGTATTATATTTGCTATTAACAACACATGAGATATCAGCGGTAGAGGTAGAGACTGTAAGAGTATTATTGCTGTGACAAATGTGCGTTTCATTTGGTTGTAAATATGACAATGATAAGTTTAAGATATCAGTATTAAGCCTTCAAGGAAGCCCATATGGAAAGAGGTTAAATGTATTCTTCAGATGGTCAGAAAAAGCATTGGTCGTCTGTTCATCAGTATGTACGTTACCGTTATTAACTTGTAGTGGATGAGGTCTCTGGTTAAACTTGTATGTCAACTCATGAGTGCTTAGGGAGTTTCTGCTAAGCGGTTGTAGGTTCTCACCCAGTTATGGAGTTTATATCCCTTGACGTAGTTGCAGACTGTACTCTCAAGTTTGCAATGACAGCAAAGGGGTTCTAAGTTACTAGTGCGCTGACAATAACGGAAGAATTCACGAAAAAGATGTAAGAAGATTGCGTTGCTTCGGGAATGTGTGTTTGGTATCTGGAGATTTCAGTTGTTGGTATGTGAAGTTCATAAGCAATGCATATAAAGCAGAATATGTCGAATATATCTGCAAAATTTTGTTTTACGAGGTTCCAAGTTAACTTAGTCGGCAGTTATATTTCAACAATAATAATCTCATTCGTTTGACCAAAGTGTGGAATATGACAAGTTTCTGATAATAATAGAGGAATATGAACCTTTTTTATTCAATGTGAAGTTCATACAAAGATGATCGTTACTGTAGACTCTAGAAAACCATGAGTGCATTGTTGTGAAGATTAGCATAAAATCATTACATCTAATTTGGTTTCAGTGATAGGTGTAGTAACATTTTGTGTATGAAAATATGATCTATGGTAGTATTTGTAATGAAGTCCAAGAATATTTGTGACTGTGAATATTGATGTAGGTCATGATGGTTGTAGTACTTAAAGATATTAGAGATATATCGAAAGAATTGGTTTGGGTTAAGGTGCACACAGATGGTAGCTATAGTAACGTAAAAACACTGAAAGTACAATATAGTGATAAAGTATTCTGTTATAATAGAAATACAGAGTGATATTGGCGATGGCTGATCGAAAGACCTAAGCCAATGGCAGTTCCCTAATTTGCTCGGCGAACTCCGGTAAAGTCACATGTCTAGGCATTTTAAACGATATAAACGGGTTAAGGTAAGATACGATGATTAGGAAGATTTGAATTGTTTGCTCTAAGAGAACCTGCTTACAAAGGGGATATTAAAAGGCGAGTGATAGGATGTTAAGAAACAATAGCGAAATACAACTGATTACTGTGCAGCAGAACTGTGTGTACTGTGCAGCTTGAAAGGAACATATAAATATACTAAATTTAACGTGATTGACCTGAAAGGTGATAGATGTTCTTGAGTACTAATGGATTCGTCAGTAGTTGGTGGTGGTCGAGCTTCTTGAAGTGGCGGTAGAACAGGTGAGTCTGCTAGTGTAACTGAGTCACGTGATAGATACTTAATTAACCATTGAAAGGATAGTTTTGTGTTCTCAAATATACTTCCCAATTTTCTAAGTAAAAACGAATGAATACGTGATTTGGAGGATTCTTGTAGAGTTGGATATTCATTGTCGTTTTCAAAGTTTATTGACGAAACAGACTGTTTAATTCACTCACGTTATGATGCTTAGGGGATGGCTAATTGGAAGATGCGTTATGTTTGTTCGGTGTACATGATCGGGGCATATCAGTAGTCTAGTTTTGTGAAACAGATTTTTGCATCTCTGCGATGACTGTAAGTTCAATACTATAAGTTGACATATCGAATATTGAGGTCGCTGAGTTAATTTATAGGAAGCCTTGCTATCATGGGCACCGCTCCACATTTTCTCTGTTTGTACATTTCAAAGTTCAATGAGAATTGTACGACTGATACCGCTCAAACCTCAGCAGTAAATTTGGTGGAGATTAAACTGCTCTGCTTGATGCTTTGTATATGCAGGTAGACATTATAAGCTAGCCTGTTGTACAAGGCTCGAAATTAACTTAATCGGCAGTGATAGTTGAACAATAATAATTCAATTCACTTAACCAAAGTGTGGAATACGATAAGGTTCTGATAATAATAGAGTCACGGAGTTTCGGAATGAGTTAAGATTCAGATTGTTGCTTTGTAGTCGTCTTCAATACGAAAGCACCTAAGAATGGAATGACTCGCGAGTGTAAGTTTGTCCAGAATCTTGTAGTATGTTAGGGAAGGACACATCCCTAGAAAACAAACAAGAAAGCCAGTGGGTTTCATGTATTGGCGCTTTAAATGCCTTTGAGTGAAGTCGCAGGCATTTTTGACAAAAATTTAGAAATTGTATTTATTTCGCACAGTATTAAAAAAATAAAATCATAAGATTTAAATACCTCTTTGCGAATTTGAACAGCATCAATGACTGAGTCACTTGATAAATACTTAATTAACTGTTGAAAGGATAGTTTTATGTTTTCAAATTTATACTCAAATCTCTAAGTAAAAATGAATAGGGATGTGATTTGCGGGAATTACCTAGAGCTGGATATTCATTGTCGTCGTCGAATTTCATTGATGTTGTTATTTTGTTGTTATTCACTCACGTGGTTATGATGCTTAGATGATGGCTGATTGGAAGAAGCTTTATGTTAGTCAGGTACGCATGATTGAGGCCTATCAGTAATCTTGCTTTGGGATACAGATTTTTGACTTCGGTCAGTCCCCTTACACACAAAGATGGAGTCGAGAGAAGAACCAAAAGATAGTTGCAGTAGTTCCGAATGGCCACCTGACGTACCCAATACGATAGATGCTGAAGACTTTGACAATGACAATGATAATGACTTCGACAATGATAATAACAGATATATCAGTGATGAAGTTCAAGAAATGATTTGATCAGATGAAACCTCTAGATTCTCTCCACAACACTCTACCCTAAATACATGTCTGTCTGAACTGTGTGACAGAACAGTAATTACCAGGTGTATAGACTTGGCACCTGCATGCCTTGCTCGGAAAGCCAAGGGCAGATAAATATTGATAAATTCAACTTTTCTTGTGCGTCGTCCCGTTCGAAGATGTACTCCCTTTCTTCGGGTAAGTACCGTAGTTTTTATCGATTGACTCTATGGACATGTAGGCCGCCTAAGAAGTTGTAATATTTATTATATATTTATTCATTATGCTAATTTTAATCATATATTCATGGAAATGTTTCCAGAGGTAAAACACAACCAGTAGTGAGTTAATTGCAAGAAATGAACATTACTGCTTTTATTGGAATACAGTCGAAATCAAAAGGAAGGTAATTCTATGGGTTAAATAAAAGAAAATGAACAAATGTATTTACTGAAATGAAACAATGAAATGCAATCCTCTGGATGTCACATGACAAGGTTATATTGGTTATCATCTGAAGGTTATATTGATAATCATTGGTTATCATTATCGAGTGAAGTTATCATCTGGGGCGATTCAGGAACTGATATGAGGCCCTTGGTAATAGGTAGTGACAGTGTATATTATGAATATGTATATGAAATTAAAGTTCGTGTAGTCGGTAAATTGTGAAGAGTTTTTGCCCAATATGCCGTGATGTAACTGCAAACAGTGTAAGAACATGATTTGTTGAAAGAAAGTATCAATCTAAGTTGGTTATGCGTTGGCATTACGGTTGTAGCTAAGAATATCAAGTATGTTAAGATGATGGTGACTGAAACGTTTGCAGATTAGACGTATACGCATTTGTTCAAGATGAGTTCATAATAGCGAAAATCTATCAACACATAAAGTAATCGTGTTGGATGGTTTCGGTTTATGCGATATGGTAGACAAAAGATAGCGTTCTAAGTTAGCAACATTTTCATTGAATTCTAGCGATGCAGATATCCAGGTTCTCCATTGCTAGGGTACTCCGTGTGAAGATTCTATATGTAACAGATATGGTATATGCCTGAACATCCAGATTGGGCCAACTAACGTTATATAATATTAAATCGATTTTGCACTTGACTAACTATTTTCTTGAGATGTTGAGTCCAGGTAAAAAGAATATCAAACATGATATCGAAGCAGTGGAAGCAGTTGGCACGGAAATAGGTGTATGCTAAACTTGAAGCCAAAGCTGATTCGGGTTTCCATGGACTTGAGAGCGGCGTCTGCGTAGTAAGAAAAGTATGCGAGAGATAATATTCAGTCTTCATATATAATACCAATGCACAAAAGCCTCAATAACTACTTCCATAGTATTATTAACAGATGGTACAGTGCAGACAGCTGTGGGGAAACACTGTCGATAGCAAACGGAAATACTCGGATGGTATTGGCAACAACAAGGTAAGCATCATACAATAAAAATAATAAAATACACAAACATGAACCTTGCGGTATGCCAGATTGCAAGAAGTTTGGTTGAGATAGTGCTCTAGATCGAGGTATAAGGTAGTGGCCTCAATGAAAAAGAGTATGTGAATCGGTCGTACGAAGACGAAAGAACTAAGTTGTGGAGTTTGTATAGGAAGCCAGAATGTGAAACCTTGTCCAAATCATTTTATTTTGCACATCAACTGTTAAAAGAGAAGAAAAGAAACCTGTATTATATTGATTAAAATGTCCGTGTTGATAAGGAATAATTGAAGACTTTGGGACAAGAAGCCTTCAAGTTCAAAAAGTTAAAGTGTAAAGGAGATCGCTTCATAAGGGTTTCTAGTCATCCGATTTTTTTCCAAACTTGGCATATATATACTAGACTGAAAACAAATCTATATATATTTTTGGTTCCTTTCGGAAAGTAGGTGAAGAGGGGCAGAGGGACTATTTTCAAAAGAAAACGGCCTTCTTCATTAAAAGTGACACAATAAAGAAGTGAAACTCTGTCGATGCAAAGATGAATTCAAAGTAGAAAGTACGTATTTGTCGTTTCTGCGAGAAAAGTGTTGGTAAGGGCAATGGTCCCATAGAATTGACACTTTTGCGAGATTAGTTAAGGTGTCCAGAAAATGTGACCCCGAATCATTTTTACGGAAACCGTACAATAGATGAAACACTCGGCGACCACGTATCTCATTATGTTTGGGGCACACGTTCTGAAATAATATTTTGGCTCCAGATTCCCAGATAGGCCGAACTCAAAATTCACAAATGGCAATAGGAACGAAGTATCACACCATTTGAGAGTTGTTAATTAAGGACGATGAGGCACATGCGTTTTTGTTGAGCGGAAAAATGCGAATAAAAGGAGGGCGTACAAAAAATCAAAATTTTGTATATTTGATGAAGTTACAGATCAGAAACTGTGTAATGTGGAGTTCCGTTTCATGAAGTATTACTTAGACAATGTTTTGTCATGAGAGGTAAAGACCCTTTACATGTTTTCTGACAATTGTGGCGCGCAAAGCAAGAACCGTGTTCTCCTACAGTGTTTTTGTTTTTTTTTCTTGAACACCGACCGAAACATTGAAAAGTTTCTACACCAATATCCAGAGCCTGGGCATAGATTTTACCATGCGACATTTCATTCGTCTTATTGAAAAGGTGAAAAGGAACAGGAAATGTGTACTTTCCAAGGGGGTGGATGAATCTTGTCTCACAAACTTCAAACGAATTTTCTGTTGTTGCAGTGACACAAAACATGATATACTATTTAGCAAATCATTTTAATCTCTCGTTTAAGACCATAGTAATGAATACACAACGGTTAAAATGTCAAATTTCTTCATATCGTGTCATCGTCTATAAAAAACAAATGTTATAGGCTGCAGTGTTTCAAGTAGCTTTCCTGTGTGCGAAATACTTTCCATTTCAAAGTCGAATGCTAGTTTCACATATCCTGACAAGTGTTTTTATCACGGTGTTTTGCCAATCAGAGCAATCAAGTTCAAGAATATAAAAAAAAGCTAGAGGAAAAATACGTTCCCAGATGTTATCAAATGTAATATAAAGATATTCAGTCATGCAGCCCTTCAGAAGATGACGATGAATCAGATTAGGACTAAGGGATAACGTTCTTCATTATGTTTGTTACACTCATTCAGTTCATTTCTATTTTTGCTTTCATTCTGCATTGCTTACACTGTTCAAATGCAACACTCATTGTAAGGTGCATTCACGAGCAAAGAGAAACGACCACAATTGACCGTAATAATTAGGGGAATCGGTGTTTTTAGCGGAGAATTCTCTAGTTTACATCTATATTTCACCTCGAACTGTTCTGGTGAATTATTGGCGTTCTTCATTTTCAGTGAATGAACCGCAAAGTGGTAGCTACATTGTTAACAGTCCAAGCACATAATGATTATATAAGTAAGTACAAAGATAGAAAATTTAGCAGAAAAATGCTTTTTATATTGAATTAACAAATATGCTTTTTATATTGGTATAAGCTTTTTATATTCAATTTTTGAAATGTTCAATGCAATGTTAAATATTTTGGTGCCCAAATCATTCCAGTATCACTTATTTACACTTGTTTTGTGCGCAAAACAATATTATCAGGAAAGGTCATACCTACATCAAAGGTCTCTCTAATAATCAGTGTGACAGAGTCGTGGTTTTATATATGAATATTTGAATTTCCTTACGACGTTGTTTGTATCTCCTGTATCCTCCTACATTTCACTTTTTGTATAACACCGGTTTATTCATCAACCTATTTAATTTTACTACATTCAATATCGATTTTCTAACTTCGTCCCCTCATAACACAAAAAAGTCTCAAGTTGTTTTGCAGAAACAAGAAATCCCCGTTTTACCTCATTTTCAGTCATTTGTATCTAAGCTCGTTTCTTCCTTCTCCTTGACAGATTTTGCATGACTAGTAATTTAGAGAAACTTTTTCCCTTAAAGGAGGAATTTCTCCGTTATGTATAGTCCTTTTCCCGTACACACACAGAGCAAGTGTTAAGTGGTTTTAGGTCATCTTCACGTCACTCTATTTTTTTAAATGATGGAATACGTGCTTTCTTGCATTGACATCTGTATCAACGTTTCAGATCTATAGAATTGGTTATAGACTTTTCGATAAAGTTTGTGCTTATATTTTGACATGCCATTCTATTGCACATTCGTAGACAGTAGAGAATTTCTCCAGCTTCTTACACTTTATAACAACTCTCAAACGATACGTAATTTAATCCCACTTGCTAATTGAAAACTCGTGTGAGACTCTGGGCATTTTTATATCTTAATACATTGTATATTTTTAGAATAATGAAATACGTGTTTTTCTGTCTCACATCTGTCTCACAATTTAACATTTAATAAATGACCATACATTTTATTCTCAGATTCTGTTTCCACTTTGCCCCGCGGCCAATTTGAACAGGGCTATCGTAGAGGCGAGACTTATTCCATCTTCTTCTATTTAACAACAGCTTTCAATTCGATATGCTACTCGGCAACCCTTGAAATTTGAATCATTTGCGTCGAACCCTGTGGGGGACCCTGAAAAAATTTTTTTTCACAACGTGTGCTAACAAACATAATGGGATACATGGTCGCTTATTTTCAAATCTACCACACGGTTTCCGGACAAATAACCCGAGGTCTCAGTTTGTGGACGTCTGCACTAATCTCAGCAAATTTGTCATTTCGAAGGGAGCAATTGGGTCCTGCAAACCTTTTCTAGCAAAAAAGAAGAAACACGCATTTCCTATTTGGAAGTCATCTTTGCATCGGCAGTTTCGTTTCTTTATGTTGCTTATAAATCAAGGAGGCTTTTTTTGAACAGGTTCCCTTTGCCCTCTTAACCTATTTTCCGAAAAAAAAAGTGTCAATTTATTTTCAGTCTAGTATATATGTGCCACGTTTGAGGAAACTTGGATGAAGACAAATTCTTGTGAAGCCTGCTTTTTCACACTTGCAGATTTTGGACTTGACCTCAGGACCGTATCTAGGGGGGTCTAGGGGGCCCTAAATTTTTGCGGGCATCCTCAAATTTTCACGGTAGGCTTGCAAATGAATTATAATATGGTCAGGAACTATAATATGGTTGGATCGGGTATCACCCGCCCCTCCCCTACCTTTTTCGTCCGGCTACTGGTCTGCTTGACGGGTTTTTGCCCCAAAATTTTCATTTGATCTATAATACTAAAATGTAGGCGAAATCCAAGTTTGGTGAATTGAAGGATTATGTGAATGAAGATGTTCTTGTATACAGTGGACAAGGATTCGTTTCGAGATTTTACAGATACAACTTATGAGGTGAATAGGACCTAGGGTGTGACTATTAATGAAGATTCCTTATGTTTAGAAAAGATGTAAACCTTTTGCAGTATTTCAATTCGAGTGGGAAAAATCAAATTTGCAGAATTGACGTATAGTTGTTGTTAAGAATAATTGGAAAAGGATTAGAAGAAAGGATTAGTATTGTGTACTAAGAAGTATATTGCTAATATTTTCGGGGTGAATCAGCATGGTTAGATTATTCGTTTTTAACCCTACAATCACACCGTGGGGTCACCGGCGACCCCAGTGCATATAAAATGCGTTCTGCGCCAGCGTCGTTGTGAGACGGAAACACAACACTTTGTCTAGCTTCAGTTCGGAGCATGCTGTTGACACTGCAAGATGCATTGTTGTGTTGGTGCGGAAAGTTCTGTGTTATTTTGAGTGCTCGGGTCATATATGACCCCACGGTGTGATTAATGAAACATAGCTTGTTTTGAATAGCCATATAACAAATCATTTTCTAGTGGGCGATTTTTTTACGAATGGCGGCATCAAGGAAGTTTTCTAACCAGGAAGATATTGTACACATTTTAGAAGAATCAGATGATGATCTGTCCGATGCTGATGAACTGTTAAGTGAAAATGAGGATAATGAGGAGCAGGATGATCAATCGCAGGATGAATTTGAAGCTGATGTTGATAACGATGATGTTGCCGACTTGTTACAACGTCATTTAATGGCAGTAAGTGGTACACTAAACCCTTCAAAAAATCCACTAGAACGTTGAAAAAATAACATTGTTATTCATCTCCCAGGGCCCAAGAAGGAAGCGAAACAAAGAACCGATGCAAAGGACATTTAGCTACTGTTTTTTTTCAGATGACATTTTGAACACAATTGTGATTTTTACCAATGAAGAAATAGAAAGACAAAAGTGTGTCTTCAAATCAGATCAGAGTTATCTATCCCCTGCTGACAAAATTGAATTGTGTGCCTTATTTGGTTTGCTTTATCTAGCCGGTGTTCTAAAAAATTCTCACCTAACAATAAGTGATATGTGGTCTCAAGCGTTTGGTCCACCTGCATTTAGGAGCACTATGTCAAGAAATAGATTTGAATTTCTCATAAACTGCTTGCGCTTTGACGATAAAGCTACAAGGGACCAAAGGAAATCTATCTAGTCTAATAAAACGACTCTCTAGACTGGGGTCGTATATGACCCCACGGTGTGATACATGTCCTAGTAAAAGCACGGTGTGGTTGTAGGGTTAAATAATGATCACCAGAAAAGTAGCAGAAGCTGCATCTGTACGTCGGTTGATAGATAATTATAGGCGATCTGATGTATTCCAACCGGGTAGAGATGCAAAAATGCCTTGAAAAGAGGAAACGAAAATATTAGCCTCATCTATGTCGTTAATGACTACTCGATGATTATAAACAATGGTGTATTGCGTACGAGGAACACTACCAGGTAGTTGATGGAATCTGTGTTAATATTTCGTAAAATATGCTTCATTAGCCAGTGCGTTGTACATTTGTATCCAGTGGTGTTCCATAAACTCAATTGTAGATAATCCTAAGGTATTGACGATGAAACCAGGAAATATCAAGATATCTAAATATTCAAGTCAAACTCTCCATTACTCTCAAATAAGACAGAGATCAGGTAACTTATATTTATGTACCTCACCTTCGATTGTAGGAGTAGATTGTTTCGCTGCAGCATGAATGGTTGAACTAAGAGCAGTGATTGTGTGATGGAGTAGATATGATGAGCATAATGGGTGCAGGTTTTAATTCAAGGCGATATTGGTAGCAGAGCTTTTTGGTAGGAGTAGAATTTATTAGGAGTAGGCTTAGAAGAAGAGTAAAGTTTGACTTTGATCGGGGATACAGATAATATCTATCATGTCTAACACAGATGTATGGATAGACGCAGAGAGTGAATTTGAGGTTATGACTGAGTTAGGAATATTGTTACTAATATGACCTATATATGACCTGTATTAATATATTATATAAGTATATTTTGGCGTTAGATATTACAATTGCTACAATGTTGCACGGACGTCTTAACACTAGGGTCGTACCTCTACAACTAACTTATTGAACTCTCTTTTCACACTCAGTGTATCCAACTACAATATAATACCACTAATTAAATTCTTTTCTTTTTTATGCCTACAAAATAATTCAACTGATGTTTAAAAAAATTAAACACTACAAATATGTTTCTTAGTGTAATATTTTTCACATTCATGTGAGTTTAATATTGCAGTATACATATTTACCGAACTCCAATTATACTTTTCACTTTGTTTCAGAAGCACTTTACTTTGATGCTGTCTTATTTTACTTGTAGTTTACTTACTACCTTAAGCACCAGCTATTTTTCGTACGATTTCACTGAATTCAATTATGTGGTGTAAATGAATGAAATGATGGCCAAAGTAAGTCAGACACTGAAGTTGTTTAATTGTAAAAATTCATATAATTGTATATAACTGTATACTCTCCGGTAAGCTATACACCGTTAAAATTCATTACCATTTTCCATGCTAGAGGTAATTTCCAAACAAAGACAAGAAGTATAAGCACATTGTATTTAATTAACACTTATGAGACTCTAATTCTTTGTTTCTACTATAGCGGCTCGTTCCCGTATCTCCAGACAACTGACAATACTTTGAATGACTGAAGCGACTGAAGGGTGAAAAATAAACGAACATTATATACATTGGCATATCTGGCAGGGAACCATGAGGAAAGCGGCCCCCTCCCAGTTGAATAAGGAGTGAATATTCAATAATGCTCTAACTTAGTAGTTGTAATGCCCCCATCCGTGGTGAAATCGGAAAACAAAGAAAAACTCAAATCCTTCTTCAGAGGGAGCTCATGTGGGAAGAAACAGCCATTGAAGAAATGTTTCCCGACAACTGATAAGCCAGTTTCAACAAATAAACAACCATACACACGAAAGTAGTAACAATAGTAATAATAGATAACCACCATTTTTTTTTAAAAAAAAATATATTTTATTACAAATTCATAAAGAATCTTCTTCACGCAAACAATGACAACTCCAACAAAGGGCTAATCTCAATTAATTGTTGTAATAATTCAATATACAAAAATTATTTCCATCAAACGTATCCCCAAACATGGCAAATATTAGTTTGATTCCTCTCAATAGTAAGCAGGAAATTTACAATCTGATGCTACCACGGATCTCAGCAAATAATGCATAAGCAAGACTAATTTTTTTTAATATAAAAGAGGAAATAATTCCTTTGTAATAAATAATTTAAACTTCAACGTTCAAAGGGCCCAATTGAATTTTAACCTTTATTCCTCTTTCAACTCTCCAATTTAATAAAATCCGAGTAACTACCACAGCACAAGACAATCTCTGATCCGAAAATACTCCACATACAAACGTTTAAATAAATAATAACTTGACACAGAGCTCCTCTGTGGCTAGGCGGTTATCGTACGCGCCTTTGGCGTAAGAGACCCGTTTTTGATTCCCGGCGGGAGCTCATGTAGTTCGGATTCCACGTTAATCAGTAGGTCCACGTCTCATATAGCCTCGCTGCTGAACCGGACGTTAAACTCAAAATTAATTAATTAATAATTTGACACAATAAGTTTCGTAGGGTCAAATAAACTACTCTATGATACCACGATCAACATTTTGAGAACCGCAAGCATTTCATACAATCACAGCAAATATTTAACAAATTTCAGTATTTCGGTAAAAAATATATACTATAATGTTCCAAGGTTTGAAAGGTTTTGTGAATTGATCCAAAACTGAGAAATGTCAAATGCGATTCAAGGGTTGAGAACCACGAACGTTCCATCTTATCTATGGACATATAAATCTTAAGTAAAATATATTCTAGCGAAATTCCATTAATAAATCAAAATACTTCTAAGATTTGCTGTATTACAAACAATACTGAGATTCAGATCGCGAGTCAAGGATTGAAAACCACAATTTCAAACATGCATTATATTCCTTGAAATCATTTTAAATGGTTTTTCATGTACCGGATCACTCCTGTAAGAAAAGAAAAAATGCCAAAATTATCTATTTCAGGCATTGGTTTTAATACCTGCTACCGTTTAAGAACGGCCCTATCAACTTAGTTAATTCGGAGGGAAACCTACAAAAATAATCTCCATCAAACCTCAGAAGGCAATTGCAATCGAGAAACACGACTACACTCAAAAGTAGTAAGACAATCTACTTCAAAATTGAATAATACCTCACCCTCAATTCGCATCCAAATTTACTTTTCCAATATACTCTAATGTGAGTAGCAATTTCGTGTCGTCTTATGACGTTTGAAGAAAAAATAAACACTGGTTTAGCATAAGGTGTTTGCATAAAGGAAGACGAAAGTGTTAGTTAATAGGTACAAAGGGACGCTAACTTCGTGTAACAAACTCACTCTTTAATTATGCAATTTATGAATTTTAGGCAAAAAGAAATTTAGCATGCTACAACAAAACAATTAATTTTACACTTAGGAATTAAATGCGAGTCCAATTAGCCAAAAACACTTTCTTTGACTTCCAAATTTTCTAATTATACCGATCAAGCAAGGAATAATGTTGATCACAGATTTCATTCGTCACAATAGTTATCCTACCACAATTAAATGTCAATTCCTCACAACATTGTTAATCTTACTTTCTTCCTTTGAATAATTCATATTCACAAACTAAGAGCTCAAGACATCCATATCGAAAAAGGCGAATCACACAGTAATTCTTCAGTCTTAAAGACGACAACCTTCGCTGTTAAAACGAACATTTCCTCAAATCTAGTTCTTCTTTCGACTTTGTCCAAGAAACCTGGGAAATCAGTGATCCATGTAACTCGAAACACGAAGATTGCCATGACGGGAGGGGAGGAAGAAAGAGGCGCGCGCGAACTTGAGTTTACAGCTGAAAGGCCAAGGAATTCTCACCTCCTTCGATACAAACAAATTCGTAACACTCGTTATTTCTTACTATTTTTTTTAAGAATAAAGACAAACTAAATAATAACAACACCAAATAATATCTCAGTATTTACAAACATTTAAACTTTAATTATTTCTGATCAATAGTCAATAATCATTTCCTAATTTTATTTCTTTTCTTTTTTGTGATTTCTTCGTAAAGCATTAGTTACATTTGTTTAGTATAATGTTTTGTATTTATTATATCTATGTATTTAGTATTCCCAATAATGTCTTCATAAAATTACCAGAGTCTATATTTACTTCAGTGATGTTTCACTTGTCTACCATTCTTTTCGTAGTGCACTTCAGTAGTAGGGAAGGCGTTGAGACCATTTTTTTCTAGGTAGGTACGACAGGAGGAAATTGGTGACATGACACTGCTCATGTCGTATGATGTCATATTGTCATTGATCAGCTAAATATGGTAGATGTGATTACCTTTATTCTGTAAACTTTGGCAGAGATATAATGCGAGTTTGAAATTGTGGTTTTCAATCCTTGACTCGCGATCTGAATCTCAGTATTGTTTGTAATACAGCAAATCTTACAAGTATTTTGATTTATTAATGGAATTTCGCTAGAATATATTTTACTTAAGATTTATATGTCCATAGATAAGATGGAACGTTCGTGGTTCTCAACCCTTGAATCGCATTTGACATTTCTCAGTTTTGGATCAATTCACAAAACCTTTCAAACCTTGGAACATTATAGTATATATTTTTTACCGAAATACTGAAATTTGTTAAATATTTGCTGTGATTGTATGAAATGCTTGCGGTTCTCAAAATGTTGATCGTGGTATCATAGAGTAGTTTATTTGACCCTACGAAACTTATTGTGTCAAATTATTAATTAATTAATTTTGAGTTTAACGTCCGGTTCAGCAGCGAGGCTATATGAGACGTGGACCTACTGATTAACGTGGAATCCGAACTACATGAGCTCCCGCCGGGAATCAAAAACGGGTCTCTTACGCCAAAGGCGCGTACGATAACCGCCTAGCCACAAAGGAGCTCTGTGTCAAGTTATTATTTATTTAAACATTTGTATGTGGAGTATTTTCGGATCAGAGATTGTCTTGTGCTGTGGTAGTTACTCGGATTTTATTAAATTGGAGAGTTGAAAGAGGAATAAAGGTTAAAATTCAATTGGGCCCTTTGAACGTTGAAGTTTAAATTATTTATTACAAAGGAATTATTTCCTCTTTTACATTAAAAAAATTTAGTCTTGCTTATGCATTACTTGCTGAGATCCGTGGTAGCATCAGATTGTAAATTTCCTGCTTACTATTGAGAGGAATCAAACTAATATTTGCCATGTTTTGGGATACGTTTGATGGAAATAATTTTTGTATATTGAATTATTACAACAATTAATTGAGATTAGCCCTTTGTTGGAGTTGTCATTGTTTGCGTGAAGAAGATTCTTTATGAATTTGTAATAAAATATATATTTTTTTTAAAAAAATGGTGGTTATCTATTATTACTATTGTTACTACTTTCGTGTGTATGGTTGTTTATTTGTTGAAACTGGCTTATCAGTTGTCGGGAAACATTTCTTCAATGGCTGTTTCTTCCCACATGAGCTCCCTCTGAAGAAGGATTTGAGTTTTTCTTTGTTTTCCGATTTCACCACGGATGGGGGCATTACAACTACTAAGTTAGAGCATTATTGAATATTCACTCCTTATTCAACTGGGAGGGGGCCGCTTTCCTCATGGTTCCCTGCCAGATATGCCAATGTATATAATGTTCGTTTATTTTTCACCCTTCAGTCGCTTCAGTCATTCAAAGTATTGTCAGTTGTCTGGAGATACGGGAACGAGCCGCTATAGTAGAAACAAAGAATTAGAGTCTCATAAGTGTTAATTAAATATAATGTGCTTATACTTTTTGTCTTTGTTTGGAAATTACCTCTAGCATGGAAAATGGTAATGAATTTTAACGGTGTATAGCTTACCGGAGAGTATACAGTTATATACAATTATATGAATTTTTACAATTAAACAACTTCAGTGTCTGACTTACTTTGGCCATCATTTCATTCATTTACACCACATAATTGAATTCAGTGAAATCGTACGAAAAATAGCTGGTGCTTAAGGTAGTAAGTAAACTACAAATAAAATAAGACAGCATCAAAGTAAAGTGCTTCTGAAACAAAGTGAAAAGTATAATTGGAGTTCGGTAAATATGTATACTGCAATATTAAACTCACATGAATGTGAAAAATATTACACTAAGAAACATATTTGTAGTGTTTAATATTTTTAAACATCAGTTGAATTATTTTGTAGGCATAAAAAAGAAAAGAATTTAATTAGTGGTATTATATTGCAGTTGGATACACTGAGTGTGAAAAGAGAGTTCAATAAGTTAGTTGTAGAGGTACGACCCTAGTGTTAAGACGTCCGTGCAACATTGTAGCAATTGTAATATCTAACGCCAAAATATACTTATATAATATATTAATGAGCACTAATTTAACATACAAACGAATTAACCCGTCCATGCGAGCTTTTATTATAGTGTGCTATCGAAAGAGATTTATATAAAAGAAGTTTAGTGGAGTCAGATTTCAGAAGACATTATCCTTTCGATAAAGAAGAGAAAAGGAACATTGCAAAATGGTGACCCCGACGTGATTCAAAAGTACGTGTTGGTTCGGGTGGTATTCTTGACGTTTGTGGCTTGTTCAAAAGTGAGTTATTTCCATTATGCTATAGTGTTTGAGCAATTATAGTGTTTCAGATTTAAGTGGCCACGTTTATTTTGATAACAATGTCGGACACGAGCACGGAAGCTGTTTGTTGTGACGATAGTGGACTTTCTGTGGGTTGTGATGTTTGTAATAAATACTATTATTTTAAGTGTTTAAAAATGAGTGCAGAGGAGCAGGACTATTATTCACAACCAGATACTCCATGGAAGTGTGACGAATGTACAAAAGAAGACACACACAATGAAAAGTCGGTAAAAAATGCCAACCTGGACAAATTATTAAGTTTAATTACAGGACTCGATAGCAGTCTCCAAGAAGTTCGTTCTGAAATGAAAAACAACCTCCAAGAAGTTCGTGCTGAAATAAAGGAAGAGATGCAAAGAATGCATAAACGATTAGAGGAGAGTGTATTTGGGTTCCAGCGCCAAGTTAAAAATTTGGAAGTATGAATAATTTCTAATAGAAATGTTTGCAAAAAGGAAAACGATCAGCTTCTAAAAGAAGTGGAAAAAATAACGGAGAGATTTGATTCCCTGGAAAAACTTGTCAAAGAGCGGCCAGACGACTTGTGTGTTCGTGAAAAGGAGACAGCCATAAAAGTAGAATCTGTCAAGAAGATGAAGAAGTGGAAGACCAGGGCTCAGAGGTCGAAATCAGCTCGAAGAAAATCAGGAAGACGTGTTTTGTTTGTGTGCAGATCAAAATCGCCGAAGGAGGAACACTAACCAAGTTGTAAGTACATCTTTTCAAGGCACATTTGGCAAACTACCGCGGTCTATTGATAATACTTTTGTTGCCGACTGTACTAGAAGTTTAAACTCTCATGTTGTGTCTAATATCAGTAATAAGAATTGTTCTGCTTATGAAGAGTCTAACAATAGATTTTATTTTCCATTTAATGAAAAAAGTGAAGGGCCTGGTTTGTTGCAAAATTTTCAGAACGATAATTTTAAATCAAATAATTTTGAATATGTAGAAAGTAATAGTTCTTATTCTGGTTCTGAAACTAACGAAAAATTAACAGAGTGTATGAGGTCAAGGGAGGAATTGTGCTCAGCTGTTTGTAAGAGACGTGAGGGGGACCATCATTGTTGCTTTCTTACCGACTCACGTGCAAGGGAGAGAAACTTGATAAGGCCGGTTGAAGGAAGCAGCAGAATGCGATTGTTTCAAGGTGGAAAGGTCATAGAAAAAATATGTAATTGTTGTCAACCAAGAAAGGGTTATGACAAGGAAAATGATTGTATGTGTGTGTGTAACCATAGAGTGTTTCCTATTCGCTATGCAGATAATGGTCAGTTTAATCCTAATAATGAGGTTTTCGATAACGATAGGATATCATTTAATAGATGTTTTGGTAATAATGTAGTAGCATCTAGGCCAGTTAAACTCACAGAATTAAATGCTTACCCTTCGTTTTCTGGCGACATCATGACTGAAAGTCCGAGAAAGTTCTTGGAAGAAATGACCTCATATTTTGAGATGGGATGCATTAATGAAAGGGATCGTTTATTAATCTTGGAAAAGAAACTTACTAATAGTGCACAAGGTTGGTTGTTTGTCGATGAAGAGTAAAATAAGGTCTTAGGACGATTTTGTACACTATTTTCTTCAGAAGTATACCCATAAAAGGATTGTAGCTGCACAACTTCGTACTTTGTATCAATCTAATTTTAAATCTTCACTCTATAAATCACTTGTTGATTATGCATGCTCAGTGTATCGACAGTATGTGAACTTAGTGTCTTGCCCTGACGAATTTGAGTTGAGTTGAGTTGATTTTAGTTTAGCGTCCCGTTCAGCAGCGAGGCTATATGAGACGTGGACCTACTGATTAACGTGGAATCCGAACCACATGAGCTCCCGCCGAGAATCGAACCCGGGTCTCCCACGCCAAAGGCGCGTACGCTAACCGATTAGCCACGAAGGAGCTCTGACGAATTTGAAACTGTGGATTTATTGTTATCAGTGTTGCCATATGATGTACGTAAAATGTTATCACTTGTTAAAATACAGAGTGTGTCTGATCTAATTGAGAGATTAGAACGTTTGGATATTCCAAGCTATAATAGAGTTGTTGATAGTTGTAAGTATTACGTTAATGATAAGCGTGGTAAAGAAACAAGTAGCCAAAATGACAGATATGCTAAAACAAACAAATATGATGTAAGGAATGTACAAGTAAATGATAGGGGGACCCAATGTACTCTCACAGAGCACATCACAGCCAGTGGACGTACATATTAGATCCAGAACGTCCAGTTTTAGTACATTGACTTATGCGTAACATCCATTGGTGGTCCATATTACGTTCGGCAATGGATATCCACATTCTGAACTTGAGTGGACGGTCCATTGGATGTCCATATTACGTTCAGAAGTGACTATCCAGTTTCTGGACTTCAGTGGATGGTCCATTGGATGTCAATATTTAATCCACGAATGAAACGTCCACGGAGCTACATGATCTGGATATGAAAGGGACGTACGGAAAACAACATTCAATTGTTAGTGACGACGGCACATGCGCAGATCCTTGCACAGTGCACTCTTAGCAGGTTTGAATTCAGTGGTTGAGAAGCGTAGAAATTTCAATGATATTAATACTTTTAGATCTATGTTAGATTGAAGAAGGAAGAGAGAATAGGAACTGCGAAAAAGGTAAGATATGATGAGTGATTTGTTTATATAGATTTATTCCGGTGCACCATTTATTATACAACTGAAAATTTTTGTGTATGCGGACAAAAGTAACTCATTATCAATTATAGGCAGGGGTAACGTAGATGGGCACATGGGAATTGGTAATATATATATCTCAGTGAATTCAGATGGTGAAGGGTGTAATAACACCCTCACACAAGATACTAGTGAGGTTCGTTCCTTCTGTACCAAAGCTCAGGACTCAATTCGACATTACTCGAGAAGACGGTTCTACCAAATTTTGACAGATTTCTTACATTCCCAGGTTAGATTAGAGTTTTATATTTCTTTTCGTCGAGCATGCACAAAATGAGGAGCTCCATTACTACTTGCAGATTGACTTCAGGAGGGCTCAGTATCGGTTAACTACTGTATCGCCGGACCAATTTTAGAAAATTTACCAGATAAATTGGAGAGTTTCTTTTGGTTCGTGAGTAAAATTAAGTTGAGGGTGATAGTTACCAAAATACTTGTCGTTAGTTATTTTTGATATTGTAAGCTACACTATATATATGGGGGGCGGAAGAGGAAGGTTCTAGATTACTGGTCCCCCATGCAGATTAGTAGCTGGGTATGTTTCTTTCTGTACTAAAGAGTATACATTTAACTTATACAGTATTGCCGAGCGAGCGTTAGCGAGTGAAGGCGGGTTAGAGCCCCGCAGGGCACGTTGTTTTCTGTCTTTATTACTGCTCAATGGGAAGGGGGGAGAGTAATCTAGAACCTTGCCGGGCGAAAGGGACTATTTGGCGGTATATTTGTTATGATTTTTGGGAAAGGCAGTGCGTAAATGACAAGGTTGTTTCATATCGTGATTGAGTTTTATGAAGTTATACAAAAATGAGTGTCAGTTGTCGAAATTGTGTGAAAGGCATGGTCTACTAAACAGACAAAAAGTTTATTGTGACTAGTGTAAACAAATTGAAGCTACAGAAAAGAAGAGGAACATTTAACCAAACCTAATCGAGTATAATCTAATTTAGTACATTTTGGTACTTTTTTGGATTGCATGTAGTACCTCCCCCAAAGCTGTGCAACACATAAGGCGTGCATTTTATGAAATGAACTGTTAGATGAAATTGTTTTTCCACCATCCTCGTTTATGCGTATACTCATCGCCGCTCGTTTAGATGGCATTTTCGTGCTTTTTACTGGCCACGTAGCACAAATTAGTCAGTGTTTTATGGACTAGCTTTTATGGCATACGTTCACATCGTATTTCGAACATTAATCATTATCAAGTGAGCCACGGCCAATATCTAGTATTTGGGGTGAGAAACTAAATAATATTCCTTTTCTTATTTTCGTATTCTGGCAATACAGCAGTAATACCATAAGTATAAATACATTGCGGATGTGAGCTCCTCCGTGGCTAAGCAGTTGGCGTGCGAGACCCGAGTTCGATTACCGTCGAGAGCTCAGGTGGTTCGGATTCCACGTTAATCAGTAAGTTTACGTCTTATATACCCTTTTCCGTATAGATTTTTATCGTGTATTTAAGTATCAGCGCTTTGCCAAGAAACAGAAATGTCAGTTAATAAATGAACGTAAAAGGTCTATAGCATCAATTTTTTTTTTGTATCATAATAGTAAAGTTTATTATTTACAGTATCCTTTATATTTATTAAGTTGAAATAATTACTAGCAAATGCTAGCAGCAGGCCCGTATCCAGGGGGGTCTAGGGGGGCCGGGCTCCCCTAAATTTTTGCTGGCCCCCTTTAAAAATTTTACGATACGCTTAGATATGAACTATAATATGGTTGGATCAGGCCCCCCCCTAAATTTTTGGGCTGGCTACCGGCCTGGCTAGCAGTGATATTTTTTTCTTCGTCACATCTGCCACAGGTGGATAGAAGAAATGTCATTGGTTAAAGATTTTAGCACTCAGATTTCTAGAAGCTGGGAGTAGGAGATGTAGAAGCGTCTTTTCTTCGAATATCGGGGTTGGATTAACACGTACAATGTAACTATAGAAATTTTCAGTTTTAAAGTTTCGGCGTAAAAGGTATATCGACCAGATGAGGTTGAGTGGAAATTAGTCGCAATTCGGCGTGTAAGTGAAGACGGGATAGTGTAATGACATTTATGCGTATTGATATCTTGCGAAACTTCATAAATACGTCCATATATTATTTAGTAACGTTATTACATTATATATTTCCAATAACGAGGAAGATTTAGTAAGAAAATGTAACACAGGTTAACACATCCATTGTTTTGTTTTTCATTATTTCGGTATTTTCCAGTTTTTTTGTACTTTATTTTCATTCGAATTAAGTACTTTCTTCCTACTTTGTTTTCATGTGAGAGGAAATTTTCATCTCCTTGTATACTTCATGGTGTTTGTCATGGTTCCTTCGGGGCAGAGCGTTGTGATGTGGAGGGACATGTGTGTGAGCTCACAGTAAGAAAGTTTAACGTTATTTTCCATCACCAATGGACTTGTACTAATAACTATCCGATTTAATTTTAAGCTTTCCTCCGGACATGTAATTTATTCCTATTTACTTAGTTCACCTTTTGATTAGAGTAATTTCTATTATTTAAATTTTCTTAAACTGGATTTTTTTAAATTTTCCTTTTTATTATCTTTGCTTATTAACCAACTTTTGGTGGTAACGAAGTTTGTTTGTTATATAGAATTTGTTTGTAAATTCCAATTCTGAAGGTTGTCTAGCGGAGACGAAATAACTAAGACGCAGTTAATAAGGGGGAACTTTCTAACGGTGGTCCTCCTTCGTATGTCTGCTTGGTCACAGACTTATAGCTGGTTTCAGGATAGTACAATCGGTTTGTATTGAGAGGACCATACGTTTTTGGGGTCTATGGCTAATTGTTTCGGTTTAAGTCAACAAATGGTTGTAAGTTTGTAAGTCCATAGGACACCATCTCCAGAATTAAATGGCATTTGCGGTACTGTCCTAGTAGAAATGCAGTGTTAGGTTCATACGTGTAGCATGTTACCAGAGACACGAGTCTGAAATATAAAAAATTGTCAAAAAAATTGCATCATCAATTTGGTTTTATTCTTAATATTTAAAGATTTGGTTTTAGTCTTAATATTTAAAGGCTAAATTTTAAGCTATAATGGACGTAGTTAAAATTGTAATTGATTTCATAATTTCTCCTAAGACAGTTAATGATTTTTTTTATCCAGGATAACACGGAAATAAAATTTACTTGAAAGAAAAGGGTCGGGTTGAAAATGGGCTGTAGTGTAATAATTTGACGTGCAATGACTCAAATATGTTTATCT
Source organism: Thermobia domestica (assembly GCF_964235325.1). Classification (NCBI taxonomy): domain Eukaryota; kingdom Metazoa; phylum Arthropoda; class Insecta; order Zygentoma; family Lepismatidae; genus Thermobia; species Thermobia domestica. The sequence continues at coordinate 77,303,233 of NC_137461.1, forward strand.
CCTTTTTTAAAAAAAGAAAAAGTATAGTACAATTTTTATGTTGTACATTTAATGTGCGATAAATATATTTTCGTAGTAAATCGGCTCAATGTTAAATAGATAACATTTTTGAAGTCGATTACAAATATCTACCTTATAACATTTTTCCTTTTAGTTACACATAATATATCATGTCTTGCTCGACGGTGAGTAATTGAACTGTATTGTATGGTAGGCTACATTCCTAATACTTTAGATTTTAGTATATCGTATACGCCTGTGTAATATCCTCATTTTTATCAGCAACTTATGCTAGAGCTCAAAAGAAGAGTCTTTTTTTCCTGTGGGCCCTACTTTCCTTGGTAAGGCCGCTCAAAGAGCTCAATTTTGAATTTTATTTTTGGTTTATAGGCAACTTTCTAAAAACAAAGGACCAGGAAAGAGTGTGGGGTATTGGAAAGAAGTAGGATAAAGCTTATTCATAAATTAACATCTCGTTACTTTGTCATTCAGGATAAATGTTTGTAGTTAGCATGTCTATTTTGACCTAATGGTCCAGTTTTACTGCAAGTCTGTATCTGCGCACTGCATAACAGAAAAGCAGAATTTTACCTTATGAACAGCTCGTATTCGACTTCTTTCCAATATCCTATTTCCTTTCCTGGCAAATTGTTCATCGAAAGTTGCCTAAAAGCCAATGTAAAATTCAAATTTGGACCCTTAGAAGGACTCTTCGAATGAAAGGAGGTCCCACAGAAAAAAACGCAAGATAACTTATTTTGTCTCCTTTTGACTTCTAGAAGTTCCTGTAGAGCTTGTCCACGATTTTTATAATACCATATATATATAGTATATATAGGGTGGGTGGCTGTTGTTCAAGTAGTTTCTGCAATTTCACATCGTCATCCTAGGTTGTTACCAGTTTAAAAAGGATGCATAGGTATTTCCTTCACAGATGGTTAAAAAGCAGTAAA